>NW_024070208.1:14414056-14984702 GCF_014754425.2 Oryx dammah
TTCTTCACAGTCCAACTCTCACATCCATACAGGACCACTGGAAAAACCATAGCCTTGACTAGATGGACCTTTGTTGGCAAAGTAATGTCTCTGCTTTTGAATATGCTATCTAGGTTGGTCATAACTTTCCTTCCAAGGAGTAAGCGTCTTTTAATTTCATGGCTGCAATCACCATCTGCAGTGATTTTGGAGCCCAAAAAATAAAGTCTGACACTGTTTCCCCATCTATTTCCCATGAAGTGATGGAACCAGATGCCATGATCTTCATTTTCCAAATGTTGAGCTTTAAGCCAACTTTTTCACTCTCCTCTCTCACTTTCATCAAGAGGCTCTTTAGTTCCTCTTCACTTTCTGCCATAAGGTGGTGTCATCTTCATATCTGAGGTTATTGATATTTCTCCCGGGAATCTTGATTCCAGCTTGTGCTTCTTCCAGCCCAGCGTTTCTCATGATGTACTCTGCATAGAAGTTAAATAAGTAGGGTGATGTACTCCTTTTCCTATTTGGAACCAGTCTGTTGTTCCATGTCCAGTTCTAACTGTTGCTTCCTGACTTGCATATAGGTTTCTCAAGGGGCAGGTCAGGTGGTCTGGTATTCCTATCTCTTTCAGAATTTCCCACAGTTTATTGTGACCCACACAGTCAAAGGCTTTGGCATAGTCAATAAAGCAGAAATAGATGTTTTTCTGGAACTTTCTTGCTTTTTCGATGATCCAATGGATGTTGGCAACTCGATCTCTGGTTCCTCTGCCTTTTCTAAAACCAGCTTGGACATCTGGAAGTATTAAGTACCAGCACAAGTACACAATAATAAATATTTAAAATAACTTTTCAGGAAGTGGAAATAGCTGATAGACGTCAAAAGAGAAATAAACATATCCACAGTTACATGAGCTGGAGATTCTGACTCATTTCTCTCCCTAATTTGTAGAAAAAAACTAGATAGAAAATCTTTAGAAGTATACAAGATTGAACAACACTATCATCCAAGTGATATAATTGACATTGGTAGTAGAACTTCCACCCAATAACAGAATACGTGTTCTTTTTACAGGACAATCACTAAGACCACAATGAGTGCCATAAACCAAATCTCATTATTTATAAAATAATTTAAGTCATACAAAGTTTGTTCTCTACCCACAAGGAATTAAAGTAGAAATCAATAACAGAAAGATATTTGGGAGTCCCCTAAAGAACTGAAGATTAAATAACATGCTAATAATTGATAACCATGAAGACTTATAATATTGAACAAGCAACCCCCATATTCTAGTATTATGTATAAGTTATTCTTGTCCTTTTCCTGGATTAACTGTATCTACATTGGCCTCTTTGCTGTTACTCAAATAAGCTATACTTTTCTTTTTGAGGCCTTGGCATTGACTGTTCCCTCTGTCTAGAAATCTTGTCTTCTCCCATAAATTTGCATAGCTCATTCCCTTGCCTCCTACAATGTGAGTGTTGTCAGTCACTTCAGTTGTTTCAGAGCTGCCATGCCCTCATCCAGGGACCTTCCCCGCCCAGAAATAGGATCTGTGTCTCCTGCATTGCAGGTAGATTCTTTACCCACTGAGCCACCTGGGAAGCCATCTCCTACAGGTCCTTGTTCAAAGTCAAGGCCTGAAATCGTACCAAGTGAAACTTTCCCTAAGCCATGATCACCTTCCCTAATATTTTTAATGAGTACTTCCTAGCCAAGTTTTTCTATTTAGCTCATATTTATTTTTCCAACCCCACTAAAAATATAAGTTCTATGGTGGTTTATTAGTTCAGTCATGTCTGACTTTAGCAACCCGTGGACTGCAGCCCTCCAGGTTCCTCTGTCCATGGAATTCTCCAGGCAAGAATACTGGAGTGGGTTGCCATTTCCTTCTCCAGGGGATCTTCCTGACCCAGGGATTGAACCCGGGTCTCCTGCACTGCAGGCAGATTCTTTACTGACTGAGCTACCATGTGAGGATGACAAGTTCTACGAGGGCAAGAATTTTGCCTAATTTCCTCACACTGCATTCCTGAAATGTCTGGCACATAACAGGGCCAAGCTACCTTTGCATACACTATTTCTGGCAGAGCTTCCCTGGTGGCTGAGATGGCAAAGAATCTGCCTGCAAAGTGAAAGACCTGGGTTTGATCCCTGGGTAGGAAAGATCCCCTGGAGTAGGAAATGGCAACCCACTCCAGTATTCTTGCCTGGGAAAGTCTATGGGCTCACAAAGAGTCGGACACAACTGAGTGACTATTACTTCATTTCTGCCACCGCCAAGCCTCCTCCTTACCATTCAATGTTTAGGTTAAATAACACGTCCTCAGAGAAGTCTTTCCTGACCACATTAATTAAAGTACTCCAGTTCCATTCTGTTTTTTCTCCCTTTTAAGATTTCTTCATGTGCTCATATTCCTCTGAAATTACATTACTATCTATTTCTTTGTTATCAGGGTCTTGCTGTTGTAATGTACATTACACTGTACACCTGGTTCATACATAAGTAATCCTAGAGCCTGAAACAGAACACTGCCTGCTCAGTAAACACTAGACAAAGGAATGAATGGGCTTGAGTCCTTTGTGCTTTTCATTACCTTTGCTGGAATGCTTATATTAGCCAACCTTCAAATCTTAACTTTATGACTTTTTGCTCTAAATAATCTGACCTGTGATTCATACATACAATATAAACTTGCATGGTGACCCAGTGTTTTCTAGTTTTATAAAACACTGTGGTCTTAACATAAACAACCAAAGCAATAACAGCAAAATCCTAATTTGAGGATTTTACTCAACTACCCTGGGACTAATGAAGGTAAGCTCTTTCTGTTCAGTCTCCTCTTGTTTCATCTGAAGTCACTCCACTTTTATATGTTTCACCTTTCTAAACTGAATGTCCTCAGCAACAAAAGTGAAATCCTTTAATCTTCCATTTTGGAGCCTATGTTTGAAATGGATTAAAGAGTCAAACAAAATTAGTTTCCAAACCTTCAATTTTCCAGGCCTACAGGCACTCTCTCTCACTCAGAAATGAAGGTGGCTTCGAGCCATCTGTTACTTCCTGTGAAACATTTCCCTCGGCTGTCACTGCTGATTGTTCTACTTCTTTTTTTTTTACATAGGAGAAAAAGAAATTTTTAAAGAGAAGGACCTACCCTGCCCTCCCAAAGAAAGACATCTCCTGGCCACCCATACACGCAGCTTTGCTTATAGGTCCTCTAGCTTTCTTGGGAGACCTTGCCAACAAAAAGTTCCATCTAGCTGACAACAGCCATTTCTCATTAAATCCCCAATTTAAGCATGACCCAGAGTGGAAAATTGCAAAACAGGAAGCTTGCAAATTGCATCAAAGTAATGTTATTAGACATTGGAGTAAAAGACCCTTTATGATGCTGGTTCTTGGGACAAGAACTAAACTCTGTAGGAGGACTTTAGGGCTTTGTGTGCAAGGCTCTTGTGGGCACTAGTTTCTCTTTATTGAGTTGAATATACCCTGAATGCATGTACTTACAGGCAGTAACCCAACTTCTTTGGGGAATGTTCACAAAAGGTAGAGTAACCATGTGTCCTGATTTGCCAGCAGGGATAGTCTTTGCATTACGCCTATTGTCCCAGGGCAATTTTTAAGAATACCTCTTTTCTCTCTCAAAAGTATTCCTGTTTGTCAGAAACAGTCTCACAGACATAGAGAATAGACTTGTGCTTGCCAAGAGGAAGGGAGGGTGGGAAGGGAAGGACTGAGAGTTTGGAATTAGCAGATGCAAACTATTATATATAGGATGATAAACAACCAGGTTCTATTGTATAGCACAGTTCAGTTCAGTTGCTTAGTTTTGTCCAACTCTTTGCGACCCCATGGACTGCAGCATGCCAGACTTCCCTGTCTATCACCAACTCCTATATAGCACATTTAATATACTACAATAAACCATAATGGAAAAGAATAAGAAAAAGAATACATATATGCATAACTGAATCACTTTGCTGTACAACAGAAATGAACACAAGATTGTAAATCAACTATATTTCAATAAATTTTTTTTAAGTATCCCTGATCTAATGATCAATAATATCTACAGTCATCCTAACTGAAGATCAATGGTTGATGAAGCAATAAAAAAAAGTCCCGTTCACATCTGTGGCAGATTGCAAACTTGTTTGGATGGCAAAAAGAAATCCCTGCCAAGTTTCAACAGTGTTTAACCAAGTGCATCCACGGATTGACTTTAGCTGGCTGGAATCTTAGTTCAAGACTCTTTGAAGTCAGGCTTCCCAGCTTTGGTGTCTCAAACTCTGAAGCCAACTAATTCCAGAGAAGCATTTACAGTTTATCTCATGAGCCGTCCAGAAAACTGAACTTTGTCCTTCTCTTATTTGGCTTGTTCTAGAGCTCCATGCTGTCTGACACGGTGGCCATTGGCCATGTATGACTTGAGCACTTGAAATGGGCCAGTTCAAACTGAGAGAGTTCACAGTATATAATATGCACAATGGAATTTGAAGACTTTGTATCAAAAAAGGGGGAAAGTATTTCATTAATAAATTTTATATTGCTTACATGTTGAAATCGAGATGTTTCAATATATTGAGTTAAATAAAATATATTTCTAACATTAATTTTACTCCCTTCATTTTCACTCTTTTAATGTAGCTACTAGAAGTAATTATCTATATGGCTTGCATTGTTTTTCTATTAGACAACACAGTCTAGCTTTTTTCATTTCTACCCAAGGAGTCCCACTGAACTGAAACTAAGCAGAAGATTTGGCTTTATTTCAGACTACTATTTGGCAATCTTTGCTTTCCTTGGGTCAGGTATTTACTAACACTTCCAGATTTCAATGAGATAACAAATATTAATTATCTACCATGGATAGAAACTTGGTGTTAATGCAGTTCTCCTTCCCTGGAGCAACTGATTTAATCTCTCAAACAATTGTGATTTTTTTGCCACAGAAAGCCTACTCTTCCTATTTAATCAATAAGGGAAAAACTGCTTAATATAAATTCAACTTGTCAATTACTTATTCACATTCCCTTACTTAAGTGGATAATACCAGCAGCATTTTAGGAGACTTGTCATATTTATACGAGTGGAATGGGAAATACACATATATTCTACAGTAAAAGTTGTTGAAATTATCAGGTTGGGTAAGCTGTGGGTGTGAAATATGATTCATAGGCAGTGATTGAGGCGGAATTTAGTGAACTGAAGAGCATAAATAAATAAAAATTATCTGTACCATTATAAAAATTATCTGTACCATTTTCAAATTATGTTAAAAACCTTTCAGACCAAGACTGTTGGTGAATTTCTGAAGACATTAAAAAAAAGAAGTGCTGCACTTTGAATATATCTTGAATGCATGTACCTACAGACAGTAATTTTGTGGGAAAAATGGATTGATACCAGGGAAGGGCAGTGTAGACATTTGAAGGAACACCCTGTACTGCTAAGAGACTCTGGAGACCCAGGAAATTATTTCTGTTCTTTGGGTCCTAAGACTGTCTCTCCTCCCTACTAATCATGCAGGTTGTCCAGATCATTTCTTAAATATGAGATAATAAGAAATGTGTGTATAATGCAGTGAGGCTTACAATTATTTTATGCCAATCAGAACTACAATTAATAAAAATCAAATCTGTAAATGTCTCTTTATATTTGCATTAAAAAACTATAGCTTTCATTATTTTTCTATTTGTAAATCTGTTATTGAATCTAACCTGATGTGAGAATTAGTATGTTTCTTAGTATGAGCAATTCTTTCAATTCAGTCCCCAGAACAGCAAGAGTGCTCAGACTCAGTGATAGCAATATCTCATATCTGGTTAACATCAGCATTCTTCCAAAGAACTTCTATTTACTTGGCTGTCTCTCCTTTTCCAGAAATACACTGAATAAGATAAAAAAAAATAAAAAACTTCTGTATAAGCAAAGTTAGTGTTATCTTTGTGTGAAGCTCTGAGCATCATCTTCTAACACTAGTTGCCAATTGGTCCAAACTTTTCAGGCAAAAATGTTTATTTTGCTGTAATATTTTAGTGTGCAATTAAGCAAGGACTACTGAAATATTATTTATTTAATTCCAATGTGCTTCATTTGGATGGGTGAACATCTATTTCTCCTCTATTTATTTTATAGATGGAAAAACAGAAGTACTCTGGTAGTAAAGTATGTGTCCAAGCCTCACGATGAATGAATAACAGATTTCTCAAATGGAATCCAGTTGCTATGCTATTTAAGCTTCTCTCATGTATAATACATTCCATATCCTGTATTTCAGCCACTAGTATTATATTGCTTTATTTTATTGCTTTTAAAATCTAATTTCTCTATGGACAATGGACCATTGGTTTAAAATGCAGGAGTAACAAAAGTCAGAAATGAATGGTTTCTGTCACTATAAATAATGGCCATTTTGATAGCCTTGATTCAAGATGTGACAGATAGTATAATGAAACTTATGCTAGGTTAATTATATTTCATGTTGTAAGCACTGAAAATTAGATTGCTTATTTACAGTCATTTATTACAGGTAGGAAGTACTGTCATCAAATTTGATTTAGATGGATTTTCTTGAGTAGGAGGGAGTGGGTTTAATTGAAAAAGTTTCTATTTTAAAGCACACTGGAGTTTTCTATTCTCTAGTTTTGAACATGAAAGGCCTATATTTGTTGCTCCTCAAATATTTCCTGCATGTACTTGATTTAATTAAATTGAGTGATGAAACATGTAACCAGACAGAAATTTCAAATTAGAAAGGCCCAAGAATATAATAATTATTTGAAAGACATAATTATAGCAGATATATTTATATCAACACATCTTCAGACAATATAATCTTCTACATTAAATGATTTCTATATCTTTGAGCCAACACTCTTAAACAGTCTCAAAAGAATCAAAAGATCACATTTGTATTAAGATGAAAATCTTGACTTCTTGAAAGCACTTTAAGGCACACTGAGTATACAGCTCTCTATTTCCCTCAATAACTGTTCAACACAATATCTGCAAGTGTACTAGGTATTACACAGAATACACTGGAGATTTGAATGGGCCAATCAGTTTTTTTCTGATGGGGAGTGTCAGTTTTATATGATGAAGAAGGTTCATCTAAATGATATCAAGGAAATCAGAAACAGACTCAATCCAATCCAAAAGTGAAAGGAAAGTGAAGTGAAAGTCGCTCAGTTGTGTCTGACTCTTTGCAACTCCATGGACTGTGTAGTCCATGGAATTCTCTAGGCCAGAATACTGGAGTAGGTAGCCTTTCCCTTCTCCAGGGGATCTTCCCAACCCAGGGATCGAACACAGGTGTCCTGCATTGCAGGCGGATTCTTTACAAACTGAGCTATCTGGGAAGCCCTGTCCAAAACTAGCTACAAAGATTTCTGTATTTCATATTTATTTTTCAAAGAGATGTGCTTTTTTTGTGAAATCAAAATTCCTTCTTAATATGAGCATCCTTCTACTCCCCTCTCCTCATGGTTCAGTTCAGTTCAGTAAAGCAGTCATGTCCGACTCTTTGTAACCCCATGAATTGCAGCACGCCAGGCCTCCCTGTCCATCACCAACGCCCAGAGTTCACCCAAACCCACGTCCATCGAGTCCGTGATGCCATCCAGCCATCTCATCCTCTGTCGTCCCCTTCTCCTCCTGCCCCCAATCCCTCCCAGCATCAGAGACTTTTCCAATGAGTCAACTCTTTGCAAGAGGTGGCCAAAGTACTGGAGTTTCAGCTTTAGCATCATTCCTCCCAAAGAACACCCAGGACTAATCTCCTTTAGAATGGACTGGTTGGATTTCCTTGCAGTCCAAGGGACTCTCAAGGGTCTTCTCCAATATCAAAACCATCAATTGTTCAGTGCTTAGCTTTCTTCACACTCCAACTCTCACATCCATACATGACCACTGGAGAAACCATAGCCTTGACTAGATGGACCTTTGTTGGCAAAGTAATGTCTCTGCTTTTTAATATGCTATCTAGGTTGGTCATAACTTTCCTTCCGAGGAGTAAGCGTCTTTTAATTTCATGGCTGCAGTCACCATCTGCAGTGATTTTGGAGCCCCCCCAAATAAAGTCTGACACTGTTTCCACTGTTTCCCCATCTATTTCCCATGAAGTGATAGGACCAGATGCCATGATCTTACCTTCGTTTCTTACCTCAAAACCTGTTTTCCTGCTATACTGCTTTCTCAGTCATGCCATGCCTCACCACATGTCTGAATCTCTACTCATAACAGCCTTTTGGACAGGAATTCCTATTGCTCCTCCTTCTCTGGTGAATGTCTATTCAGCTTACAAGACAACCTTCAGATAACCCATGAAAGCTTTTGTAAAACATCTTTACTCCCCACAACTCAGAACTTACCACTCCCTCTCTAACAGTTTGCTAGGGTTGTCTTGACAAAGTAACATGGATGGAGTGGTTTAAACAACATAAACTGTCTCAGAGTTCTGGAGGCTAGAAGTCCAGAATCAAGGTGTTAACAGTACTGGTTCCCTCTGAGGGATATAAAGGATGGGTCTGTTCTGGACCTCCCACCTTGGTTTCTAAATAGTTATCTTTTCCCTTCTCCTCACACTTCCTCCCTCAGTAAATATCTGTATCCAAATTTCTTATGCCTATAAAGATACAATCATACTGGATTAGGGCCTATCCTAATGACCTCACTTTAACTAGATCACATTTAAATCACATTACTCCTTACCATCTTACACCTCCTTTTTGAAAACAGAAACTAAATTTTGTTGGGGGAGGCAAGGTGTTTCAGGCTACCTTGTGGATATGAGAGGCTATGTGATGGAGTTATGGCCAATGAGATGTAGGCAGATGTGTGCATGGGATTTCCAGGAAAAAAGGAATAGACTCAGCTGACATGCTTTTTGCCCTTGCTGTTTACCTTTTTCCTACCCAGAATGCAGAGGCAATTCAATTCTAATTTATAACCATTCTATGACAAGGCAAATAGCACATTGTAAAGACGGCTAAGCAAAAGGAGAATATCTTTACTTCACCTAAGTCTTGAAAGTTTTTTTAGTATAAGGTTCTAAATTGACATTTATATTCCCTCAGCATGAAGAAATTATCGTTGCCGTTGTTGCTTTTGAGAAGTTAGCTGCAGTGATAACTGCTTTTTCTTTGCAATGTTTTCTTGCTTTTTCTTAAAATCTCTTATATGTGTATTTTGTTTCACTGTGATATGTTTAGGTATAAATTTCTCTTGTTTATCGTATTTGTGGACTCATTGACATTCTTGAAAAAGAGCATTCGTTTTTCAGCAATTACAGAAAATTCTCAATCATCTCTTCAAATGTTGCCTTTTCCCATTATCATCGTAATCGTTCTCTGAAATTTTAATTAATGTATGTAAGATAATCCTACTTTATCCTCTGTGCCTTTAGCATCTCTTTCATATTTTCTATCTCTTGCTCTCTCTGGATTATACTCTGCATAACTTCTTTAGCTATATCTTCTAACTGATGAATTTTTTCTTTAGTTGTGTCTGTCTTATCTGCTCTTTACATTTCCCTGTTACTTTCAATTTGTATATTTATTACTTCTAGAATTCTAGAAATTCTCTAGTGATTTTTTACAAACATATTTGGTTCTTCTTTTTAAATTTCTTATTCTTATCTATATCCTTAAACTTTTCCTTTCTCAAAACATTAAATATAGTTTATAAATTATCAGACACTCTTTAGTGTCTGATAATTTCAACATATAAATATTTGCAAGTCTGATTATCCTGCTTATTATTTCTGATGGCTTACATTCATAATGTCTTGGTTCCTTATGTATTTTGTGAATTTTGACTGTAGACTGATCATTTTTCTTACCATATTATTGGTGGGAATTCTTTGCAACCTGAGGTGAAATCCTGCCCAAAAAAATTAGATTTGTTTTACTTACATAATATGCCTAAAGGCAGCACTAACCTGGGTTAACTTTGTAATCTTTATTTGATGTTTTCTGAAACATGAAGACATCACATGAAATAGATTGCAAACTCACATGAAGTCAGGCTTATGTTTTGCATTCTCAGGAGAGATTACTCTTATTCTCTACCCAGCACCCAGACTAAGCCAGATCAATTTATTTATTTTTCTATCTGGATGATGGTTTTATTTCTTGTTTACTGTTACACTGAGGGTATAGTCCCTTGGATGCCAGCTTTATGCTGGGTCTTCTCTATTAGCTTCAGCTTCTTATATGGATGTTATGCTTTACTTCCTGGCTCCTGCATCTCACCAAGCAGTAGTACAGGTTTTCCTGGATTCAACAGAAAATCTCAGAAGAAAAGACAACTTTGTCAATTTCTTGTTTCACAGGGTCTCTGCTTTCTCTTTGCTTTTGACCTCTGAGGATTCTTTCTTTGTGCACCACTTGATACACTCTACGTTTGCTCCAGCAATCTGGTTGTTTCAATTCAAAGTTATCTATCTGTCATACTATCAGGAACAGAAATAAAAATAATTGTTTACATTGGGAAAAATTCTAAAATAAACTGAATATCTACCACTAAAAATTGGGGGTATATAGTATTCTTGCCTGGAGAATTCGATGGATGGAGGCACCTGGCAGAATACAGTTCATGGGGTCACAAAGAGTTGGGCACAACCTAGCAACTAACACTTTCACTTCTTATACACTATAAATGTCATAAAGCCATTAAAAGTAATGTGTTAGATGCACATATCCTAACACAGAAATATCTCTAACATATACTTTTAAATGAAAAAGCTAGTCACTCATCAGTATGCATAATGCTGCTGCTGCTAAGTCACTTTAGTTGTGTCTGACTCTGTGCAACCCCATAGACTGCAGTCCACCAGGCTCCTCTGTCCCTGGAATTCTCCAGGCAAGAATACTGGAGTGGGTTGCCATTTCCTTCTCCAGGTATGCATAATATAATAGGTTTTATCTAAATAAGAAATGTACATACTTTGCAAAAATTCACCATTAATATAAATGCACAGAAAAATATTTGTATATTTACATACTAAAATTAAGAAATTTTCTTTACATTTCTGTTTTTTTTTTTTGTAAGAGAATGTATTCTTACACTACATAGGTTTATTTGAAAATAACATAAGTTTAAAGATGGAAAATGAAAGTGAAAGTCACTCAGTTGTGTCCAACTCTTTGTGACCCCAAGGACTATACAGTCCACGGAATTCTCTAGGCCAGAATATTGGAGTATTCCCTTCTCCTTGGGATCGTCCCAATCCAGGAATCTAACCCAGGTCTCTCGCATTGCAGGTGGTTTCTTTACCAGCTAAGCCACAAGGGAAGCCCAAGAATACTGGAATAGGTAGCTTATCCTTTCTCCAGCAGATCTTCCCGATCCAGAAATCAAACTGGAGCCTCCTGCATTGCAGGTGGATTTAAAGATTAAATATGATATATAAAGCATTATAAGAGGATTCTTTACCAGCTGAGCTACTAGGGAAGCCCAAATGCTTTAATGCTTTATACATATCTTATTGCATTGGAGTCGCAAAGTCCCATAGTCCATGGGGTCACAAAGAGTCAGACACGACTGAGGGACTTTCACTTTCACATATAGCATTAAGTATAGTGCCTGACATATCATAAGAACTTAACAAATTCTCTCTTAAAAGTAAGTTATTGATGGGATATAGCAGGATATGATGGTGATTTGTGACTTATTACAAATCAGTAGAACTTGAATTAGAAATTTTATCTTTTAAATAAAGTACTGATCTGCTTTCAAACTATAATTTACAGATCACTTTCTTCACTTAATGGCTTTCAAATATTCCCCCCGCTCCAAAAAAATAAGTTTTAAAATGTGCTCTGTGATCATATGAATTTTAAAAGTTTTGAGTTTTACCAAGTATAATAGTTTTGTTTGTTTTGGTTTTTAACAGAATGAGTTGTCAGAGCTGTAAAATCCCATTATGCATTGTGAATTTCAATGAGGGCATTCCTGTAAGAAACACTTCCAAATCTTAATGAACTCCAGCTTCTCTTCTGTGAAATGCCCTTTAGGAAATACTTTACTAACCCATTATTCAGATAAGAGATATCACAATATCCATTTACTGACCCTGAACAAATTGTAGGGTTTTACAGCCAGTTTGTCATGATGTTTAATGGCTAGTGCAGCCTCTTTTCCCTTTAATTTGTCTAGAAGAGAGTCCAAGAATAAACACTAACTTGTTTTTAAGGGAAGGAAGGAGACCTGCCTTGTCTGTGCCCCATTCTACTTTGGATTAGCATTGGTTAATGGATGGAAAATATGATGCATCTAGAGCTGTTACTCGGCATCAAATTACTTAAAGCCAAACAACAAAGAGCAGGCATGGAAAATAAAAGGAGAGAAGAACAAGACACCTGATGTCCTGGTTTCTCCTGACTGCTACTACAGAACCAAGGACCCTGATCAGGAAAAAATATACACTGTCATCTGCAACTAGCTGAGAAAGTATTTATTGCACATGCTTGGACTGAATAAAGGAAAACGAATGAGGCGAGAAGATATCAAAACATAATATGTAATTGCTTAGCTCTAAGCTATTAATAAATGTAAACATGCTAAATATCTCCTTTCTCCACCTTTCACATCTGTCAGTTGCACCACATTTGCAGATAGCTATTGTCTTGGCATTCTTCATTCCTTTGAAAATGTGCCCTTCAACATGTAAATTTGTTTTCACAGCACCAACTAATCAAAGGACAGGCATGGAAGAGAGGAGATAGAACAAGAGCCCTGATGTCTTTGTCCCTGCTGACTGTTAGCACTTTCAGATACAGTTATCCCAAGGACACAAACATTGTGAAGATTACAAGCTGGAAATGTGGAATAATGTATATATATAGTGATTTAGACAGGGTTTAGCATGGTTTTGCTCCTACAGTATGCTAACTAGGCTTGACTTAGATTATTCCACATTGTGGGCAAGCAGAGTCTTTACTTCTACAAGATGACTGCAAACCAGAGAACCCTCTGGGAGACATATTTTTAGAAGCCTCCTGGAAGGAGATCTCTTTGCTGACATCAGAAACGCTTCCTTCCTCTAATCTATAATGAAGTTGAATTGAACAGAAGCTTGTCCACTGCCTGAAATTATACCATGACTTTTTTCTTCTCAGTTATGAAAAAGCAAAAAATCGATGATGTGGATTTCTCAACTCTTTAAGCATAAAAGTGCTAACCGAATTCAGTGTTTCCTGACCATTGCTTTTGAGTGGGTGTGATGTAACAAGGGCACTGGTAAGGTGGTATATGGGTTGCTGTTTGTGTCCAGGAAATTCTTAGTTCTGGTAAAGCTGAAATTGATCATTCAATTATTAATAAGTGAAAAAGCCTGGAATACGTTCTCAACCGTCCATATTTGTTAAAATTGTTAATCTGTGTTCTCTTGCTGTTCATGAAAGTGACAATGAAAAATAGCTGTCCATTAACATGAAAGCAAAATGTAATGTAGTAATGATTCTTGAAGCTTCCTGCAGTGCTGGAATTTTTAGAAATCATTAATAATAAATTTTCAGCAATGCCACAAGCAACTGATAGCTCTTCTCTTTAGTAGCTAGAACTCTCCATTATAAATGATAATATACTAGGTCAATATGTCACAGCCTTCAGCAATTTTCCTAAAGTTATTTTATGTTAACACCAGCATTGCCAACATTAAATTCATTTTACAGATAGGAAAATCAAGGTTGTTCTACCAAATGATTGTTCAGAATGAATCAGAGTATTTCATCTAAGATCACCATGTTAGCTCCAGATTTAATTCAGGCCTCTGGCATATTTGTTAATATGGCAGGCATAAGTAGAAGTCATTGTTTAATGAGTAGGCGATAGAGTGGAGATGGGGTTCCATTAATCACAAACTCTGTGTCATCTGTTTCATCCATCAAGTTTAAGTCCAAGCAACATGATAAATTATTAAAAGGTAGACTTGGCCTGTATATCTCAATATGTGACTGGGGGCCACATGGGGAGTAAGCCAGTTTCCTCTTAGAGGAAAGGAAACAAACACAAAGGTTGAGAATGTGAAAGCAAAACACTCTTGTTCAAGGTCTTTGTTTATCAGTTCAAGAGCAGCATACTCTGTGTGCAGAAGGGATTCAAAGTAAGGGGTAAGTTTAGACATGCGCTGAGATGTGTCCCTCTTCTCATTCCCCTCAATTCCACTCAGCTGCAAGAAGCTAGTGGTTTCTTCCTAATTGCAGGGTTTGCAGGAATCCAAAATGGAAATAAAATGGCTTAAGCACTTCAAAGCGCAGAACCCATGGAGAGGGACTTCATGTCAAATAGTTCTTCCAGTGCTATCATCTGAGATTTTTTCTTTGTAATATTTCACATCACCCAGTTAGAGTAAAGACTAGCTCAAGTTCTTCGTTCTTTTCTTTGAATAAAATTCATAAGAAGGTGAATTCTGAGATACAAATCACATGAGTTTTATTGTCACTTCCGCTCTTAGACTTTGTTTCCCTATGAATACTGAGAGGTAGGAGGATTAAAACAAGGATCCTGAATTACAGCCCTCCAGAGAGCTCTGGATTACCTGATGGCTTAAGGTCTTCCCCACTTCAAAATTTTGTGGTGTTTTTATAAGAAAGTTCATACACCATGATCAAGTTGGGTTTATTCCAGGGATGCAAGGATTCTTCACTCTATGCAAATCAATGTGATACACCATATTAACAAATTGAAAGATAAAAACCATATGATCATCTTAATAGATGCAGAAAAAAGCCTTTGACAAAATTCAGCCCCCATGTATGATTAAAACTCTTTAAAAAATGGGCATAGAAGGAACCTACTTCAACATAGTAAAGGCCATATATGATAAGCCTACAGCAAACATTATTCTCAATGGTGAAAAACTGAAGGTATTCCCGCTAAGATCAGGAACAAGACAAGGGTGTCCACTTTCACCACTATTATTCAACATAGTTCTGGAATTCCTAGCTACAGCAGTCAGAGAAGAAAAAGAAATAAAAGGAATCCAGATCAGAAAAGAAGAAGTTAAGCTCTCACTGTTTGCAGATGACATGATAGTGTACATAGAAAACCCTAAAGATAGTATCATAAAATTACTAGAGCTAATCAGTGAATTTAGCCAAGTTGCAGGATACAAAATCAATACACAGAAACCACTTGCATTTCTATATACTAACAATGAAGAATCACAAAGAGAAATTAAGGACTCAATCCCCAATCACCATTGCAACAAAAAGAATTAAATATCTAGGAATAAAAGTGAAGAGGAACTAAAAAGCCTCTTGATGAAAGTGAAAGAAGAGAGTGAAAAAGTTGGCCTAAAGCTCAACATTCAGAAAACAAAGATCATGGCATCTGGTCCCATCACTTCATGGGAAATAGATGGGGAAACAGTGTCAGACTTTATTTTTTGGGCTCCAAAATCACTGCAGATGGTGATTGCAGCCATGAAATTAAAAGACACTTACTCCTTGGAAGAAAAGTTATGACCAACCTAGATAGCATATTCAAAAGCAGAGACATTACTTTGCCGACTAAGGTCCATCTAGTCAAGGCTATGGTTTTTCCTGTGGTCATGTATGGATGTGAGAGTTGGACTGTGAAGAAAGCTGAGCACTGAAGAATTGATGCTTTTGAACTGTTGTGTTGGAGAAGACTCTTGCGAGTCCCTTGGACTGCAAGGAGATCCAACCAGTCCATTCTGAAGATCAACCCTGGGATTTCTTTGGAAGGAATGATGCTAAAGCTGAAACTCCAGTACTTTGGCCAGCTCATGCGAAGAGCTGACTCATTGGAAAAGACCCTGATGCTGGGAGGGATTGGGGGCAGGAGGAGAAGGGGACGACCGAGGATGAGATGGCTGGATGGCATCACTGACTCAATGGACGTGAATCTGAGTGAACTCTGGGAGATGGTGATGGACAGGGAGGCCTGGCGTGCTGCGATTTATGGGGTCGCAAAGAGTCGGACACAGCTGAGCGACTGAACTGAACCAAAGGAGAAAAAAGAACTGTACACAGAAAATTGTAACACACTAATGAAAGAAATCAAAGATGACATAAACAGATGGAGAGATACTCCATGTTCCTGGGCAAGAAGAATCAATATTTTGAAAATGACTATACTACCAAATACAATCTACAGATTCACTGTGATCCCTATCAACTTACCAATAACATTTTTCACATAACTAGAACAAAAAATTTCACAATTCATATGGAAACAGAAAAGACTCCAAATAGCCAAAGCATTCTTGAGGGAGAAGAATGGAGCTGGAGGAATCAACCTGCCTAACTTCAGATTATAATATAAAGCTACAGTCCTCAAGACAGTATGGTACTGGCACAAAAACAGAAATATAGACCAATCGAACAAAATAGAAAGCCCAGAAATAAGCCCATGAACCTATGGGTACCTTATTTTTGACAAAGGAGGCAAGAATATACAACGGGGCAGAGACAGCCTCTTCAATAAATGGTGCTGGGAAAACTGGATAGCTATGTGTAAAAGGATGAAATTAGAACACTTCCTAACACCATACACAAAGATAAACTCAAAATGGATTAAAGACCTAAGTTTAAGACCAGAAACTATAAAACTCTTAGAGGAAAACATAGGCAGAACACTCAATGACATAAATCAAAGCAAAATCCTCTATGACCCACCTCCTAGAGTAACGGAAATAAAAACAGAAGTAAACAAGCAGGACTGATTAAACTTAAAAGCTTTTGCACAGCAAAGGAAACTATAAGCAAAGGTGAAAAAACAACCCTCAGAATGGGAGAAAATAACAGCAAATGAAACAACCGACAAAGGATTAATTTTCAAAATATACAAGCAGCTCATACAACTCAATACCAGGAAAACAAACAACCCAATCAAAAAGTGGGAAAAAGACCTAAAACAAACATTTCTCCAAAGAAGACATACAGATGGCTACAAACACATGAAAAGACGCTCAACGTCGCTTATTCTGGTGCTGCTGCTAAGTCACTTCAGTCGTGTCCGACTCTGTGTGACCCCATAGACGGCAGCCCACCAGGCTCTGCTGTCCCTGGGATTCTCCAGGCAAGAACACTGGAGTGGGTTGCCATTTCCTCCTCCAATGCAGGAAAGTGAAAAGTGAGAGTGAAGTCGCTCAGTCGTGTCCGACTCTTAGCGAACCCATGGACTGCAGCCCACCAGGCTCCTCTGTCCATGGGATTTTCCAGGCAAGAGTACTGGAGTGGGGTGCCATTGCCTTCTCCGCAACATTGCTTATTAAAGAAATGCAAATCAAAACCACAATGAGATATCACCTCATACCGGTCAGAATGGTCATCATCAAAAAGTCTACAAACAATAAATGCTGGAGACGGTGTAGAGAAAAGGGGACTCTCTTGCACATTGGTGGGAATGTAAACTGATACAGCCACTATGGAAGATGGTATAGAGATTCCTTAAAAAACTAGGAATAAAATCACCAACAATCCCACTCTTAGGCATATACACTGAGGAAACCAAAATTGAAAAAGACACAGGTATCCCATTGTTCATTGCAGCACTATTTACAATAGCTAGAACATGGAAGCAACCTAGATGTCCATCAACAGATGAATGGATAAAGAAGTTGTGGTGCATATACACGATGGAATATTACTCAGCTATAAAAAGGAACACATTTGAGTCAGTTCTAACGAGGTGGATGAACCTAGAACCTATTATACAAAGTGAAGTAAGTCAGAAAGAGAAAGATAAATATTGTATTCTAAGGCACATATATGGAATCTATAAAAATGGTACTGAAGAATTTATTTACAGGGCAGCAATGGAGAAACAGACATCTAGAACAGACATATGGACATGGGGAGAGGGGTGGAGAGGGTAAGATGTATGGAAAGAGTAACATGGAAACTTACATTACCATATGTAAAATAGATAGCCAATGGGAATTTGCTGTATGGCTCAGGAAACTCAAACAGGGGCTCTGTATCAATCTAGAAGGGTGGAATGGGGAAGGAGATAGGAGGGAGGTTCAAATGGGAGGGGATATATGTATACCTATGGTTGATTCATGTTGGGGTTTGACAGAAAACAAAAAAATTCTGTAAAGTAATTATCCTTCAGTAAAAAAATTAATTAATTAAAAAAATATTTTGTAGTGTTTTTCATTAGTTGTTGTTGTTTAGTCCTTAAGTCATGTCTGACTCTTTGAGACCCCATGGACTGCAGCATGCCAGGCTCCCTGTCTTTCACTATCTCCAGGGGTTTGTGCAAACTCATGCCCATTGAGTCAGTAATGCTATCTAACCATCTCATCCTCTGTCACCCCCTTCTCCTATCCTCAATCTTTCCCAGCATCAGGCTCTTTTCCAGTGAGTCAGCTCTTTGCATCAGGCGGCCAAAGTATTGGAGCTTCAACTTCAGCATCAGTTCTTCCAATGAATATTCATGGTTGATTTCCTTTAGGATTGACTGGTTTGATCTCCTTGCAGTCCAAGGGACAAGAGTCTTCTCTAGCACCACAACTCAAAAGCATCAATTCTTCAGCTCTCAGACTTCTTTACCATCTAGCTCTCATATCCATACACAATTACTAGAAAAACCATAGCTTTGAGTATGTGGACTTTTGCACTGGTATTAAGCAACATTATGCTTAAAACCAGTTAAGGCTGGTATTAAGTTCTAAGTTAGAACTGGCTCTTTGACCCAGGCTACCTATATATAGCATTTATAAATTTTAAGATGATAATCAAACAAATCAGAAACACAGAAATCACATAAAAGAACAAGTTCCTGAATATCTACCACATTTCTTTCTTTGACAATTGAATTATGATCACAGCTTGTGAAACAGGTATAAATCATCTGTCTCCTCCTTCTTCATACAGTTACAAAACTCAAAATTCTATTCCAAGTAAGGAATTGCCAACTATTGAAACTGTGGTGGTTGTGGTTTAGTCGCTAAGTCGTGTCTGATTCATGCAGCCCCGTGGTCTATAGCGTGCCAGGCTCCTCAATCCATGGAAAGAATGCTGAAAAGTTTTCAGGAAAGAATACTGGAGCGGGTTGCCATTTCCTTCTTCAGGGGATCTTCCTGACCTAGGGATCGAACCCGGGTCTCCTTCATTGCAGGAAGATTCTTTACCAACTGAGCCACCAGGGAAGCCCAGGTTGAAACTTTAGGCAAACTTAATAATAATGATTTGGGGCAAAATCTTAAAATTTAAGCTGCCTTAAAGAATAACACATAATTTAATCCTCATAAAATCTACAAAGCTCATTCTAATCAGATGCCATTATCAAAATTTTTTAAATCAGATATCTACAGACAGAAATCCAATTTCATCTTTTAAGCCTCAAACACAACTAAAGGATATATACAGGCAGAAGAAAATAAAAATGTGTTGAAAAAAGGTCCAATATATCCCCATAAGGTTATTGGTCAATGCCAGAGAGAAAGAGTGTGTATGTCATAACTATATAGTCCCTTTCCCTAGAGGTGAATTGACTTGCACAGCCTGTCATCTTCACTGTGTGCTTTCTCATGGGAAGGATTTCAAGACAACTTGCCAACAGGGTCTCAACCAGCCTGGAGCAAGGGAAATGGCATCTCCCATCCCGAAGCTCTAACAGGAAATTGCTTTGAAAGAGCTGATTGGCCTCTCTTTCACATGACACCTGATTCATATCCTTGACAGATCTAATTTTCAATGAAGGAAAAGATCATCAGTGTTTCTCTGAAACGTCCCTGTGTATTGAGAGCCAATTCTGCTAAACTTGGCTTGTTCATCCTTGCGCAGCATCTTCAAGAAAAAGCAATCTTGCCTCAATAGGTGGCCTTTGATAGCCAGAGCCAGGAAAGTTCCCTGACACATTTGGAGTCTAACTGGGGTCAGTGTCTGACATCCTGCAAGCACTCCTGGGGAATCTCCACAAATTTTCCATCTTCTCTCTTGTTTTCATTACTCCCCAGGAAGGTTCAAATTAGGCAAGCATCAATATTTGGATGCAGAGACATGATAAACCACCATACTCTGAACTTGTGATTGCATATTTTAAAGTGTTAGACTGGAGGAGGTAAGAAAAATAAGTAAAACAAATACCACAGAGAATAATCAATTAAGAATCTTGAAGACATTCTATAGAACAAGCTTTTACAGAAAAAAAAAAATCCTCAATCTGAACATGTCCAAAACTGAATTTATAATCTTCCTTCCAAAACCTGGCCTTCTTCTGTGTTTCTTGTCTCCGAGAATGGCATCACTGTCAGACCCATTTGCACAAGCAAGAACGTGAGAAGACACCCTTGATGTCTCCCTTGTCTTCAATCACCATGTAAAATCCTTCTCCCAGACCTGCTGATTTTAACATGTCTCTTGAATCTGACACCTCTCCATCTCCACTGTCTCGACCACCATCTCTCCTCTGGCAAACTGCTGGGTGGTTTAGCCTCCTCTGACTTCACCTTCTACAATTCATTCTCATGCCACAGCTAGAATAATCTTTTCCAAACATAAATCCAATAACAATATAAACCTATTTTAACATTTTTTTAATTGAAGTGTGGTTGATTTACAATGTTTCAAATATACAACGAAGTGATTCAGCTTGTATACATATAAAACACTTATATAAGCTGAATCACTTTGTTGTATACCTGTTTGGAAAAGATGATTCTGGAATGGGTCACCATACTTCTCTGGGAAATCTTTCTTCAATGGCTCAAGTAGTAAAGAATCTGCCTGCAATGCAGGAGACACAGGAGATGTGTGTTTGAACCCTGGGTCAGGAAGATCCCTTGGAGAGGAAAATGGCAACCCACTCCTGTATTTTGGTCTGGAGAATTCTATGGACTGAGAAGCCTGGGGGGCTACAGTCATAGGGTTGCAAAGAGTTGGACACGACTGAGCATGGATTCACATATATATATATTTATGTGTCTATACATACATATATATAATATATATACACAAATGTATATATTCCTTTTCAGATTCTTTTCCATTGTAGGTTATTACAAGATATTGAATATAGTTTCCTGTGCTATACAGTAGGTCCTTGTTGTTTATTTTATATATAATAGTGTGCATCTGTTGATCTCAAATTACTGATTTATCCCCTCCTACCATTCCCTTTTTGTAACCACAAATTTGTTTTCTATGTTTGTGAGTCTATTTCTGTTTTATAAATAAGTTCATCTGTATGGTCTTTTATATTCCACATATAAGCAGTGTCATGATATTTATCTTTTTTTGTCTGACTTTTTTCACTTAGTATAATAATCTCTAGGTCCACCCATGTTCCTGCAAATGACATTATTTCACTCTTTTCTATGGCTGAGTAGTATTCCATTGTTTAAACGTACCACCTCTTCTTTTTCTATTCATCCGCTGATGGACACTGAAGATGGCATCCATCCTTGGCTACTGTCAATAGTGCTGCTTGGAACAATGGGGTGCTTGTATTTCTATGAGTTAGTTTTCATCTTTTCCAGAAGTATGCCTAGGAGTGGGATTGCTGGATTATATGGCAACTTTATTTTTAGTTTTTTAAGGAATCAGGATACTGTTTTGCATAGGGGCTTCACCAGTTTCCATTCCCATCAACTGTGAAGGAGAGTTCCCTTTTCTACACACCCTGCTTTAATGCTCTTGATTGCCTTCCCATTCATTACACTCTGGATAAACCCCAAGATCCTTAACACAACCCACAAAATTCTCAATGTTCTGGCTTTACCCTTCTCTCCAGCTTGATCTGAGCTGTTTTCCTTCATACACTGCGCTTTGGTTACTCTGACCTTCCAGTCCCTCAAACTCATATGTTTCTTCCTACCACAGGATCTTTGCAGATGCCATGAAGCCCAATATCTAATGCTCCTTGCTTTATCTGTCCACTTTCAATCTTTTAATTAACCCTATTGTCTTTCATATCTGAAAGATCTGAGATCTTTCAGGTCGGAGGTCAAGTTTCACTTTCTTAGAAAAGCCTTTCTTGATTTCCTCCATCTCAGTTCAGTTCAGTCACTCAGTCATGTCCGACTCTTTGCGACCCCAAGCACTGCAGCACACCAGGCTTCCCTGTCCATCACCAACTGCCAGAGCTTCCTCAAACTCATGGCCACCGAGTGGGTGATACCAGCCAACCATCTCATCCTCTGTCATCCCCTTCTCCTCCTGCCTTCAGTCTTCCCCAGCATCAGGGTCTTTTCCAATGAATCAGTTCTTCACATCAGGTGGCCAAATTATTGAAGCTTCAGCTTCATTATCAGTGCTTCCAATGAATATTCAGGACTGATTTCTTTTACGATTGACTCATTTGATCTTCTTGCAGTCCAAGGGACTCCCAAGAGTCTTCTCCAACACCACAGTTCAAAACCATCAATTCTTTGGTGCTCAGCTTTCTTTATAGTCCAACTCTCACACCCATACATGACTACTGGAAAAACCATAGCTTTGACTAGACAGACCTTTGTTGGCAAAGTAATGTCTCTGCTTTTTAATAAGCTGTCTAGGTTGGTCAAAGCTTTTTGTCCAAGGAGCAAGTGTCTTTTAATTTCATGGCTGCAGTCACCATCTGCAGTGATTTTGGAGCCCCCCAAAATAAAGTCTGTCACTGCTTCCATTGTTTCACCATCTATCAGACATGAAATTATGTGATGATCTTGGTTTGAATGTTGAGTTTTAAGCCAGCTTTTTCACTCTCCTCTTTCCATCAAGAGGCTCTTCAGTTCCTCTTCATTTTCTGCCATAAAGGTGATGTCATCTGCATATCTGTTCTCCTGGCAATCTTGATTCCAGCTTGTGCTTTATCCTGCCCAGGATTTCACATGATGTACTCTGCATAAAAGTTAAATTAGCAGGGTGACAATAAACTGCCTTGATGTACTCCTTTCCCAATTTGGACCCAGTCTGTTGTTCCATGTCTGGTTCTAACTGTTGCTTCTTGACCTGCATACAGACTTCTTAGGAGGCAGGTAAGGTGTTATGGTATTCCCATCTCTTGAAGAATTTTCTATAGTTTGTTGTGAGCCACACAGTAAACATGAGTTTGAGCAAGCTCTGGGAATTGGTGATGGACAGGGAAGCCTGGTGTGCCGCAGTGCATGGGGCCACAAAGAGTTGGACACAACTGAGCTACTGAACTAAACTGAAATGACACAGTCCAAGGCTTTGGCATAGTCAATAAAGCAGAAATAGATGTTTTTCTGGAACTCTCTTGCTTTTCTGATGATCCAGCAGATGTTGGCAATTGGATCTCTGGTTCCTCTGCCTTTTCTAAATCTGGCTTGAACATCTGGAACTTCACAGTTCATATACTGTTGAAGCCTGGCTTGGAGAATTTTGAGCATTACTTTGCTAGTGTGTGAGATGAGTGCACTTGTTTTGTAGTTTGAACGTTCTTTGGCATTGCCTTTCTTTGGGATTGGAATGAAAACTGACCTTTTCCAGTCCTGTAGCCACTGCTGAGTTTTCCAAATTTGCTGGCATATTGAGTGCAGCACTTTCACAGCATCATCTTTCAGGATTTGAAATAGCTCAACTGGAATTCCATCACCTCCACTAGCTTTGTTCGTAGCGATGCTTCCTAAGGCCCAGTTGACTTCACATTCCAGGATGTCTGGTTCTAGATGAGTGATCACACCATCATGATTATCCGGGTCATGAAGATCCTTTTTGTGCAGTTCTTCTGTGTATTCTTGCCACCTCTTCTTAATATCTTCTGCTTCTGTTAGGTCCATACCATTTCTGTCCTTTCTCGTGCCCACGTTTGCATGAAATGTTCCCTTGATGTCTCTAATTAACTTGAAGAGATCTCTAGTCTTTCCCATTCTATTATTTTCCTCTATTTCTTTACATTGATCACTGAGGAAGGCTTTCTTATCTCTCCTTGCTACTCTTTGGAACTCTGCATTCAAATGCATATGTCATTCCTTTTCTCCTTTGCTTTTTGCTTCTCTTCTTTTCTCAGCTATTTGTAAGCCCTCCTCAAACAACCATTTTGCCTTTTTGTATTACTTTTTCATGGGGATGGTCTTGATCATTGCCTCCTGTACAACGTCACGAACCTCCATCCATAGTTCTTCAGGCACTCTGTCTATGAGATCTAATCCCTTGAACCTATTTGTCACTTCCACTGCATAATTGTAAGGGATTTAATTTAGGTCATACCTGAATGGTCTAGTGGTTTGCCCTACTTTCTTCAATTTATGTCTGAATTTGGCAATAAGGAGTTCATGATCTGAGCCACAGTCAGCTCCTGGTCTTGTTTTTGCTGACGGTATAGAGCTTCTCTTCTGTATATTCTTTGTCTTCAAAGAATATAATCAATCTGATTTTGGTATTGACCATCTGTTTATGTACAGGTGTAGAGTCTTCTCTTGTGTTGTTGGAAGAGGGTGTTTGCTATGACCAGTGTGTTCTCTTGGCAAAACTCTGTTAGCCTTTGCCCTGCTTCATTCTGTACTCCAAGGCCAAATTTGCCTGTTGCTCCAGGTATCGTTTGACTTCCTACTTTTGCATTCCAATCCCCTATAATGAAAAGGACATCTTTTGGGGGGTGTTAGTTCTAGAAAGTCTTGTAGGTCTCATAATACTGTTCATCTTCAGCTTCTTCAGCATTATTGGTCATGGCATAGACTTGGATTACTGTGATATTGAATAGTTTGCCTTGGAAACGAACAGAAATCATTCTGTCATTTTAAAGATTGCACCCAAGTACTGCATTTCAGACTCTTCTGTTGACTATGAAGTTTACTCCATTTCTTTTAAGGGATTCTTGCCCACAGTAGTAGATATAATGGTCATCTTAAGTAAATTCACCCATTCCAGTCCATTTTAGTTCGCTGATTCCTAAAATGTTGATGTTCACTCTTGCCTTCTCCTGTTTGACCACTTCTAATTTACCTTGATTCATGGACCTAACATTACAGGTTCCTATGCAATATTATTCTTTACAGCATCAGACTTTACTTCTATCACTAGTCACATCCATAACTGGGCATAGTTTTCACTTTTGGTTCTGTCTCTTAATTCTTTCTGGAGTTATTTCTTCACTCTTCTCCAATAGCATATTGAGCACCTACTGACCTGAGAAGTTCATCTTTCAGTGTCATATCTTTTTGTCTGAATCATCTTCATTGTCATAAAACTGTCTTTCTTCCCTTCAGAGCACTCAGCTAGCGCAATTTCATATTTGTTCATGTGCTCACTTGATTATTATATATCTCCATTACTCTAGTGCAAGTTCAATATAGGCAGAGACTGTGTCTGATTTTTCTAACTTCTGTTTTTTGTTCTGTCAGTTTCAGTGAACTACGTTTAAAAGGTTCCACTGTGACGAGGCATTTGCCCATTTCTCCTTTAATTCTATCACTTTCTCTTCATATATTCTGAAGCTACATTATTAAATACTACAAATTTAAATCCTAGTGGACTGACAAGAAAAGCAATGCCAAAGAATGCTCAAACTACTGCACAGTTGTACTCATCTCACATGCTAGTAAAGTAATGCTCAAAATTCTCCAAGCTAGGCTTCAGCAATATGTGAACCGTGAACTTCCAGATGTTCAAGCTGGTTTTAGAAAAGACAGAGGAACCAGAGATCAAATTGCCAACATCTGCTGGATCATGGAAAAAGCAACAGAGCTCCAGAAAAACATCTATTTCTGCCTTATTGACTATGCCGAAGATTTGACCGTGTGGATCACAATATACTGTGGAAAATTCTGAAAGAGATGGGAATACCAGACCACCTAACCTGCCTCTTGAGAAACCTATATGCAGGTCAGGAAGCAACAGTTAGAACTGGACATGGAACAACAGACTGGTTCCAAATAGGAAAAGGAGTACGTCAAGGCTGTCTATTGTCACCCTGCTTATTTAATTTCTATGCAGAGTACATCATGAGAAACACTGGGCTGGAAGAAGCACAAACTGGAATTAAGATTGCTGGGAGAAATATCAATAACCTCAGATATGCAGATGACACCACCCTTATGGCAGAAAGTGAAGAGGAACTAAAAAGCCTCTTGATGAAAGTAAAAGAGGAGAGTGAAAAAGTTGGCTTAAAGCTCAGCAATCAGAAAATGAAGATCATGGCATCTGGTCCCATCACTTCATGGCAAATAGATGGGGAAACAGTGGAAACAGTGGCTGACTTTATTTTGGGGGGCTCCAAAATCACTGCAGATGGTGACTGCAGCCATGAAATTAAAAGACGCTTACTCCTTGGAAGGAAAGTTATGACCAACCTAGATAGCATATTTAAAAGCAGAGATATTACTTTGCCAACAAAGGTCCATCTAGTCAAGGTTATGGTTTTTCCAGTGGTCATGTATGGATGTGAGAGTTGGACTGTGAAGAAAGCTGAGTGCCAAAGAACTGATGCTTTTGACCTGTTGTGTTGGAGAAGACTCTTGAGAATCCCTTGGACGGCAAGGATATCCAACCAGTCCATTCTAATGGAGATCAGTCCTGGGTGTTCATTGGAGGGACTGATGCTGAAACTGAAGCTCCAATACTTTGGCCACCTCATGAGAAGAGTTGACTCCTTGGAAAAGACTCTGATGCTGGGAGGGATTGAGGGCAGGAGGAGAAGGGGACGACAGAGGATGAGATGGCTGGATGGCATCACAGACTCGATGGACATGAGTTTGAGTAAACTCCGGGAGTTGGTGATGGACAGGGAGGCCTGGTGTGCTGTGATTCATGGGGTCTCAAAGAGTTGGGCATGACTGAGTGACTGAACTGAACTGAACTGGACTGACCTCTATCATTTTTATAGGATCCTTTTTTGTCTTACAATTTAATTTGGTACTAATATGACTATGTCAGCTTCATTTTGGTTATGGTTTGTATGGTCTGTCATCGTTCTTCATTCTTTTACTTTTATTCTTTCCATATCCTTTTATTTAAGACGCATCTCTTATAAACATTGTACTATTGGGTCTTGATATTTTTAATACAGTCTGACAGTACAAAATTTAACAATTGTTTATATTTAATATAATTGCTGAAACACTTGAGTTTAGATTTACCATTGTAACTAATTTTTTCCAGTTTCTCCAATTCATTCTAAGTTCCTTTTTCTGTTTATCTTCTTTAGGGTCAGTCAGGTAGGTTTTAATACTCCATTTTTTCATATATTGGCATGTATGTAATCTTTTGGCATTCTTTCAGAGATTATTTAGACATTTAACATTAATCCTGGATTTATTAAAGTTTAATATAAAGTAGTATTTTTAAAAGCAATTTCTGTGCAATAAAAGGACTTTTGAACACTTTCACTTTACTTATTATCTTCTTTCTGACTTTCATGCTATCATTGTCATATATTTTAATTCTCTGTATATTTAAAACCTCATATGACAGCATTCATATTTTATAGGCTCAATATTATTTAGATTTATCTGTACACATGGACATCACCAGATGGTCAACACCGAAATCAGATTGATTATATTCTTTGCAGCCAAAGATGGAGAAGCTGTATACAGTCAACAAAAACAAGACCAGGAGCTAACTGTGGCTCCGATCATGAACTCCTTATTACCAAATTCAGACTTAAATTGAAGAAAGCAGGGAAAACCGCTAGACCATTCAGGTATGACCTAAATCAAATCCCTTATGATTATACAGTGGAAGTGAAAAATAGATTTAAGGGCCTAGATCTGATAGATAGAGTGCCTGATGAACTATGGAATGAGGTTCATGACATTGTACAGGGGACAGGGATCAAGACCATCTCCATGGAAAAGAAATGCAAATAAGCAAAATGGCTGTCTGGGGAGGCCTTACAAATAGCTGTGAAAAGAAGAGAAGTGAAAAGCCAAGGAGAAAAGGAAAGATATAAGCATCTGAATGCAGAGTTCCAAAGAATAGCAAGATGAGATAAGAAGGTCTTCTTCAGCAATCAATGCAAAGAAATAGAGGAAAGGAACAGAATGGGAAAGACAAGAGATCTCTTCAAGAAGATTAGAGATATCAAGGGAGCATTTCATACAAAGATGGGCTCAATAAAGGACAGAAATGGTATGGACCTAACAGAAGCAGAAGATATTAAGAAGATATGGCAAGAATACACAGAAGAACTGCACAAAAAGGATCTTCACGACCCGGATAATCATGATGGTGTGATCACTCATCTAGAACCAGACATCCTGGAATGTGAAGTCAATTGGGCCTTAGGAAGCATCGCTACAAACAAAGCTAGTGGAGGTGATGGAATTCCAGTTGAGCTATTTCAAATCCTGAAAGATGATGCTGTGAAAGTGCTGCACTCAATATGCCAGCAAATTTGGAAAACTCAGCAGTGGCCACAGGACTGGAAAAGGTCAGTTTTCATTCCAATCGCAAAGAAAGGCAATGCCAAAGAATGCTCAAACTACCGCACAATTGCACTCATCTCACATGCTAGTAAAGTAATGCTCAAAATTCTCCAAGCTAGGCTTCAGCAATACGTGAACCGTGAACTTCCTGATGTTCAAGCTGGTTTTAGAAAAGGCAGAGGAACCAGAGATCAAATTGCCAATATCCGCTGGATCATGGAAAAAGCAAGAGAGTTCCAGAAAAACATCTATTTCTGCTTTATTGGCTATGCCAAAGCCTTCAACTGTGTGGATCACAATAAACTGTGGAAAATTCTGAAAGAGATGGGAATACCAGACCACCTAACCTGCCTTTTGAGAAAGCTACATGCAGGTCAGGAAGCAGCAGTTAGAACTGGACATGGAACAACAGACTGGTTCCAAATAGGAAAAGGAGTACGTCAAAGCTGTCTATTGTCTCCCTGCTTATTTAACTTCTATGCAGAGTACATCATGAGAAACGCTGGACTGGAAGAAACACAAGGTGGAATCAAGATTGCCAGGAGAAATATCAATAACCTCAGATATGCAGATGACACCACCCTTATGGCAGAAAGTGAAGAGGAACTAAAAAGCCTCTTGATGAAAGTAAAAGAGGAGAGTGAAAAAGTTGGCTTAAAGCTCAACATTCAGAAAACGAAGATCATGGCATCTGGTCCCATCACTCCATGGGAAATAGATGATGGAGAAACAATGGAAACAGTGTCAGACTTTATTTTTTGGGGGCTCCAGAATCACTGAAGATGGTGACTGCAGCCATGAAATTAAAAGATGCTTACTCCTTGGAAGAAAAGTTATGACCAACCTAGATAGCATCTTTAAAAGCAGAGACATTACTTTGCCGACTAAGGTCCATCTAGTAAAGGCTATGGTTTTTCCAGTGGTCATGTATGGATGTGAGAGCTGGACTGTGAAGAAGGCAGAGTGCCGAAGAATTGATGCTTTTGAAGTGTGATGTTGGAGAAGACTCTTGAGAGTCCCTTGGACTGCAAGGAGATCCAACCAGTCCATTCTGAAGGAGATCAACCCTGGGATTTCTTTGGAAGGAATGATGCTAAAGCTGAAGCTCCAGTACTTTGGCCAGCTCATGCAAAGAGTTGACTCATTGGAAAAGACTTTGATGCTGGGAGGGATTGGGGGAAGGAGGAGAAGGGGACGACAGAGGTTGAGATGGCTGGATGGCATCACTGACTCGATGGACGGGAGTCTGAGTGAACTCCGGGAGATGGTGATGGACAGGGAGGCCTGGCGTGTGATTCATGGAGTCGCAAAGAGTTGGACACGACTGAGCGACTGAACTGAACGGAACTGATATATGTTTTTCCTATTTATTCTATCTTGTAGTTTTTTACTGTCACTTAGCAACACTTTTCCTCTGCCTGAAGACCTCCCTTTTATATTTCCTTCCCTGCAAGTGTTGGTGACAAATTCTTCCAGAAAATACAGTGTTCAAGTATCTGGATCCAGCTAAAAATTTTCAAAAACAACAGATATGAGAGCAACTTATTAAAAGTTACCATAATTATGAGTTTAACAAAATCCAGTCTTTGGGAAATTCTATAGGTCAATCAGGCCAAGATGTTCAACAGAGAAAGTCCCTACAGAAGAAAGGAATGGAGAAGCCTCACTAGATTAAAAGAGACTTATGTGCCATATCAAACATATTTTTTTAGTGGGCCAGAATAGACTATAGTGTTGAGAGAGGCATATTGGATAACAAAACACAAGAAAGAGATGACAATTAAAGTTTGATACAAAGGTAAGAACTGCTCTTAGAGAAGATAGTGCATTGTGATTGGAACAGCACGTAAAAAGAGGTTTTTGAGTAGCTGACAAAGTTTTATTTCTTTATGGTGGTTCCAAAGGTATTACTCTTAAAATAATTTATCAAACTATACTTTTGTTTTATGTGTTTTCCATATGTGTATGTTATTTTATAATTAACATATACAAAATAGAAATAAATTTAAAGTTAGTAAATTTTATCTTCAATATTGAAAAATAATTTTTATAATTCCAGTTTGGAACTAGTATTTTTCACCTTAGAATGGGATACTAATGTCTTTGGCTTTCCTAATTTTTCTTAAGACTTCAGCTGTCAGTTTTATTGTTCTGGTTGAAGATAATGTGTCTTTTTAGCCTTTAGCTGCTTTTAACATTTTTATCTTTTCTCCAATTTTCAGCAGATTTATTATGGTATGTCTTGCCATAGTTTACTTGTATTCGTCCATCATGGGATTCATAGCACCATTTCCATATGTGGTTTGAATCATTCATCAGTTTTGGAAAACTCTCCTCAAATATTGTTCCCACCCATTCTCTTTCACTCTTTCTGGCACTACAATATGTTTATATATGATAATCTTTCCAATCCCAAAGAATAATAGTACCAAAGAATGCTCAAACTACCATACAATTGAGCTCATTTCACATGCTAGCAAAGTAATGCTCAAAATCCTTCAATCTAGGCTTCAATAGTATGTGAACCAAGAAATTCCAGATGTACAAGCTGGATTTAGAAAAGGCAGAGGAACCAGAGATCAAATTGCCAGCATCTGTTGGATTACATAAAAATCAAGGGAATTCCAAAAAAAGCATCCATTTCTGCTTCATTGACTATGCTAAGGGCTTTGACTGTATGGGTCACAACAAACTGGAAATTCTTAAAGAGATGGGAATACCAGACCACCTTACCTGTCTCCTGAGAAGCTTGTATACAGGACAAGACGCAACAGTTAGAACTGGACATGGAACAATGGGAAAGGAGTACGTCAAGGCTATATATTGTCACCCTGTTTATTTAACTTATGTGCAGAATACATCATGCAAAATGCTGAGCTGGAAGACTCACAAGCTGGAATCAAGATTGCCAGGAGAAATATCAGCAACCTCAGATATGCAGATGATACCATTCTAATGGCCCAAAGCGAAGAGAAACTAAAGAGCCTCGTGATGAAAGTGAAAGAGGAGTGTTGGCCTAAAACTCAGCATCTAAAAAAACTAAGATCATGGCATCTGATCCCATCACTCATGGCAAGTAGGTGGGGAAAAAGTGGAAACAGTGACAGATTTTATATATTAGGCTCCAAAATCACTGCAGACAGTGACTGCAGTCATGAAATTAAAACACTTGCTCAGTGGAAGAAAAGTATGACAAACTCAGACAGCATATTAAAAAAGAAAGACATCACTTTGCTGGCAAAGTCAATATTGTCAAAACTATTGTTTTTCCAGTAGTCATGTATAGATATGAGAGTTGGACCATAAAGAAGTCTGAGAGCTGAAGAATTGATGCTCCAGAATTGTGGTTTTGGAGAGGACTCTTGAGAGTCCCTTGGATTGCAAGGAGATCAAACCAGTTAATCCTAAAGGAAATAAACCCTGACTATTCATTGGAAGGACTGATGCTGAAGCTGAAGCTCCAATACTTTGGCCACTTGATGCGAAGAGCTAACTCACTGGGGAAAAAAAAAAAGTGCTGGGAAAGATTGAGGGCAGGAGGAGAAGGGGGTGACAGAGGATGAGATGGGTGGATGGCATTACCAGCTCAATGGACATGAGTTTGAGCAAACTCCAGGAGACAGTGAACTTCAACTGTGTCTAATGTGCTCCTAATTCATTTATTGAATTTTCAATTTTATTTATTGTATTTTTTTTTTGGTTCTCTGACTTCCTTATTACTCTTACAGATTCCAATTGTCTGTTGAAATCCACCTAGTCATTGATTTTCTTTAATATAATTAACAGTATTTAAAGTGTGTGTCTGAGAGCTCCAGTGTCTATATAGTATCTATAGCTATTATGGGTCTGTTTCTATTGCCTTCAAATGATTTTTGGTCATTGGCTTGTCTCCTGGCACACTAGAACTTTTTAAATTGAATACTAGACACTACTCTATGAAAAAATATAGAGATACTTTGAGGCCCTGGGAGATTATCTTTCTTCATACGGGATAAACTCTAAGTGGTTAAGCTAGGCAAATCATCATACTCCAACCCAGGATGAGGCTGCTTTTAGTTTTTGTGAGAGCTAATCTGTACTTCTTATTTTCTTATATATTTCTTATATATATTGCTCAGTCATGTCCGACTCTTTGAGACCCGTGAACTTTAGCCCACCAAGCTCCTCCATCCATGGGATTCTCCAGGCAAGAATACTGGAGTGGGTTGCCATTTCCTTCTCCAGGGGATCTTCCCGACCCAGGGATTGAACCCAGGTCTCCCACATTGCAGGTAGACGCTTTAACCTCTGCACCACCAGCGAAGCCCACTTTGCCCTTGCTCATAGCATCGCCCTCTAGAGTTCGAAATTGAAAACTGACAGTGTTCCTCCTCTTTAGTGGGCCATGAACTCTTAATTTTGTTCCATAACATTGTTGAAAACTATCTTCAGCCATTTATCATCTTGCAAATGCTTCCAGGAAAAAAGCAGAGCTGCATTTTAATCTTACTTCTTTGTATTTACCTTCTCTCTGGAATCCTGTCTAACCTTGCTGCTGTGGTAGCTCTTATATTCCTTCAAACAGATTAAAAAAAAATATTTTATCTAGTTTCTCTCAATTATTCTTTGTGGATAGGTTTGTCTGATAAAAATGAATCTGTCCTATTACGGAGTAATATCTGTCTTTAACCACTATTTACTGATCATTTACTCAGAGGCCCCATTATTGTTGCATAGCACCCTGGCTTTTCCCTTTGTAGAATTCTTCACAACTTGTAATTAATTAGTTTTATGTTTCCATGTTTGACATCTTTCTCCCCCTTTAGACTGTAAATGCAGTGAGCCCAGAATAATCACATCTGTTTCTATCCCCTTGATATCTAGGTCGTCTTAGGCACTCAACAACTATTTTCAACGAATGAATGCAGGTGTTGGGGCTAAGACTTTAAAGCACGTTATGCTATTTAATCTTCATCATAATCATGTAAAGCAGGTATTGTCATGCCTGATTCAGAGAAGAAATTAGAAGACAATCAGAGAAGTGAGCAGCCTCCCAGGGTTACCATATAGAAGGTATTCTGTAAAGCTCTTCACGGACGCTTAATTTATCATGCTTTTGAAACATGCAGCCAGTTTTTTATTTTCAATATGTAAGCTATTCAAGCATCCTTTACTTCCTTCTCTTCGCTGTCCCCCTTCCACCTCTTTCTTATTTCCATATCTTGCTTTTCGAGTCTTCAGTGCTCAGAAGCATTTCGTTGGGGAGAAAAATGGAAAAATAACAGACCATGGGACACAACAATTGAGCAGGAGTCTGTGCTCCAATGCACCAAAAGGAGGGTACATTCTCCCCTCCTTGCATGTCTCAGAGGACAGCTTTGGGATCTGGACTCATTCATTTAAACATGTTTAAAGTTATTTCATTTTGTTAAATAGGCTTTATTTTTTTTTAGAGTAGTTTTAGGTTCCAAGCAAAACTGAGCAGAAAGTATACCTCCACAGACACACACTCAGACACACATACACACAGTTTCTTATTACCCATGGATCCATGTAGACTCATTCATTTTTACCCTGCTGTATGAAACCACCTGGGATTGTGTGTTTGCCCAATTTCAGCCATCTTGTGTTAAAGCCCTCTTTTGACCTGCAGTTAAAAATACCTCTGCCTCTTCGTCAGCATTTATTCTGTTCTCAACGTGCTGCAGTAAAGTTCACTTACCCCTGAACTTTGGCTCTTCCAGTGAATTTCAGTGTTTGCGTGCTCAAAATCAGGCAATTAACTTTAATATTGCCTTCTTAAAGGAAATCAGGTATAATCTCTAAAAGCTGTAAATGATCCCACTGTCAGGGTGAGTCTGGAATTTTTGAGGTGCTGCTCACACTTACGGTACGCTCCCTTCCTGCCCACCCCACCAAGGTCTGGCTCTGCTCCCACCACGTCTGTGAAGCCTGTCTTCATGAGCTCCATTCCACAACTTTTTTTTTCTCTTTGGCACCATATAACTATCCTTGAGAAAGTCATTAACCCCTCCTGAGCTTCAGTTTCTTCACTGGAAAATGTGAATCAAAAATACCTCCATATAAGTTTGAGTGTTAGTCACTCATTCATATCTGACTCTTTGTGACCCCATATTCTGTAGCCTGCCAGGCTCCGCTGTATATGGAATTCTCCAGGCAAGAATACTGGAGTGGGTTTCCATGCCTTCCTCAGGGGATCTTCCCGACCCAGGGATTGAACTCAGGTCTCTTGCATTGCAGGTGGATTCTTTACTATCTGAGCCACTAGGGCAGCCCTTTTGAAATTTGAAGGTGGATTTAAATGTGTCCCAATGTGTTCGTGTTCAGTGTGCAGTAGATACACAGTAAACATCAGGAATTTCTCTCCCTTTCTCTCCTTACCTGCTCAGGTGTGTTTGGAGGACAGGTGCACGATGGGAAAGACAAAAGTATATAAAAATGTGCTTGGACATAGACTGTAGTAGAGAGCAATATCTTAGGGATATTACATTATTTCTGGGTTTATGAAGAAGGAGGACTGTGAAACAGCCAGAGCAGAGAAGCTGATGGATAGTGGAATTGTCAGGGAAAAGTCAAAGGGAAAGTGGGGTTCAGGGGCACCATTCTGCCCCGGGATATCATGTTAATCTCCAAAGGTCAAGTGAAGCTGTTTCAGGACAATGAGTAGATCCATTTGGCAGCAATGGGGTCCTTGGAAAGTCAGGAGAAGCCTGATAGCAAAGCACCTTGAATGTCTCACTGAGGAGGATGGAATTTATCCTGCAATCACTGGGATCTATTAGGAAACGAGTGATCTGTCACACTAGGACTGAAGTTCTTGGGCAGCAATGACTGCAGAGGAAAGAGGCTGAAGGCTGCAGAATAAATATGACAGTTTTGTAGCAGTTCTGGTATGAGCTGACCAAGGCCTCACACCCATTGGCAACAATGGGAAGGATTTGTGTTCAAGCACTGTCTTCTAAAATATTCTTATGGCCTCTTGTTTCAGATTCCACCCCCCCTCGCCATTATATCACAGACTATAGATATTTATATGGAGAAGGCAATGGCAACCCACTCCAGTGTTCTTGCCTGGAGAATCCCAGGGACGGCGGAACCTGGTGGGCTGCTGTCTATGGGGTCGCACAGAGTCTGACACAACTGCAGCGACTTAGCAGCAGCAGCATAGATATTTATATATGCTTTTTTTTTTTAACTTGATGAGTATTTAAAAATCTGTTTACAAGTAGAAGAAGATAATAAAATGGTCTTGATTCTGAGAGCTTATTTATAAAATATTGAAATGGGATGAATCAGCAAACCCGTCGTTGTGAAACTCGATGTGGAGGAAGAGCTCGCTGGGCAGAGCTGCGCCTGCCTGTTGCAGTCATGGAGCTTGGTGGGCAGCAGGGCGGCCGGCCGCGGGGGCCGCAAGTGCAGCGTGCTGAGGTGGTCCAGGGACTTGGCGCACTGTGGCAGTGTGGCCCGTGTGTCCGGCGAGGTCCTCACCCCGGGCCTGCTGTCCTCAGCCTCCTCGTCCGTGCTGCCGCTGCGCCTACCCTCGCCGGACAGCAGTGACTCGCGCTCCTCGCACCGGCTCTGAGCTTCCGGCTGGGTGCACGGCCTGGGCTGTTCCAGCTGGACAGCTGGCTGCTCCAGGTGCTGTTTGGGGCGCAGGGCGAGCTGCGGAGGCTGGACTGAGGGATGGAGGCAGGAATGAGCAGGCCGGACCCCTCCCAAGTCACCCCCACCATCCCGGTCTCAGGGGCACCTGGCTCAGGGCCCTTTCCCATCTGGCGGCATCTCCACTGACACCTGTGGGTGACTTTGTACGTGGATCATCTCCTTTAACAGCTTCCCTGGTGGCTCAGATGGTAAAGAGTCTGCCTGCAGGGGGCCTAGGTTTGATCCCTGGGTTGGGAAGACCCCCTGGAGAAGGAAGCGGGTACCCACTCCAGTATTCTTGCCTGGAGAATCTCATGGGCAGAGGAGCCTGGAGGGCTACAGACCATGGGGTCGCCAAGAGTAGGATACAACTGAGCAACTAACATGCATGCCTCTTACCATCAAAGAGAGATACATAATAGAACATAATTAATTGTAAACAATAAAATATAATCAAACCTGGTACTACTTCACTCAGGAAGCAAAGAGCATAACTATGACAAAGATCATGATTTGTCTTACAGGCAGACTCAGCACAGGCAGAAACAAAACATTTCTGAACATTAGTGGTAAGTGAGTGTTCCAATATGGCAAAGTGAAAATCATGGTGATGGAGAAATTAAGTGATGTGGGGTGGCTCTCTCAGGGGAGAGGGAAACAGAAATGGAGCTAGGAGACCTTCATGCATTTGTGCTAAGTTGCTTCAGTTCAGCTCAGTTCAGTTGCTCAGTTGTGTCTGACTCTTTGCGACCCTATGAACTGCAGCACGCCAGGCCTCCCTGTCCACCACCAACTCCTGGAGTCCACCCAAACCCATGTCCATTGAGTCAGTGATGCCATCCAACCATCTGTCGTCCTCTTCTCCTCCGGCCTTCAATCTTTCCCAGCATCAGGGGCTTTCCAAATGAGTCAGCTCTTCACATCAGATGGCCGAAGTATTGGAGTTTCAGCTTCAACATCAGTCCTTCCAATGAACATCCAGGACTGATCTCCTTTAAGATGGACTGGTTGGATCTCCTTGCAGTCCAAGGGACTCTCAAGAGTCTTCTCCAATATCACAGTTCAAAACCATCCATTCTTTGGTGCTTAGCTTTCTTTATAGTCCAACTCTCATATCCATACCTGACTACTGGAAAAACCATAGCCTTGGCTAGATGGACTTTTGCTGACAAAGTAATGTCTCTGCTTTTTAATATGCTGTCTAGGTTGGTCATAACTTTCCTTCCCAGGAGTAAGCATCTTTTAATTTCATGGCTGCAATCACCATCTGCAGTGATTTTGGAGCCCCCCAAAAATAAAGTCTGACACTGTTTTCCCATCTATTTCCCATGAAGTGATGGGACCAAATGCCACGATCTTAGTTTTCTGAATGTTGAACTTTAAGTCAACTTTTTCACTCTCCTCTTTCACTTTCATCAAGGGCTCTTTAGTTCTTCTTCACTTTCTGCCATAAGGGTGGTGTCATCTGCATATCTGAGGTTATTGATATTTCTCCCGGCAATCTTGATTCCAGCTTGTGCTTCTTCCAACCCAGTGTTTCTCATGATGTACTCTGCATAGAAGTTTCTTCAGTCGTGTTCAATTCTTTGCGACCCCATGGACTGTAGCCTACCAGGCTCTTCTGTCCATTGGATTCTCTAGGCAAGAATACTGGAGTGGGTTGCCATGCCCTCCTCCAGGAGATCTTTCCAACCCAGGGATCTAACTCGTGTCTCCTGTGGCTCTTGCACTGCAGGTAGATTCTTTACCACTGAGTCACTGGGGAAGGCTGAGAAACCTTCACATTCTACCCTTGACTCTGGAACCATAGACCAGCCTTTGCCATCCTGCCCTTGGTATAAGTTGACTGAACACAGGTGGGTCTGTGAATATCCAACTGAAGAGCTTAAGGAGGGAATATGCTGCCATGTTTCAAGGAGCAGAAAGGGATCAAAAAGTGAATCATCCACTTTGGGGAAAAGGTAGACATTTCTGAGAGCAGGGATGACTGAGCTTAGAGATTTGAAAGGGGGCTGTATGGTGAGGGGGATTGGAAAAAGGAGGCCGCATCAGGAGGGCAGGAAGCACAGCGACCACTGGCTGAGACCCCTTCTGTGCCAAGCCCAAGGACTCTTCTGCTGCCATGCCACCTAATTCTCCCCACCAGAGTGGCTGGGGCGACCCCCACCGCCCTATTTTATACAGAGAAGCATTGGAGCTCAGAGACCTGCAGGAGGTCATCTATGATCCTACATGGCAGTGTCGGGACTGAAATCCAGGAATACCTCCCTCCAAGGATCCGTGTGTCTGCCCTTGTTATGCCCTGTTATGACATTTGATATTATGAAACAGAATGTTTACCAAGGGGAAAAATGACTCCTTCAGGCAGAGCCTGTGTTCTGTGTACTGTTAACCTCATCTGAATAGGATTTTTATTTTAGTCCAAAACCTAACACTCGCCCCCCTGCAAAGCTGCCTCTACCTGGCCCATGCCTTCTTGGGAAAAGCTCTTTAGTGTGGCTGGCAGGCCTTCAGAATTGAGTGTTTCTGTTTAAAAAAAAAAAAAAATCTGAGTAAGGAATTCAATCTCACTTTGGACACTCAGCTCTTTGGCTTGAACAGAGAGAAGGAAGTCCAAGTCTTTGAAATCTAGAGAGGGAAGTTTCTGCAGTGAAGTCTATGTGGCTATTTAACAAGGCACATCTTTTATTGAGGCAGAGGAGGGGATCTCTGTCCCTCGCTGGAAGCTGCCCGCTTCACTGAGAACAGCATCTCCCCTCTGTCCTCTGGCTCATCCAGTGAGGCAGTCAGGACAGCCCACATGAGAAGCTGCCCCTCCAGGCCCCTGTGACTCCTTCCCTACTGAACTGTGAGTTACTCAAGGTCAGGGATGGGTCGTATTCCTCTAAGAATCCCGAGTTTTAAACCCTTAATGACTGTTTGCATGAGTAAATACATGAATAAAGGTGGCTAGTCCAAAGCTTTGTGGGGAGTGTACCAGTAGGAGTCAGATGCAAATTACCGAGCAGGCCAGGTACCTCCCACCCAGATTCCAGAACCATCTCCCCTACCTTCTTCTTCCCTCAGAGTGTTATTCTTTCCCAGCCACTCCCAAGTGAGAGGACATAAAGGAGCTGAACTTGCGATTTGTATCCATGCTTCACTCTTTATCTTTTTTTTTTTTTTTTTTTTTGTGAAACATGACAGGCCCATGCTTTGCGACCCCATGGACTATGCAGTCCATGGAATTCTCCAGGCCAGAATACTGGAGTGGGTAGCCTTTCCCTTCTCCAGAGGATCTTCTCAACCCAGGATCGAACCCAGGTCTCCCACATTGAAGGCAGATTCTTTAACCAGCTGAGCCTCAAGGGAAGCCCAGATATGTTCAATTAGCTCCAGATATAGCATCCTCTGCCACATTTTATTCCTCAAATATTTAGTCCTTGTCTTCCCTGCTGGAAGGAATAGGAATGTGGTTTCAGAATCCTACTTGATTATATTTATTGCAGGCCGTTATGGCAAAGGGGCTGCCTGCTGGCTGTGCCCTTTTTGAGTTTGTGCCAAGGATCTCCTGAGAGCCATACCTGGGGGCTTAGACAGAGGCGGGAGCTGCTGCCACCACAAGGGTGGTTTATCTGCCTATTTGGCTTCTCTTCTTAATGAATCTTCATCCACGGCTGCAGAGCTGCCTCAGAGCAAGGCAGCGCCTCCTATACAGAGTTCCAGGTACCTGTGCAGTGCTTTGGCTCTGGGCTTCCTTCTTCCACTGTGCGCTCTCCCTGTGCACTCCTTAACAAGGACCCACTGAATAGTATGGGAAATAATTTTGAGGGAGGTTGGTGACCAGACAGACTCAAGGATCGAGTGCCTGATCTTGCAATTATGCAAATTACTTTTTCTCTCTGTCTCTACTTTTTTCCCCTTCTCATCTATCAGACGAAGCTAAACATCCCAACGTTGCATGCTGTCATCATCATTAAAACTGTAGTTCTCAACACTGGCTGCACATTAGGATTCTCTGTGTGTGAGAATCGAACTGTATCCAACTCTTTGCGACCCCATGGACAGTAGCCTGCCAGACTCCTCTGTCCATGGAATTTTTCAGGCAGGAATATTGGAGTGTGTTGCCATTTCCTCCTCTAGGGGATCTTCCCAAGCCAGGGATCAAACCCACATCTCTTTCATCTCCTGCATTGGCTGGTGGATTCTTTACTGATGAGCCACCTGGGAAGCCCAGGATTCTCTGGGGAGCCTTAAAATGCCAATGCCTGGGCTTCTCACGAAACAATGAAGTCAGAATCTTTGGCGGGTGGGCCCAGGTATCAGTATTTTAAAGTTCCCCAGGTAGTTCACATGGGTACCCAGGTTGTTATCACTAGATTGAATGACATAGCACCTTCTAAACAATAATAAATGATACCAATAGTATTAATACTATTATTACTCTTTCATTATTCCTGCCCATAACCTTACTTCTGCCGAGAAAAGAAGTCTGGTTATATTGAAATTGTAAATCACAAAAACACAAGTGATTATCACTGGCCTCTAAGCTGCTCCGTGAGACAATGAAAGTGACCTGAAACAGCCAGTCAGCGGTGAAGACCCCATTCTTTCAAATATGTGCATGCATTCCCACACATCCCATGGCGTGACTTCTCACCCAGCAGGCTTCATCCAGCCTGGGTCTGTGCCAATGGAAACACTTCCAGTTGAAGAGCCCAGTGCCCTCGTTTCCAGGTGCAATGGCAGGCAGCTGTCTACTTTTACATCCCAAGTTACCTTTGCTCTGCAGTAAACAAATGAGTCACAGTTGGTCCCAGCAGGTCAGCTAACAAGCAGCGCTGGGCCATCCTGTCTGGTGGCTTAGGCTATTGAGACAGTGCCCTTGGTGCCTACGAGCGAGTCATAAAGTTGGGTTTGACACTCTTTAAACTTATCTTTGTTTGCTGATTGTTTGGCTAGAGGGACTGGTGTTGAGTTATTCCTGGCCTCTATGGGCCCTGGATGATAAGCATAATTAGGGTGAAAGGCAGGCAAGCAGCCCTTCATTAACTGAAGCAATGGGTCAAGCAGATTAGTGCAGACAATTGACATGTGTAGACAGACTCTAGTTCTACTTTGGATATAAGTTTACTGTCTTTCTTCGGACTAAATGTGTTCTGGGTGTTCCTGGCAGAAGAGCAGCCTGAAGGTTAAGGTTTTTACCTGTTCCGTCCATATCTGAGTGGCAGGGTGAGGTTAGCTTGGGTTTTAAGCCTACTGTTTAAATTTCTTTCAAAGCCACCCATTTCTTTGCCTTCATCCAAGTTGGGACCAGAATCATCAAGAGGTGATGCATTAATGCCTCTTAGCAGGACCCCACACTCCCTCTTGCCTCACAGAACAGTCAGAATGACGCTTCCTAATTTCAGATGGGAACATTTCCCTTCCCTCCCTGAAACCCTCCAGCAAACCCCCCATCATTCTCAGGACCAAGCCTCACCCTTTGACATGGCCTCCAAGCCGACGTCAGAATCTGGCCCCCATCCCACCTTCCCATCTTCCCCCACTACCAGCTCTTTTCCTTCCAGATCTTGGAACCACAATCTTTCCCTGTCTGGAGCACTTTCTCAAGTGCAGCTGATGCCTAGAATCCTTCACTTCTCATTTCCTGAAGGAAGTCTTTCCTTCCTCCTCCTGTGAGTTCCTGACACATAATTCCCTCACTCTGTTTCTGATCCTAACACTTCTCAGGTTTCGTTGTTACCACTTGTTTAACCAGAATTTAAGTTCAGTTCAGGAGGGACCCTATCCACACTCCTTGCGTCTTCCCTCTCTATTCTTAACATCAAGTGGGTGTCTGCATTTCAGATGAACCCTGTAAAGACTTGCCAAACTCAGATCTTTGTAATCCCTTAACAGGTTCACCAGAAAAGGTCAGAGCAGTGGAGAAGCTGAAGGAGTGGAATATAATTTGAGAAGAAGCAACACATTGTATTATTTTACATAGCAATCAAAGAGCCATTGTGTGACATGCCTACAATATGTAAGGTACAATGTTAGATTTTTAAAAAACAGCTTTGTTGAAATATAATTGATAAAAAGAAAACAAAATGATTATGATATATGCATCACCTCATTCCAGTTAGAATAGCTATTACTTGAAAAGAAAAAAAAAGGAAGACAAGTGTTTTCAAGGATGTGGAGAAATCGAGACCCTTGTGTGCTTTTGGTGGGAGTATAAAATAGTGCTGCTGCTGCTAAGTCACTTCAGTCGTGTCCGACTCTGTGCAACCCCATAGACGGCAGCCCACCAGGCTCCGCCGTCCCTGAGATTCTCCAGGCAAGAACACTGGAGTGGGTTGCCATTTCCTCCTCCAATGCATGAAAGTGAAAAGTGAAAGTGAAGTCGCTCAGTCGTGTCCGACTCGTAGTGACCCCATGACTGCAGCCTACCAGGCTCCTCCGTCCATGGGATTTTCCAGGCAAGAGTACTGGAGTGGGGTGCCATTGCCTTCTCCGTAAAATAGTGCTGCCACTACTAAAAGCAGTGTAGAGGCTCCTCAGAAAAGTATAAGTAGAACCACTATATGACCCAGCAATCCCACCTCAGGGTATGGATTCAAAATAAGATACTTTATAAAACATTCATTTAACTGGTCACTATAATTGTCTTCAAAGAATTCTTTGCCAGACCTTCACAGGGTGAGACCATCGTTAACTACTAAGAAGAATGGGCGTAATAGCTGACAATTATTTAGTACACGGTGTGCCAGGCACAACCACACTATGGGTAAGGTGCTATCGTTACTCTCATTTTGTGGATGAGAATGAAGCCATTTGCCCAGGGCCATAGAGCTGGCACCCTGAGCCCACGTGTGAAATCGGACACTGCTGTTCCAGGGCAGGCATCTGTTACACTGTCTGCCTGTGGAATTGCTTGGGCGCTGCTTCCAAGAACTTGAGAGTCTCCACGTTGGCAAGAAGATATCACAGGGTGAGGATGTAACATAGATGTTCCATCCTCCTTTCAAGAGGCAGAGTGAGGGCTAACTTCAGAACGTGAGGGTGAGGCTTCATTTCTCAGCTCCATGAATTATTTCTGAGGAGTTTATTGTATTATCAGTGACTAAGGAACTGAGGCCATGAGGAAACACAAAGGTGTTTCATTACAAATGGTGTAATCTTTAACTTTATTTAAAGGACCTGGAACTCTGTGGCTTCCCACCCATTTTGTGACCCAGAATTGTGCTGATCTGAAAGTACTGTGTGACTTTGGGGAAGTGGTTATCAATCGACACAGCCGCAAGGGCTCTTGGCGGGAGCCAAGGAGGCCCACGGGTCTGGCTGTTTCCACCCCAGCCTCCTGGTCTGGAGAATTTGCACAATGTTTGCCTTCTCCAGTTGAAGTCAAGAGCACAATGGGAACATTATTAGAGGCCTTTCCCCTTTAATTAAATTTCCTGCAAGGGGCATCTGCTAGTTTTTTCTAGTTTTGCTGGCGCCGCTTGTATGCTTGGTGCAGATTCGCTGCCACTGAGCAGGGTTATTTGCTTACTAATTATTAAAGGAATGCAGATGTTCTGAGGGCTCAGCTGCCGACAATCTTGTGATTATTACTATTTGTTGGTCAGGTGTCCTCTTCCCCATGTTTTGTAGGCCTGGTTACTGGGGTCATATTGACTTCCACTAATAAAATCACTTGCTCTGTTGCTAAGCTTGGTGACAATTTCTGTCGGGATGAACTCTTTCCAATTTCTTAAACCTGAGAAGTAGACTATTCTACTACAAGGAGCTCAAAAATATTAGCTATACCCTCCTTTTGATAATAGTGCATTTTTATGAAGAGTTAGATACTTTATAGGCATTCTCATTTAATTTTTACAATATCCTGATGTGTACTGGGATTTCTTTGGAAGGAATGATGCTAAAGCTGAAACTCCAGTACTTTGGCCACCTCATGCGAAGAGTTGACCCATTGGAAAAGACTCTGATGCTGGGAGGGATTGGGGGCAGGAGGAGAAGGGGACCACAGAGGATGAGATGGCTGGATGGCATCATTGACTCGATGGATGTGAGTCTGGGTGAACCCTGGGAGTTGGTGATGGACAGGGAGGCCTGGCGTGCTGCAATTCATGGGGTTGCAAAGATTCGGACACGACTGAGCGACTGAACTGAACTGAACTGAGGTGTGCTTACTGTTACTGTCCACTGTATAGACGAGAATACTGAACTTGCAGTGTTTGCTTGTTTGTTTTTAAGTGACCTATCAAATGTCACACAATCAGGAAGTAGCAAAACTGGGATCTAAATTCATGCAACTGGTTTTAAAAGCCTATAGTTCTAACCACTGTGCTGTACTATTCTATCTTACTTCCCTGTGCTATTTTTGAGTTATTTTATCCATTAGAGTTGTAGCCATGAATACTTGATTGTTTCTTCATCAAAAATATGGTCCAGAGTAACGTCTTTTCCAGCATCATTCAAATTCTGTTACACACATTCTCTTCCAACTCCCAGCATATACACAACTATGCCCACATATACCCAACTATGCCCACATATACCCCTCCAAATTCAGGGAAGTAAACTCTGATGCGTTTTTCATTTCATAAAATCAAATTTTTCTCTTTCCCATCCATGTCTTTCCCATACCTTACCAATTCTTCCATGGTGATCTAAAACCTATTCCTTGTAAGCCTTTTTGGAAGCTAGGATAACCTTTTTGGAAAGGCATATTTCCCTGAAAAAAAAATGAAATTTCAGGGAAAGTATACACAGGGTCTAGAGACATGATCACATGGTTCTTGTCTCTTCATACAGTTTTAAATAATAACTGCAACCTTAGGATTGATTTCATTTCACCTTGGAAACTAACCACATGACAAATTGGGTTAGGTAAACATATTCTCAGCATCTCTTGAAGCAGAAGAGGTGCAAATTTTCTCCTGTGACAATATCCAGACAGTTGCAGGCAATACAACAAGCACAGGACCTGAGCCAAGCCTCAGACTTGCTCCTCATAGTCCTGTGACCTGAGCACATCACAGCCCGTTGGAGTCTTGATTTTTATTTTTTCAATATGGGCTGACAATACTTGCTCTCCTGCCAGATTCTTCAAAGGATTCAACGAAATAACATGGGAAACTGCCTAGCATGGTGGCTAGCACACAATAGGCCCTCATGAAAAGTGAAATCTTAACCTAGTGTGAGTGAGTCTCCTTAATAGTCTAAGTGTCTAAATAGTCTCCTTGTAAGCTAATTTGTTAAAATGAGCACATTTCTGGGTCTCAGATCTCCAAACTTCCAGAGGTATACCAGAAGTGAAGTTTTAGTCACATCACAATGAGACAGCAAAGAACAAAATGGAAAAATAAGGGATCTGAAGACTGTCAGTGAAACAAAGAGGTAGTTGCTAAGAAACACTAGTTTTTTGAAAGTTAATTTAGTTATCCATTTTTACCCTTGGACTACTTATGGTTAGAAGGAGTGAGGATAGACAAAGGCTAATGATCATTTGATGACAGGACAAAAAATATAAATCATAATCACTATTACAGAATAAGATCTATTTTCCCCACTTCAGGCAGTGACTACTATGTGGACAGAACCCAGAGAAAACACTTAAACAGCATTGTTTGCTGAACAGAATTCCTGTAACTAAATCAAAAACATTACTATCACAGGCCATCTACCAGGGCAGAGAAACAGTTTTGTTATTACAGGCTCATCTTTCTAAAGCTGATTTTGTGAAAGGATTTTGTGAATGATCATATTTATTTTTTACTGAGGAATCAACTTTAGAGCATGTGTGAGACTCAGACTCAATACCTCCGTGATCAGTGTCTCTTTCCCCTGAGAAACGGGAACCTCTCCTCTGCGTCGTGCCATTGTAATGAAATAACATTCTACTTTCCTCCATGTTGGGTATTGTTTTGAGGGGCAGACCCCATTCCATCATGTTTGCTCTTCCAAGCTTTTGCCTCCTTCCTCTCCACGCAACTACTGAAGCTCCTGCAGAAACCCTCAACAGAACCCTTGTCCCCAGGATTCTGGACTTCCAAATAGGTTATTTTTGTTGTTAGTGGTGTACAATTTACTAGAAGAAGGTAAAAGATGATTCCATACATCCGCAGCTATTTAGCTTCTTGAAAATTGTTTATGAGATAAAGCAAGACTGGAAGGGGATGCTCTGTGACAGCAAAAGAGACCCAGGATCAAGTATATTAATTGGTGAGCACAGCTGATGGGCACAACATACAGAAACTTAAGACTACTACAAGATACCTGTGAAGCTGTCTGTCTAAATGTCAGGCAGATGCTGGATTGTGAGCAAGGTGTCATTTTGCCTTTAGGGAAAAAAAGGGGAAAAACACCTAAAATATCTCTACTAGTACTCATTCATTCCTGAAATACAAATTGAGTGCCTATCAATGGGCAGAGGGTTGTGCTTGTTGCTACTGTGATCAGAGCCAGAATCCAGAGAAAGGCAAATGAGCACTGGCCTGAAGCACAACATTCAATGACACCATAACACTTGGGAATCAGGATAAATAACACACTAATGCAATATTCTTTTAAAAATCAAAATCAATGCCAAAATCTATGATGAACAACACATCAAAACTTCTAAAAAAGATAGAATCAGTAACAGTGCTGGATCATAGTGAATCCTGGGGCCAAAGGAAGAATCTGAAAGAAAAACAAAAGGAAAATAAAAGGAAAAATACTAATCTAGTCTTCACTGAACATTTTGATATTTGTTCATCATGGCTTTTTGCACTAATTTTTATTTTTTAAACTGTGATGTTATGTATTGTTACTCGGTTTTGGGGGGGATGCATAAATTCTGCATCTGAGGCAAATGCCTCAATCATCTCACAGCCTGCTGGGGATTGGAAGATCCCATATCACTTGAAAAAGTGGTACATGTAAGTTGAAAAGTTATGAAAAAATGTCAGGAGCCAAGAGGAAGGAGAGCTTATTTCCACAATGGGGGTCAGTGAAGGCTTTGGGCGAGCTTGTATTTACATAGGACTTTACCATGCTTGAGCATTAATAGAAAGAAGATCCCAGAAACCCAATCACACTTTTAAGTGAAGCAAGAAGCATTACGAGGTTAGAATAAAGGAAGGGAATTCACAGGTTGTAAATGGAGGAGGTGTGCCAGGTGATGAAATTGTGGGTTTATACAACACAGAGTGCCGGAGACCAGGTCCAGCAGCCAGGGAATCAACCTGAAGAGATGAGCAGTGTCAGCGAGAAACAGAGGCAGCCTCTCAGTTTTCTTGGACTGCCTGTTTATTTCAAGCTCATGATTCTCTTTTATACTTTTACAAAAGCATTAGGTCAGAGGTTTGATATTTTCAGTTCCCACAGACCCAGATTTGTTGTCTCCATAAATCACTGTTGCCCCTCAAAAGGAGTTCCTGCCTCAGCGATTCTCTTATCTACTTTTTCTCATGTGTCCTTGTGAATACATAGTAACTCATGCTAATGTCTGGGCTGCATACCACATTCCTCAGTTTATTTCTTATCTTTTTAAGTCCTGTTTGCCCCTAGTATCTTAAGCTCACTATTTCTTAGAAAGGGCTTCTAGCTAATAATATCTCTAAAGTCCCTAATCTCTATAAGCTATAGTAGAATATGCTAACATTACAACATTCCTTAAATCTTTAGCTTCTATTTTAATTATTCCTAAGTCCTAAATTCAGCAAACTTTTTTTTGCCATAAACACTTTCCTCACAAATAGGCTTCAGATAGCAATCCTTCCCATGGTCTCAATCTGCAGCCTGTGTGCTCACCCTCACCTTTTGTAAAAGTCCTTAAACAAATGTCAATGATTAACTTTATGAATTATTCTCTGAGCACAGCTGCAGAAGACTTTGTGTCTTCTCATGCTCCTCTCAAGAAAAATAAGCTCCTTAATATTCTTTTCAGCCAACTCAGCCGAAGAAAGGAAAAAACAAGTCAGAATCACAAAGCTTAACTCCTTCATCCCGAGTCCGTGTCTGCGGGACAAAGAGAGGGGGTTGTGGCCGTGCCTACATTTTGTCAGTAATGCCTAATGTGGCTCCCGACAACAGAGTGTGTCTGGGAGTCCTTCCCATGGCAAGGGAGGAGTCCTTGCAAGGATGGATTCAGCTTACAATGCCCTTATAAAATCAAGACCCCTTTTACTAACTCTGTGGATGGAGACAGAAGCCAGTGTGGAAATGAGTGAATAAATCATGCTTGTGAATGGTGAAGGAGATACCTTGCACCTAGAAGTCATCCTCATTCAGTAAGTGAATTCTTACCTCAAGGACTGGTTTCTGAATCAGCATGCAGACTTCTGTTGTAGTCAAGATCCAGGTGAATGTCCATGCCAATGAAAAAAATCCTGATGTGGAAAACCAAACCTTCATAAAGCACAAAACACAGGAGAAAGCATGAATTTAAAATTATCTAAAAATTTGTTTCTTAGAAGGAATCAGGGCTTAGCTAAAAGGCTTGATTCTGAATCCTGTAATTCATTCAGGTTCCACCATCCTTTATTGACTACTCACCAGGTTCAGAAAGAGAGACTTTAGAAGTTTTTTTTTTTTTTTTTTTTTTTTTTACCTAGCTATCTCTTTTGAATAAGCAGAGTCATCTGTGAATCTATACCAACCCAGACCTAAAGGGGCAGATTTCCTGTTGTGCCCACAGAGATGAAGCTTAATCCAAACAGAGCCATTTTCCATCACAGTGTGTGTGCACCCACATTTGTGGTCTTATCCTAATTTGACTAGGTCAGTGTCCCCAAACTCTGTTTATAACAGGGCCCATTTTCGGTGTCTGTGAGGCACACTGGGCTAACAGCCAGACCACTGGCCCAGGGGTTTAGGTGGTTCTGAGCATGACCCAGCCACCCTGAGGAGTGAGAGGAACCTTTCTCCATAGACCTGTAAACCATTGCTGGGGAAACACTGGCTGGGGAGCTCGATGTTCTGCAGCCCAGCTCGCTATTCCTCCAGAGAAAGTTAAGAGAGGAAAAGACTGATCTAATTGTGTTCTAACCATGCCCCTGTGCCTATGATGTACCATTTTCTAGCACTTGTTTAGTAGCAAGATGTACACACGCTGGGCAGGGCTGAGTGCTCAGCAAAGTCAGCAGATAGGCAGTTATATTATTTCCATGCCACCCAGTTTTCTTAGCATCTATTTGACCAAATCTCCATTCTAAATGCTGTGGTGAAAATGAAATAGGATAAGGTCATGACATAAGTGTTTGGTTGAAGCTATCAAAGACAGATTAACCAGGTGTTACCAGAGCAGGTGGAGGCTTCAAGGAGAAGGGATAACTGGATGGTCCTTAAAAAAAATGAGTAGGTTTCAACAAGCAGAGAAAGGCAAAAGGGCCAGTCAAGTGAAAACAACAGATGGGACAGCTGGATACTTTCCCTATCAAAGTGGGAAAATCCAAGCCTTGTTAGGGGAAAGGTTTGCTTTGTGATTTATAATGGAATAGGGCTATGAAAAGGTACACTGGACAAATGGGGCAGGCCAAGGTTACAGAAGGCCTAGAGCATTGTATCAAGGAGACTGGATTTTGTGCTATATAAGCAGACGTTGGAGATATTGTAGGTTCAGTTTGAGGCCACCCCAGTGAAGCAAATATTGCAATAAGGTAAGTCTCACAAAATGTTTGGTTTCCCAGTACATATAAAACTTATGTTTACAATAGCCATCATCTGACTCTTCAGTGAGTGATAATATTTTGCAATAGCAACCTCAAAGATCACTGATCACAGATCATCATAATAAATATAAAATTATGAAATATTTGCAATATTGCAAGTATTACTGAAATGTGACACAAAGACACAAAGTAAGCAAATTCTATTGGGAAAAAAATGGCACCAATAGACTTGTTTAAAGCAGGGTAGCCACAAACTTTCAATTTGTTAAAAAAATGTAACATCTTCAAAGTCCAATAAAATGAAATATGCCTGTATTCATCCTTGCTGTTGTTCAGTTGCCAAGTCATATCTGACTTTGTTACCCCATAAACTGAAGCATGCCAGGCTTCTCTGTCTCTCACCATCTCCCAGAGTTTGCCCAAGTTTGTCATCCTTAAGACATGATATTAGCCACTCACTTGGTGCTTGGCACTGTGGTAGGTGTTGGGGATGCAAAGGTAAGTCACAGTCTTGGAAGTAGGAGAGAGATATAAAGAAGTAAAGGGTCATAAGTATTATGACTGAAAGGTAAAATGTACGGTGGTCAACTCTATACGGAGCTTAGGAATACCTCCAGGGATGAGGTGGGAAGGGCAATGAAGTTTGAGATTTAAGAAAACAAGACTACTGGGCCAGGGACAAGATTAGAGCTGCATTTTAGCAAGATCGCCCACACTGTATTGTGCAGGATGGTTTGGAGGGAGGAGCAACTGGAGACCAGGATTCTGGCTAGAGGTCATTACATGGTCCAGGAAATAGACAATGAGGGTAATGCTAACAGTGGTAGAAGGAACACATTGGTGGATTTGGCTGGTCCAAGAGTCAAATCAGATCATGCATTGCTTAGTAACTACCTACAACAAAGTCTGGGCTTCCTTGCTGGCTCAGCGGTAAAAGAATCTGCCTACTAATGCAGCAGATGCAGGAGATGTGGGTTTGAGCCCTGGTCTGGGAAGATCCCCTGGAGAAGGAAATGACAGCTCACTCCAGTATTCTTGCCTGAGAAATCCCATGGACAGAGGAGCCTGTTGGACATGACTTAGCGACCAAACAAAAACAAACAACAAAGTCTAATTCATATGATGAATCTATGAGACCAAAGTTATGTCTATTTCTCTGCCAGCTATGTAGGAGTGCCACCAAGAACTGATACAATCAGATAGTCTGACTTTCAGAGCAGTCCCTGTCCCTCTAATGTAAAAATAATGAACAAGTCCTCTTTCTAAGTACATCCCTTTCAAACCCATCTTCTGGTATTTGTTCTAAGAATCTTTACCTATCCCTCCACTCTCAGCTTCCAAAGTAAATAAATAGTTCCAAAGAAGGTTTCTGGGAAATAGGATGGTAACTTTCACATATCTGTAGATTTAATCATGATTCTTAGATCTATTTTTTGTGTGTAAATGGAAGAACAAATCTTTCTGCCTCTGACCCCTGGGGGTTTGCTATATATAATCATAATAAATCCAATAAATCTCTCAGCAACCTTGTATGGACCCTCCCATATATACTATAGCTCAGAGAAGAGTGGAGAAAAATACTTTCAAGAAATTAACCAAAAAAAAGAAAAAAGAAATTAACCAGGAGAGCAGGGCCTTGACTCTTGGAGAAACTGCTAAGTCTTTTTCCTCCTCAGTGTGAGAAGGTCCCTGATGGTGGGTCTTGGGCAGGGCAGGCATATAGGCTGTGACTGGATTAGTGAATGTGTTTTGTGCCTAAAATGGTTAATTTGTATATAGTAGTTACACAATAAATATTTATGGAACTCAATTTTTCAAAGGGGCAGATTTCAGATGAATATAGGGAAAAACTTTCCAACAATTAATTAGAGTTGTCCAACCACAATGGCTGGAGAAGCAAAAGAACTCTCCACCATCCTTTCCTCCCAGTTTCTTACCCTCTTCTCCTCTTCCCACCTCCTCCTCCTTCTTTTTCTTCTTAACAACAACATTATGATTGCAAATACCTCTTCATGGGAAAGACCCTACTGGAACTATAGGGGACACAAAGTACCAACTGCCAAGGAAATGACAAGTGTGTGTGTGTGTCTATGTGTGTCTGTGTGTAGTTGGGGAGTGTGGGGGACAAGAGACCAGGGAATTAGAGATAAAAATATACAGAAATGTCTGCTCATTTTATGACAGATAGGTTCAAAGGAAAAATGGTGACAAACTGAGAGAATCAAGAGAGACTTCTTTTGAGAAGGATGAATAGGACCTCGAAGGATGGCTAGCATTTTAATTTAAAAAAATGAGGAATTGATGAGCAAAGAGAAACACAGGCACTAGTTATCTATTATACTTTGGCTTGGGCATAGGGTAGATGCTGCTGCTGCTGCTGCTAAGTCACTTCAGTCGTGTCCGACTCTGTGTGACCCCATAGATGGCAGCCCACCAGGCTCCCCCGTCCCTGGGATTCTCCAGGCAAGAACACTGGAGTGGGTTGCCATTTCCTCCTCCAATGCATGAAAGTGAAAAGTGAAAGGGAAGTCGCTCAGTCGTGTCCGACTCTTTGTGACTCCATGAACTGCAGCCTACCAGGCTCCTCTGTCCATGGGATTTTCCAGCCAAGAGTACTGGAGTGGGGTGCCATCACCTTCTCCATATGGTAGATAGTAGAAGGTAAAATTGGAAAACTTTCTGGGATCGTATGGCAAAGTTTATTGGGGGATGGGAGAGGAGTTTGCACTGGATCTCAGTAGCTATTTAGGGTTCCGTTATGATAAAATTATTTAAAAGGATTTAAATTGTGTTTTGGGAACGCTCATCTGGCAGCAATTAAATAAAAAGATTATAGGGGAAAGAGAAAAGAGGCAAGGAACAAGGGAACCGACAATGGCGCAGAGGTAATACAGTGACTACCTGGACTAAGGATGGAGAAAAGCAAACAGATGTGAGAGAAACAGTGAAGTGTGACGGAGGCACTAAAATGGCCCTGAGCTGCTAAGTTTGGATGACTCTAGTTAGTTCTATAGATGGAAAGGGAACACAGAAGGGATCCTCAGAAAAAGAAAGGATGAAAAAGAGAGGAAAGTGCAGAATTGTCCCTTTAGAAATGTGTCGACCTATATACCTACCGTACATGCTTCATTTTGATTTTAAACAATCATAGTATCAGTTCTTTGGTATCTTGCATATAGTTTATTACCAATAATGGTGGAGGTGCTAAAGTTAGCAAAATATATATTATTTTTATCAATGAGGGTAGTTTCAAAGTTATGATTCCAATAACTTGCATTCTGATAGGCCTTCTAAAGTGGAAAATAAAAAAGTGTAGATGTAGCAAATTTCTTACGGCCCTGCGCACGCTCAAGGCAGCAAGTCATTCATTAAAACAAAACACACCACGTATTTCACACAAGAAGAGAGAGAGAAGCACTGTTTTAAGAGATTGGAGCCTTTATTTTCCTCCAAATAGTGTCAGTGTTTAGTGAACAAGTAATAAATAAGCTCTCTGTGCCTCAGTTTCCTCCAAAAAGAGGATGAGAGTACCACCCTCAGAAGATGGCTATGGGGGCTGGAAGGGATGATGGATACCAGGTCTCCATCATGGTGCTAACAATAGGAGGTGCTCGACAAGAAAGGACTCTCTCAGACCTCCCAGCCCATCTCCCAGAACTGGGATCCACATCAGAGGAAGAGGCGGGGGGACGTGAAAGCTCACCGCCAGTAAACCGGGTTTGCTTGAACTGAGGAAAAGAGACTTTAGATACCGCTTTGAGGAGAAAATGGTTTCTCTTTCAACTAATATGAACATATTTTAATATTTGAGATGCTAGCTAAATCAACTCTTAATATTGTTTTAAAAAATTTAAGCAACTGCCGACCAGACAACATGAGAATAAAGACTTGAGCAGGCATGCTACCACAGCCACACTCCTGATCCGATGGACTTTCTGCTCAGAGATTAACTGTAATGGTTTCATTTCACACTTCCCCATTTAAAATGGTGTGTGGCTAGCCAAATGCACACAACATAGCTATTTCCTATTTGGTTTTCCATTTCTATTTGCTATTCCCTTCTCCAGGGGATCTTCCTGACCGAGGGATCGAACCCAGGTCTCCTTCATTGCAGGCAGATTCCTTACTGTCTGAGCCACCAGGGAAGCCCTTCCATTTCTGTAAATAGTATATAAGGTATTACACTATTCCCTGTGTAAGCTATAATCAATCACTATAATTTTGCTGTGTAAATGTGTGTAACAAATGATCCACAGAGACATCTGCTTCTGACCAGCTGTGTGACCTTAGAAAATTTACTTTTCTTTCTTGACCTCAAGTCTTCAGCTGAGAAAATAGTTTTAATAATGTCCCATTGTTAAGAAAATTTATTGCTGGGAGGATTGAGATAGTACATAAATTTCCTAGCATATTCCTCTTCCCAACTTCGTATGATAAGGCAAGATGATAATAATTCAGGTTTGGAATGTGCCAGAACTCTTCCAAATGCCTTATGCACACTAACTCATTTAATGTTCTTGAGGACCTCATGATTTAGGATTATCCCAGAAGAGGAAACTGAGGCACAGGGAGGTTAAGGAACTTGCATAAGGTCACTTACAATTAAGTTTGGTCAAGTCCAGATCATTGGTACCAGAGGTTGGATTCACATGCTCTACGGCCCTTGCCACATTAGGGTTCATGACTAACATTTTGGGTGATTTCATGTCTGTAATCCATAAATCTTCATAAAGAATGTTGAAGATCTCTATTTAAAAAGATCAGAATGCTGGTTTGTTGTTATTCAGTCACTAAGTCGTGTCTGACTCTTTGTGACCCTATGGACTCCAGCACACCAACTCCTCTGTCCTCCACTACCTCCTGTAATTTGCTCAAATTCGTGTCCATTGGGTCAGTGATGCTAACAGTCTCATCTTCTGTCTCCCCCTTTCCTTTTGCTCTCAATCTTTTCTATCATCAGGGTCTTTCCAATGAGTCCACTCTTTGCATCAAGTGGCCAAAGTATTGGAGTTTCAGCGTCAGTCTTTCCAATGAACATTCAGGACTGATTTCCTTTAGGATTGACTGGTTGGATCTCCTTGCTGTCCAAGGGACTCTCAGGAGTCTTCTTCAGCACCAGTTTGAAAGTATCAATTCTTTGGTGGTCAGCCTTCTTTATGGTCCAACTTTCACATCCATACATGACTACTGGAAAAATCATAGCTTTAACTGTATGGACCTTTGTCAGCAACGTGATGTCTCTGTTTTTAATACACTGTCTAGGTTTTTTGTAGCTTTCTTCCCAAGGAGCAAGCATCTTTTAATTTCATGGCTGCAGTCACCGTCTGTGGTGATTTTGGAGCCCAAGAAAATAAAATATGTCACTACTTCTAATTTTTCCCCTTCTATTTGCCATGAAGTGATGGGACCAGACGCCATGATCTTAGGTTTTTTTAATGTTGAGTTTCAAGCCAGCTTTTTCACTCTCCTCTTTCACCTTCATCAGGGGGCTCTTTGTTCCTCTTCACTTTCTGCCATTAGAATGGTATCATATGCAAATCTGAAGTGGTTGATATTTCTCCCAGAAATCTTGATTTCAGTTTGTGATTCATCCAGCCTGGCATTTTGCATGATATACTCTGTATAGAAGTTAAATAAGCAGGGTGACAGTATACAGCCTTGATTGTACCCCTTTCCCAATTTTGAACCAATCGGTTGTTCCATGTAAGGTTCTAACTGTTGCTTCTTGACCAGCATTACAGTTTTCTCAGGAGACAGGTAAGGTGGTCTGGTATTCCCATCTCTTTAAGAATTGTCCACAGTCTGTTGTGATCCATACCAAATGTTAGACATTTAAATTTGTTTTGGTCTGATTTCTTTTACCAGGTAACACTAGTATACCTAAATCAAGCCAGTAAATAGCTGTCTACCCTCCTCCCCCAACTTTGCTAAATTTGCTGTTAATTTAAGCAAAGTTTCAGAGAGAAAATCTGCCTTTTGGGTCTCAAATGAATTGCCTTACATTCCCATTTGAAGGGTTTTGCACTCCTTATGCTTTCTGGACTCTGGATGCATAAGGAAGGTGCATCTTTTGATATTGCTGGTCAAGTTCCAGTTCCTCCCACTGAAAACCTGACTCTGTGCACCCACATGTGCATCACCTCATTGTGCCTTGAGAGCTTTCTCTAACAAGGGGATATACATGTAGAAAATCCAAAATGGTCCCTTGATTTTCTCTCTCTCTCACATACACACACTGTCTTATATACACTGATTATAATTTATAAGTACTTTAAGCCCTTTACTGAAGACTTCAATACAGGCATTTATATCAGACCCATGCAAACAAATAAAGTCATTACTATTGATATGATATAAATATCTTTCTATCAATTGAGACCAACTATCACATTATTCCCTCCTTTCTATCCCCACTCTCACTAGCAAAAAGTATTATGCTTTATTTTTTTATATATACAGAGCAATCAGCTCTCTTTTTGTTCCTATCTTTTCTTTTCAAAACTCATGTGGAGCCAAACTTTCCTGCTCAACTTTTCACTTCAGGCTGGCTCATCAAAGTAAGAGAAATTCGGAGGCTAGGTGGTAAGATAGTTTGTTCCCATTCTGTTCCATTAAGCTTGTCCACAACCTGAGTAAGAAATGTATCTCTGTGAACAACCAACCTTGACAACTAGGTGGCAAGTTCTAACATCCCACCTCAAATCTCCTTCTGCCTCTTGTCCTACATGCAGAAGCCTGGAGAATGGGATCCATCAAAGCTGACATAATATTCCATCCCGGGGTATTGATTTTTGGTGAAGAAGCTGTTTTTAATTTTCCCCCACTCCAGAGGCCATTGGCTGAAGAAGAAGAGATTGGAAGTGATGCAAGAGAAGTGTCACCTTGAAGGGATCTCCGGACCACTGGGTGGGAAATAAGGGTGCTGATGGAAGGATGCATGAGCTGAGTTTAGGGGGTACCAGCAGGGGTAAATCAGAGAAGGGATCATGGCAGAGAAAGACCTGGAAGTCTCAGGTGCCTGAGGGCCCTGCAAAAATAAGTTGGAGACTTAGAATCAGGTCTGGGTCTACTGGATGATTACCCTTATTTTATCCTTTGGTCATGGACAACAAGCTGCCATTTTTGTCTCCCCTCCTCTATGTCTTTTATCTCAGGGTCAGCATTTCCAATTAATATTTATCTAACACCAAGCATAGGGTAGATGTTTGAAGATTAGACTAAGAAGAAAAGCCTGGACCCTACCCTGGGAAGCTTCTGGGGTCTTTCTCAAAGACAACAACTGATTTATCTAGAGCAGCCATACTTGAGAGCAAGTGGGAGACCCATTTCACCCAGATTTAGTCCCATCCATCTTCAAACTGGGGGAATAAAGGACAATGTAGGGATTGATAAAATTTTCATTTGTGCCAAATACATGGACTTTGCACACAAAAGTAAAAAATGTCTCAAGAAGGCATACACTTCCTAAGTAGAAAGCTGTTCAGCCCCAGGAGAGTCAGCCCTTGGGAGTGTATGCTGTATGGGCTCTGAAGGAGGGTGCCTGTCTGCTATGAAGCCTTCCAGCAACACTTCAGAGTCAACACCATCAGCCAATTTTTCCTCATGGAAATCATTTTGCCATCAAAGAAAAATTCTATTTTCCCCTCATTTAATTACATGGACTTTTGCTAAATTAAATGCACCAAGCGGCTGGGAGCCAACATCTACAAAGGAGAAATCTCAGCTGCCTCTGTTTTCTGCAGATCTATGCTTCCTTGAAAACAGACACTGAGCGATGGAAAATATGGTAAAAGTGTTAACATTCATGCTAAAAGGAAAAACACCTTTCCTTTCCTTTACATTGGCCAGCCACACCTGGCAAGGCAAAGGCCAGCTTAGTGAAAAGTCACTTCTGCAAAATTCAGCTGAGCTGTCAGCTGAGCTCAGCAAGCAGTGACTTGGAAACAAAAAAAAGCTGGGGAAAGAATCTTTAGTTTACGATAGATTGCAGTTCTCGTGTTAGAATATATATATTAATTAATATATACAATTAATTATGTGTATCATGTGTATATAATATATATTCAACTTTTTTGACAAGAAGTAGGTCATTCACCTTCAGTGAAATGTTCTCAAGGAAATGTCCCAAAGTATCCAAGTTTATTGTATATTGTATTAATGCCTAGCCAACAATACAAGAAAACTAAAAGTAGTGAAAACAATTCCCTGTAAATTAGAAAGGATTTGCTTTAAAATTTCTAATGTGATGCCAGTCCTTTGTGAAGCTAAGTAGAGGAGGAGATAGGAGCACCTTAATAATCCCTTTAAATCTTCACTCTAATTTGGCCAGAAAGGAATTTGGATCTTTCCTTGATTCAAAACATGTGTCCCCAGGTGGGAAAAGAAGTCCGGTTGTGGGGAGAAAAGGTAATGCCACTCCTCGCTTTTCCACATGGCTTTATTCAAAACTTGTTTAACTTTTTGAGAAACAATTTATTTGAAAAACAGAAACACAGATGCTTCCTAACAGATGCTTATTGTCCCAAGTCTTGAGATTGAGGTGAGGAAAATGGAAATGTTTTCACCTGTTTTCGAATGAATGGGGTGGTAGCACTGAGCCATGCCCCAGCACACTCTCCTCCCCATCCTAAAGCCCAGGACAACTTGAGATGCTTTTGAGTCTGTACATGGCATTAAGGAAAGCAAAAGCTTTCCTTAACATTAAATTCCTTAGTCAACTTCTGGGCCCCTTTAAACTGTGAACAAGACGACCCTTGTTCTGGAAAATCTATCGCCTCTTGCCAACACACACACATATACAAAAACACGACTGTTGGGCAAATAAATCTTTCCAGAGAAAATAGATTCCTTTCCAATTCAGTCAACTGTACTGAGCTGGAAAGGGAGAAATGTTATTTTTCCAGGATGAAGGGAAAACAAGATCTCTCCTGTTTATCCTTTCTAGGCCATTTTAAAAGAAGGTCAGTTTAGTGCCTTCATTAAAAAGAAAAAAACCTCAAGTGTTGTTTATCAGAAGACACTTGGTTTCTTTCAGGCTGGGAATCACACATTGGAGCTCTATTCTTTTTCTCTTTGACCTAAGATACACGTGGCAGGACTGAACTTCCTGCTGCTCTGGAGAAGTCAAAAGTGTTTGGAATGGGAAAGACAGAGTTTGACGATAGGAGATTCTTCTCTATGGGCCACCGTCTCCATCACCAGCCTGCATCCCACTGAAATCACTGAGCATGAAATATTGAGCTTATAGTTGATCTCCACTTCATTCAAGGCTGCACACATATTCTACGCTTACTTTTACCTATATTCTCCATAGTTTGTGGACCTGACTCATCACCTAGGAGAGTGAAAAAAAGTGGAGTAATGAAGTCCCTGGCTGAGGGGTGTGGGTAGAATTTAAATTGGATATAACGCTGTCTATTCCCCAGCATGTTCTTTAGAGCTTACTGGAGTGAGTCTCAAGGAAGTCCCATTCACAGCTCTGCTAACCTGAGACTGAAGATACAAGCTTTCTACCTCCTCAACAGGAATATAAGCTTCATATGTACAGCATACAGTTGTTGCTCAGTAAGTCTAGTGAAAAAAATCTAATGTGCTTTTTTTATGATGAATCTAGGAGATTAAACTCTAAAAAGTCTTACTATAAAAAATGTTTCTATAACATGAATGAACCTTGAGGACATTATGCTAAGTGAAATAAACCAGTCATAAGAAGACAAATACTGTTCAATTCCATTTATATGAGGTGTCTAAAGTAATCAGATTCTTAGAATGGTGGTTAACAGGAGCTGGGAGGAGAAGGGGGAAAGGAATTGTTATTTAATGTGTATAGAGTTTCAGATTTATAAGATGAAAAAAAGTTCTGGGAGATCTGTTTCATAATGATGTAAATATATTACAACTACTAAAGTGTATACTTAAAATGATAAAAAAGGGTAAAGTTCATGGTATGTGTTTTTATCCCACACACCAAAAACAAAAACAAAAAAACAACCTTGATCTTCACATAATTATTTTAAAGAGTAGACAAAACTAGATTTAAAATGAGTTTGAGAGAAGTCATCTTGTCACCCTCCCACCCAAAGCAGAACACTGTATTAGATTTGGTAGAGAAAGGAAATAATTTCAAACATTTTCATTTGCTTCAAGTATTGTTAATATTTGCCTTACCCAACTTGTGGCTACCATAAGCTTATGCAATATGTGTTTCTTTCTTCTCTGTTTCATTCCAAACCAGTTCCAAACAGAACAAAAGATCTGCTTGACTGCACTGGAACGTGAGTGAGCTCCAAATGGAAAAAGTCGTCTCCCTTCTTCTCACTTGTTTAATGGCTAGTGTGGTTTGGACCTTCCTAGGTCTGGGATGGAATACCATTTGTTTAAGAATTCATATTCTGGCCTCTTTTGTATAAGCACAAGGTGTAATAAATAACCAATTTAAAAAAGAAAGAATTCGTATTCTGAATGCTGAGGAGAAGAGTCAGAAAACCTGCAATCCCTCTATAAGCAGCCCAAATGGCTGTGTGGACTCCTGCAAAGAGCTCCTTCCAAGGCCCCATTCAGCCTGGCTCCAGAGAGTGGAGGAAAGGAGGGGGCATTTGCAAAGACCTTCTTGCCAAAAGCACTAAAAGCCTAAAGACTCTTCCAAAGAACTCTCCATTTCCAAAGACTGGGGCGGGGAAAAAAGTGCTGTATTGTTTTTTAGACAAACTTTTAGTATCTGAGAATGATAGAGAGGAACTTAATGACTTTAAAAAGAATGTTTAAATAATAAAGGATTTTAAACACTGTGTCTAGACCTGTGTGTCCAGTGACATAGCCACTACTGCTTACAAGTGGTTAGTAAGCATTTGGTGTGGCTCATCTGAATTGAGGTATGTTCTAAATATAAAATATACATAATATTTTGAAACAATAAAAAGGATTTAAACATCTTATTAATAACTTTTATATTGGCCACACATTGAAATTGTATTCTGTATATATTGTATTAGATAAAGTCTATTGTTAAAATCAATTTAACCTGTTTATTTTTATTTTCTCAATATGGCTACTAAGTATTTTAAGTAACAAATATGACTTGCATTATATTCTTATGGACAGTACTAATGTAGACTACTTTGTGCAGAATTAGTAAGAGAAAAATGGAAGTTAAGGGTCTACAGAAAATTGGAAGAAGGGTCTTCTCCGATTGATCCCTTTATCACTATACAGTATACTTCTTTGTCTCTTGAACATTCTTTATTTTAAAGTCTATTTTGTCTGATATGAGTATTGCTACTCCAGCTTTCTTTTGATTTCCATTTGCATGGAATACCTTTTTCCATACCCTCACTTTCACTATGTATGTTTCCTTAGATCTGAAGTGGGTCTTTTGCAGACATCTTATATATGTGTCTTGATTTTGGATCCCTTCAGCCAGTCTATGTCTTTTGGTTGGAGCACTTTTGGTTCAGTTCAGTTGCTCAGTCATGTCCAACTCTTTGCAACCCCATGAATCACAGCACGCCAGGCCTCCCTGTCCATCACCAACTCCCGGTGTTCACCCAAACTCATGTCCATCAAGTCGGTGATGCCATCCAGCCATCTCATCCTCTGTCATCCCCTTCTTCTCCTGCCCTCAATCCCTCCCAACATCAGGGTCTTTTCCAATGAGTCAACTCTTTGCATCAGGTGGCCAAAGTATTGGAGTTTCAGCCTCAGCATCATTCCTTCCATTGAACACCCAGGACTGATCTCCTTCAGAATGGACTGGTTGGATCTCCTTGCAGTCCAAGGGACTCTCAAGAGTCTTCTCCAACACCACAGTTCAAAAGCATCAATTCTTCGGTGCTCAGCTTTCTACACAGTTCAACTCTCACATCCAAACATGACCACTGGAAAAAACATAGCCTTGACTATATGGACCTTTGTTGGCAAAGTAATATCTCTGCTTTTGAATATGCTATCTAGGTTGGCCGTACTTTCCTTCCAAGGAGTAAGCGTCTTTTAATTTTATGGCTGCAATCACCATCTACAGTGATTTTGGAGCCCACCAAAATAAAGTCTGACACTGTTTCCACTGTTTCCCCATCTATTTCCCATGAAGTGATAGGACCAGATGCCATGATATTCGTTTTCTGAATGTTGAGCTTTAAGCCAACTTTTTCACTCTCCTCTTTCACTTTCATCAAGAGGTTTTTTAGTTCCTCTTCACTTTCTGCCATAAAGGTGATGTCATCTGCATATCTGAGGTTATTGATATTTCTCCCAGAAATCTTGATTCTAGCTTGTGTTTCTTCCAGCCCAGCGTTTCTCATGATGTACTCTGCAGAGAAGTTAAATAAGCAGGGTGACAATATACAGCCTTGATGTACTCCTTTTCCTATTTGGAACCAGTCTGTTGTTCCATGTCCAGTTCTAACTGTTGCTTCATTCAGTTACATTTAAGGTAACTGTCAGTATGAATATTCTTACTGCCCTTTTGTTAGTTGTTTTGGATTTGTTTTCAAAGGTCTTTTTTCCTCCCTTCCTCTTCTGCTTTCTTCTCTTTTGATGTGATGTCTATCTTTAGTGATATGTTTGGATTTTTTTTTTCTTTTTGTGTATTTAATCACTTGTAGGTTTTTGGTTCCCATGAGGTTTTTAGAATCATATCTTTTAAGCATTCCTTGTGCATGTGTGTGTGTTTGTCACCCAGTCATATCTGACTCTTTGTGAATTCACTTTAAAAAAATATGTCCAAAATGTCAACATTTGGTGACTTGGAAAAAGCAAGGATATCTTCTGACTTGGTTCCTGACGTTGGCTTAAAAGTTTTGATGATCTAAAAAAATCAGCATTATCTATTTATTATTGAGAAGGGGTTAACAAAAATATTGGTCCTTCAACTACAAAAGTTAACAGAATTTAAGTTGAAGAAAATTGCAAATTAATATTCAATCTTGGGATTGCAAAATGGCAGAGGGGTAGGTGGACATGGAATACATGTCTCTCCATGGATACATCAGGAATACACCTTGAGGGGGTGGTCCTAAGATGACGGAGTAATAGGGTGGGGAGACCACTTTCTCCCCCACAAATTCATCAAAAGAACATTTAAACGCTGAGTAAATTCCACAAAACAACTTCTGGATGCCGGCAGAGGACATCAGGCACCCAGAAAAGCAGCTCATTGTCTTTAAAAAGAGGTAGGAAAAAATATAAAAGACAAAAAAAAAAAAAAGACAAAAGAGGTAGAGAGGGAGCTCCATCCCGGGAAGGGAGTCTCAAAAAGAGAGAAGTTTCCAAACACCAGGAAACACTCTCACTGCCGAGCCTTGGAAGCACAGAGGGTAACATAACAGGGAGTAAAAATAAATAAATAATTAAATCCCACAGATTACGAGCCCAGTTGTAACGCCCCCAGTGGAGAAGCAGCGCAGACACGTGCATCTGCCACTAGCAAGTGGGTGCTGGGCAGGGAGGCACAGGCTGCATTGCTTTTTAAGGATCGGGCCCGAATGCCCCACGGGTAACCAGAGCGAACTAACTTGGGCTAGCAAACCAGACTGTGGGATAGCTACCACGCGAAAAGCACTAACATAAGACATCACCAGGACCATGCACAGAACAGAGGACAGAACAGAATTAGCCAGATGCAGACCATCCCCCTCCAGTGACAGGCAGCCAGAGCCAGAAGGACTGGAAGGGGGCATTTCAGCCCCAGAGAGACATTAACTACCAAACTGCAAACAGGCTTCTTTGCTAAGACTTCCTGGAGTTCTGGACAGTCATCATCTGCCTGAGAAGGTGTGCCAGTTGTACAAACAGAAAACTGAGCAGCAGGGACAGGAGAGGTGATAAGTTGCAACAACCATGCTCGCCAAACACCTGAGCTACTCAGACCTGGGAAGGGCACAAAACGCAGGCTCAACCAAGTCTGAGCCTCTGAGGACCAATTGAGTGCCTGAACCTGAGCGGCTTAGACCTGGGAGGTGCATGCAGCCTAGGGCCGGACACAGATGGTTCCCAGTGGAGCAACCTAGAGCCTGAGCTGTGTGCACAGCGAACGGGGGCAGGCTCAGTGTGGCTGAGACACTGCAAGCACATGCCAAGGTTATTTGTTTGTAGCGTCCCTCCCTCCCCACAGTGCAACTGAACAAGTGAGCCTAAAAAAAGTGTCCACCACTGCCCACCTTGTGTCACGGTGGAAATCAGACACTGAAGAGACCAGCAAACAGAAGAAGCTAAAACAGAGGGAATCACCTTGGAAGTGCAATAGATTAAAACCCTGTCGTTAGTACTGACTACATAGGAAGGGGCCTATAGATCTTGAGAAATATAAGCCAGACCAAGGAACTATCTGAAAATGAACTGACCCCACACTGCCCACAACAACACCAGAGAAAGTCCTAGATATATCTTTACTATTTTTATGATTATTCTTTTTTCTTCTTCTTTTCTTTTAACTTTTTAAAATTTTTAAGTCCTCTATTACTCCTTTAATTTACATTTTTATAACCTACTAACACTTTTCAAAAAAAAAGACCCTATTTTTAAAGCAAACTTCATATATATATATTTTAAAATAATTCTTGTGACTTTGTTTTTTTCTTCTCCTTCTTCTTTTCTTTAATATTGTAGTTTTGAAAATCCAACCTCTACTCTAGATTTTTAATCTTTGCTTTTTGGTATTTGTTATCAATTTTGTACCTTCAAAAACCCAATCTTCAGTACCCATTTTTACTTGGGAGTGAGATTACTGGCTTGACTGCTCTCTCGTCCTTTGGACTCTCCTTTTTCTCCACCAGGCCACCTCTGTCTCCTTCCTCTCCCTTCTCTTCTCTACCCAACTCTGTGAATTTCTGTGTGTTTCAGACGGTGGAGAACACTTAGGGAACTGATTACTGGCTGGATCTGTGTCTCTGTTTTTCATTCCCCCCTTTTATCCTCCTGGCCACCTCTGTCTCCTTCCTCCCTCTTCTCTTCTCTGTATAACTCAGTGAACATCTCTGAGAGGTCCAGACTGTGGAGCACACATAAGGAAGTGATTACTGGCTAGCTTGCTGTCTCCTCTTTTGATTCCTCCTCATCTCATTTGGGTCACTTCTAACTCCCTCCTCCCTCTTCTCTTCTCCATGCAACTCTGTGATCCTCTCTGGGTGTCCCTCAATGTGGAGAAACTTTTCATCTTTAACCTAGATGTTTTATCAACGGTGCAGTATAGAAGGAGAAATCTTGAGACTACTGTAAAAATAAGACTGAAAACCAGAAGCAGGAGGCTTAAGTCCAATTCCTGAGAACATCAGAGAACTCCTGACTCCAGGGAACATTAATCAATAAGAGTTCATCAAACGCCTCCATACCTACACTGAAACCAAGCACCACCCAAGGGCCAACAAGTTCCAGAGCAAGACATACCATGCAAATTCTCCAGCAACACAGGAACACAGCCCTGAGTTCCAATATACAGGCTGCCCAAAGTTACTCCAAAACCACTGACATCTCATAACTCATTACTGGACACTTCATTGCACTCCAGACCCATTGCACTTCAGTACCCATTTTTACTTGAGAGCTAGATTACTTGAGAGCTAGCTCCACCCACCAGAACACCGACACAAGCTTCCCTAACCAAGAAACTTTGACAAGCCGCTGATACAACCCCACCCACAGTGAGGAAACTCCACAATAAAGAGAACTCCACAAACTGCCAGAATACAGAAAGGCCACCCCAAACGCAGCAATATAAACAAGATGAAGAGATAGAGGAATACCCAGCAGATAAAGGAACAGGATAAATGCCCACCAAACCAAACAAAAGAGGAAGAGAGAGGGAATCTACCTGATAAAGAATTCCGAATAATAATAGTGAAAATGATACAAAATCTTGAAATAAAAATAGAATCACAGATAAATAGTCTGGAGACAAGGATTGAGAAGATGCAAGAAGGGTTCAAAAAAGACCTAGAAGAAATAAAAAAGAGTCAATATATAATGAATAATGCAATAAATTAGATCAAAAACACTCTGGAGGCAACAAATAGTAGAATAACAGAGGCAGAAGATAGGATTAGTGAATTAGAAGATAGAATGGTAGAAATAAATGAATCAGAGAGGAAAAAAGAAAAACGAATTAAAAGAAATGAGGACAATCTCAGGGACCTCCAGGACAATATGAAACGCTCCAACATTTGAATTATAGGAGTCCCAGAAGAAGAAGACAAAAAGAAAGACTGTGAGAAAATACTTGAGGAGATAATAGTTTAAAACTTCCCTAAAATGGGGAAGAAAATAATCACCCAAGTCCAAGAAACCCAGAGAGTCCCAAACAGGATAAACCCAAGGCAAAACACCCCAAGACACGTATTGATCAAATTAACAAAGATCAAACAGAAAGAACAAATAGTAAAAGCAGCAAGGGAAAAACAACAAATAACACACAAGGGGATTCCCATAAGATAACAGCTGATCTTTCAATAGAAACTCTTCAGGCCAGGAGGGAATGGCAAGACATACTCAAAGTGATGAAAGAAAATAACCTATAGCCCAGATTACTGTACCCAGCAAGGATCTCATTCAAATATGAAGGAGAAATCAAAAGCTTTACAGACAAGCAAAAGTTGAGAGAATTCAGCACCACCAAACCAGCTCTCCAACAAATTCTAAAGGATATTCTCTAGACAGGAAACACAAAAAGGGTGTATAAACCAGAACCCAAAACAATAAAGTAAATGGCAATGGGATCATACTTATCAATAATTACCTTAAATGTAAATGGGTTGAATGCCCCAACCAAAAGACAAAGACTGGCTGAATGGATACAAAAACAAGACCCCTATATATGCTGCCTACAAGAGACCCACCTCAAAACAAGGGACACATACAGACTGAAAGTGAAGGGCTAGAAAAAGATATTCCACACAAATAGAAACCAAAAGAAAGCAGGAGTAGCAATACTCATATCAGACAAAATAGACTTTAAAACAAAGGCTGTGAAAAGAGACAAAGAAGGACACTACATAATGATCAAAGGATCAATCCAAGAAGAAGATATAACAATTATAAATATATATGCACCCAATAGGAGCACCGCAATATGTAAAACAAATGCTAACAAGTATGAAAGGGGAAATTAACAATAACACAATAATAGTGGGAGACTTTAATACTCCACTCACACCTATGAATAGATCAACTAAACAGAAAATTAACAAAGAAACACAAACTTTAAATGATACAATAGACCAGTTAGACCTAATTGATATCTATAGGACATTTCACCCCGAAACAATGAATTTCACCTTTTTCTCAACTGCTCACGGACCCTTCTCCAGGATAGATCAGATCCTGGGCCATAAATCTAGCCTTGGTAAATTCAAAAAAATTGAAATCATTCCAAGCATCTTTTCTGACCATAATGCAGTAAGATTAGATCTCAATTACAGGAGAAAAACTATTAAAAATTCCAACATATGAAGGCTGAACAACATGCTTCTGAATAACCAACAAATCACAGAAGAAATCAAAAAAGAAACCAAAATATGCATAGAAGCAAATGAAAATGAAAACACAACAACCCAAAACTTGTGGGACACTATAAAAGCAGTGCTAAGGGGAAAGTTCATAGCAATACAGGCATGCCTCAAGAAACAAGAAAAAAGTCAAATAAATAACCTAAATTACAAGACACTTACTCCTTGGAAGAAAAGTTATGACCAACCTAGATAGCATATTCAAAAGCAGAGACATTACTTTGCCGACTAAGGTCCATCTAGTCAAGGCTATGGGTTTTCCTGTGGTCATGTATGGATGTGAGAGTTGGACTGTGAAGAAGGCTTAACACCGAAGAATTGATGCTTTTGAACTGTGGTGTTGGAGAAGACTCTTGCGAATCCCTTGGACTGCAAGGAGATCCAACCAGTCCATTCTGAAGGAGATCAACCCTGGGATTTCTTTGGAAGGAATGATGCTAAAGCTGAAACTCCAGTACTTTGGCCACCTCATGCAAAGAGTTGACTCATTGGAAAAGAGTCGACTCATCGGAAAAGAGTCTGATGCTGGGAGGGATTGGGAACCAGAGGAGAAGGGGACGACAGAGGATGAGATGGCTGGATGGCATCACTGACTCGATGGACGTGAGTCTGAGTGAACTCCGGGAGTTGGTGATAGACAGGGAGGCCTGGCGTGCTGCAATTCATAGGGTCGCAAAGAGTTGGACATGACTGAGTGACTGAACTGAACTGAACTGAACACCTAAAGCAACTAGCAAAGGAAGAAATGGAGAACCCCAGGGTTAGTAGAAGAAAAGAAATCTTAAAAATTAGGGCAGAAATAAATGCAAAAGAAACAAAAGAGACCATAGCAAAAATAAACAAAGCCAAAAGCTGGTTCTTTGAAAGGATAAATAAAATTGACAAATCATTAGCCAGACTCATCAAGAAACAAAGGGAGAAAAATCAAATCAATAAAATTAGAAATGAAAATGGAGAGATCACAACAGACAATACAGAAATACAAAGGATCATAAAAGACTACTATCAGCAATTATATGCCAATAAAATGGACAATATGGAAGAAATGGCCAAATTCTTAGAAAAGTACAACTTTCCAAAACTGAACCAGGAAGAAATAGAAAATCTTAACAGACCCATCACAAGCACGGACATTGCAACTGTAATCAGAAATTTCCAGCAAACAAAAGCCCAGGACCAGACAGCTTCACAGCTGAATTCTACCAAAAATTTAGAAAAGAGCTAATACCTATCCTACTCAAACTCTTCCAGAAAGTTGTAGAGGAAGGTAAACTTCCAAACTCATTCTATGAGGCCACCATCAGCCTAATACCAAAACCTGACAAAGATTTCACAAAAAAAAGAAAACTACAGGCCAATATCACTGATGAACATAGATGTAAAAATCCTTAACAAAATTCTAGCAATCAGAATCCAACAACACATTAAAAAGATCATACACCATAACCAAGTGGGCTTTATCCCAGGGATGCAAGGATTCTTCAATATCCGCAAATCAATCAATGTAATACACCACATTAACAAATTGAAAAATAAAAGCCATATGATTATCTCAATAGATCAGAGAAAGCCTTTGACAAAATTCAACAGCCATTTATGATAAAAAGCTCCCCAGAAAGCAGGAATAGAAAGAACATACCTCAACATAATAAAAGCTATATATGACAAACCCACAGCAAACATTATCCTCAATGGTGAAAAATTGAAAGCATTTCCCCTAAAGTCAGGAACAAGACAAGGCTGCCCACCTTCACCGCTACTATTCAACATAGTTTTGGAAGTTTTGGCCACAGCAATCAAAGCAGAAAAAGAAATAAAAGGAATCCAAGTTGGAAAAGAAGACACAAAACTCTCACTGTTTGCAGATGACATGATCCTCTACATAGAAAACCCTAAAGACTCCACCAGAAAATTACTAGAGCTAATCAATGAATATAGTAAAGTTGCAGGATATAAAATCAACACATAGAAATCCCTTGCATTTCTATACACTAATAATGAGAAAGTAGAAAAAGAAATTAAGGAAACAATTCCATTCACCATTGCAACGAAAAGAACAAATACTTAGGAATATATCTACCTAAAGAAACTAAAGGCCTATATATAGAAAACTATAAAACACTGGTGAAAGAAATCAAAGAGGACACTAATAGATGGAGAAATATGCCATGTTCATGGATTGGAAGAATCAATATAGTGAAAATGAGTATACTACCCAAAGGAATCTACAGATTCAATGCAATCCCTATCAAGCTACATTTTTCACAGAGCTAGGACAAATAATTTCACAATTTTTATGGAAATACAAAAATCCTCGAAGAGCCAAAGCAATCTTGAGAAAGAAGAATGGAACTGGAGGAATCAACATGCCTGACTTCAGGCTCTACTACAAAGCCACAGTCATCAAGACAGTATGGTACTGGCACAAAGACAGAAATATAGATCAATGGAACAAAATAGAAAGCCCAGAGATAAATCCACACAGCTATAGACACCTTATCTTCTACAAAGGTGGCAAGAATATACAATGGATTAAAGATAATCTCTTAACAAGTGGTGCTGGGAAAACTGGTCAACCACTTGTAAAAGAATGAAACTAGAACACTTTCTAACACCGTACACAAAAATAAACTCAAAATGGATTAAGATCTAAATGTAAGACCAGAAACTATAAAACTCCTGCAGGAGAACATAGGCAAAACACTCTCTGACATAAATCACAGTAGGATCCTCTATGACCTACCTCCCGGAATACTGGAAATAAAAGCAAAAATAAACAAATGGGATCTAATTAAAATTAAAAGCTTCTGCACAACAAAGGAAAGTATAAGCAAGGTGAAAGACAGCCTTTGGAATGGGAGAAAATAATAACAAATGAAGCAACTGACAACTAATCTCAAAAATACACAAGCAACTTCTGCAGCTCAATTCCAGAAAAATAAAGACCCAATCAAAAAATGGGCCAAAGAACTAAATAGACAGTTCTCCAAAGAAGACATACAGATGGCTAACAAACACATGAAAAGATGCTCAACATCACTCATCATCAGAGAAATGCAAATCAAAACCACAATGAGGTACCATTTCACACCAGTCAGAATGGCTGCGATCCAAAAGTCTGCAAGCAATAAATCTGGAGAGGGTGTGGAGAAAAGAGAACCCTCTTATACTGTTGGTGGGAATGCAAACTAGTACAGCCACTATGGAGAACAGTGTGGAGACTCCTTAAAAAACTGGAAATAGAACTGCCATATGACCCAGCAATCCCACTCCTGGGCATACACACCAAGGAAACCAGAATTGAAAGAGACATGTGTACCCCAATGTTCATCACAGCACTGTTTATAATAGCCAGGACATGGAAGCAACCTAGATGTCCATCAGCAGATGAATGGATAAGAAAGCTGTGGTACATATACACAATGGAGTATTACTCAGCCCTTAAAAAGAATACATTTGAATCAGTTCTAATGAGGTGGATGAAACTGCAGCCGATTATGCAGAGTGAAGTAAGCCAGAAAGAAAAACACCAATACAGTATACTAACACATATATATGGAATTTAGAAAGATGGTAACGATACCCCTGTATGCGAGACAGCAAAAGAGATACAGATGTATAGAACAGTCTTTTGGACTCAGTGGGAGAGGGAGAGGGTGGGATGATTTGGGAGAATGGCATTGAAACATGTATAATATCATATAAGAAACAAATCACCAGTCTAGGTTCGATGCAGGATACAGGATGCTTGGGGCCGGTGCACTGGGATGACCCAGAGAGACGGTATGGGTAAGGAGGTGGTAGGGGGGTTCAGGATTGGGAACACGTGTACACCCATGGTGGATTCATGTTGATGTATGGCAAAACCAATACTGTATTGTAAAGTAAAATAAAGTAAAAAAAGAAAAAAAAATGCTAAAAAACAACAACAAAAAAAGGAATACACCTTGAAACACAGAAGTCCATGCAGAACACCAGCTGAGAGCGGACAGGGGTACCTGATCGGCAGAAAATATATAGACCCACGCAAAACTCAGTAGGGTGAAGGAACTAGAGGGAAAAACAGGAGAGTTAGTAGGATTGGACTTGCCCTCAGTGGGTGGGAGAACTGAAGCAGGAGTCTGAGCCTCACATCAGGCAATTGTCTGAGTCGGAGGAGAAACATCTAAGGCTAAGAAAAAAACAGTTCTTGCCACAGCCATACATACACTACCATGTATGTGGCTGGGAGCTGGACTTTAGGGATTGTGGAGCAATCCCAGGGAGAGTGCTGCTGTTGACTGCAGAGAGACGGATCAAGGGGATGTGAAGGAGGATATCGTGCTGGAAAATGCCTGTGGAGGAAAGCTGGGCAGCCATGGAAGCAAGGCGATACTGCTGAGTCATGGGTAGGGGTGGAGCCATCACCATAGTGTCTCTCTCCCCACATGCCAGCATGGGCAGCTGAACAATAGAGGCTGGCCCATCAAACGACCGACACACTGAACTACAGTGTAGGACCCCACACAGGGTGCCCTTTTAAGTGCCTGACATGCTGATCTACAGAGTAGGACTCCAGGCTAAGGACCCCCTATTTGCCTGATGCCACAAACAACAGAGAAGGACCCCAGGCAGGGAAGCCCTTTAAGTGCCTGAACAGGTGGAGCTGTGGAGAAAGCCTGGCCAAAGAGGCCTTCTGATCACCAGTTACAAGAGGCTTGAAAAAAAGACTCTGATAGGGCCATAATTCCTGCGGTGGAGGCAGCCCATGTTCCTGCACACTTGGCGCCACCAGGGTCCCCGCAAGCCAAGCAGCTGCACTACCTTCATGCTCAACTCTCACTGGGGCAGAGCTGCCACAGGCAAAAAAAATTATTGCACCTATGTGCACAGGGTTGCTTGGGAAGTGTCCCACTCATTGCAACCCTGTAGACTGACCTGCCAGTCTTCTCTTCAGGGAGGGTGTTTTTCAGGCAAGAATACCAGAGCATATTGGCCAATACTAGTTGCCATACCCTTCCAGAGCACTATATTTCCTGCTGCCCTAGCCACCAACTCCCCTGAGTACCTGGTGCTGCCAGAACCCCTGCGACCCAAGCAGCTGCACCACCTCTACACCTGGCCCTCACAGGGGCAAACCCAAGTCCTCCAGGGCAGCCTCAGGAGTAAACCCCAGTGGACAGCGCATATCCAGAGGTAGAAATAAAACCAAAATAAAACCACAATTGAAACCGAGGGGCAGTGTGACTAAGGAAGAAGAACCAAAACCTTCCCACCAGCTGTACAAGCTGCAGATTAAATCCACATGATCAACTAGGCAGACTCTGTGTCTGTGGAATATATAAAAGGTCATTGAGAGCTCCCGCAAAAGAAGAAAGCTGTGGACATTGGAGGCAAGAACATGGAGGAGTAGGAACAGATTAGAATCTAAGCTGCCTTCACAGCAGGTCCAGAGATCAGCACAGTGTGAGAGGGCATCCTAGGAAGGTGAAGTAGACTGTGAATTCCAGTGAGGGAAAGGACTCTGACAACAGGACTCAAGAAAAGCATTTATTATTCTTATGTTTTGATTTCTTCTGTAGATTCTTTGGGGTTTTTCTTTCTTCCCCCGCCCCCTTCTGTTGTAGTTGTCGATTTTATTGGCACTATGAAATCTAACTAAGCTTTTAAGCTTTCTTTTTTTTCTTTTCTTTTTTTTCTCAGTCACATTTTTTATTGTTATAAACCTCTGCCTCTATATTTGGAGAAGGCAATGGCACCCCACTCCAGTACTCTTGCCTGGAAAATCCCATGGATGGAGGAGCCTGGTAGGCTGCAGTCCATGGGGTCGCTAAGAGTTGGACATGACTGAACGACTTCACTTTCATTTTTCATTTTCATGCATTGGAGAAGGAAATGGCAACCCACTCCAGTGTTCTGGCCTGGAGAATCCCAGGGACAGGGGAGCCTGGTGGGCTGCTGTCTATGGGGTCTCACAGAGTCGGACACGACTGAAGCGACTTAGCAGCGACAGCCTCTATATTGGGCTTTTGTAGTTCTGGGGAGTTGTTTTTGTTTTTTTCTTTTCTCTTTTTTTTTTTTAAATTTTAATTTTTAAACCTATTATTTTTTCTACATTTATTCCTTTGCTTGCTTTTCCTACTGTTCTTTTCCCCTTGCAGTTAATCTTTAATATATATAAATCTTCTTTATCTACCTCTATTTAACTTTGCATATCTATTCTTTCTTTCTTTTCTTTCTTTCCTTTAGTCTCAACATATTTGTTAGTTTTATTTTCATTGCTTTATACCCCAATTGGCACCTTACTTTAGTTTTGTTTTCCAGTTTGTGCTTTAGTTAGTTTCATTCTGGTAGACATAACTTCTGGTTCTCTTTGTTTGCCAGGTCAATCTATTGTACTATCTTTTTGTTGGACTGTTTTGATTTTGCTTATGGGTGTATATGTATATGTATATACTTTTTACTGTTGCTATAAACCTCTGCCTCTATGTTGGGCCTTTGCAGTTCTGTGTTTTCCTTTTTTCTTTTCTCTTTCTTCTTCCTTTCTTTTTTTTTCATCTATTTTATAATTTTAACTTTTAATTTTCTTAAACCTATATTATTTTTTATACATTTATTCCTTTGTTTGCCTTTCCTACTGTCCTTTTCGCCTTGCAGTTAATCTTCAATGTATATAAATCTTCTCTATCTACCTTTATTTAACTTTGTATGTTTATTCTTTCTTTCTTTCCTTTCCTCTCCTCTCAACATATTTGTTAGTTTTGTTTTCATTGCTTTATTCCCCACTTGGCACCTTGCTTTAGTTTTGTTTTCCAGTTTATACTTTAGCTAGTTTTGTCCTGGTAGATATAATTTTATATTTCTTTTGTTTGCTGGGTCAAACTATTTTACTTTATTTTTGTTGACTTTTTTGATTTTGCTTATTGGTATATATGTGTGTGTGTGTGTATTCAGTCACAATTTTTATTGTTGTTATAAACCTCTGCATCTACATTGGGCTTTTGTAGTTCTGTGGAGTTTTCTTTTTTTTCTTTCTTCTTTCTTCTTCCTTTTTTCTTTATCTTTTCTGTTTTTTATAATTCTAACTTTTAATTTCTTTAAACCTGTTATATTTTTTCTATATTTATTCCTTTGATTGCCTTTCCTACTGTTCTTTTCCCCATGAAGTTATCTTTAATGTATATAAATCTTCATCTATCTCTATTTAATTTTGCATATCTATTCTTTCTTTCTTCCCATTCCTCTCAACAGATTTCTTAGTTTTGTCTTCATTGCTTTATTCCTCACTTGGCACCTTGCTTTCATTTTGTTTTCCAGTTTGTGCTTTAGTTAGTTTTGTTCTTAACTAGTAAATATAGATTTTGATTTCCTTCATTCGCCGGGTCAATCTGTTGTACCTTAATTTTGTTGGACTGTTTTGACTTTGCTCATGGGTGTATATGCATATGTGTATATTCCATTATTTTAATTATTATTTGCCTGATTTTGTACCTGCCATTTGTCTGGGGTTCATCTTTGATTTCTCATTTTTGGATATTTGTTGTAGTCTCACTTAATGCCATAACAAACCACTTATGGAATCTTCCTTCCTGACCAGAGATCAAGCCCTGAGCCTTTGGATTAGGAGACCTTGGACTACCAGAGAAGTAACCCTAGGGAGTATCAAATAGTGAGAACTCACACAAAGGAAACCACTGTAATGCAAGACCCAGTATCACCCAACCACCAATAGCAACCTGTGCAGGATGCCTCATCTAAAAAACAAAAATGCAAACCCAATCATCAGCAGACAGGATTACCACCTCACTCAGCCTTGCCCATCAGAGGAAAAACAAACAACAAACAAACAAAAACTCAGGACAAATCTCACCCTATAAGAATCTTACATGAACCACTGGACTGACCTTAGAGGGCAGAAACCAAAAAGAAGAAAGAATTCAACCTTGAAGCCTGGGAAAAGGAGACCTCAAACACAATAAGTTAAAAAAAAAAAAAAAGAAAAGGCAGAGAATTACTACACAAATGAAGGAACAAACTAGAAACACTGAAGTCCAAATAAATGAAGAAGAAATAGGCAAACTACCTGAAAAAGAATTCAGAATAATGATAGTAAAGAGGATCATAAAACTTGGAAGGAAAATGGGGAAAATGCAAGAATCAATTAACAAAGACCTAGAGAATTAAAGAGTAAACATGCAGAGACAATGCAATTACTGAAATTAAAATACTCTAGAAGGAATCACTAGCAGAATATCTAAAGCAGAAGAACGAATCAGTGTGCTGGAAGATAAAATGGTGGAAACAACTTCTGAAAATCAGAATAAAGTAAAAAGAATGAAAAGAACTGAGGATAGTCTCAGAGACCTCTCAGACAATTCATACACACTGACATTCAAATAATAGGGTTCCCAGAAGAAGAAGAGAAAAAGAAAGGGTATGAGAAAAATTTTAAGAGATTATAGTTGAAAATTTCCCCAACATGGAAAAGGAAATAGTTAATTAAGTCCAAGAGGCACAAAGAGTCCCATACAGAATAAACCCAAGGAGAAACACACCAAGACACATACTAATCAAACTAACAAAGACTAAAAACAAAGAAGGAATATTAAAAGCAGCAAGAGAGAAGCAACACATAACATATAAAGGAAACCCCATATGCTTAACAGCTGATCTTTTAGCAGAAATTCTGCAGGCCAGAAGAGAATGGCAGGATATATTTAAAGTACTGAAAAGGAAAGATCTACAACCAAGATTACTGTATCCAGCAAGGATCTCATTTAGAATTAATGGAGAAATCAAAAGCTTTTCAGACAAGCAAAAGTTAAGAGAATTCAGTACCACCAAACCAGCTTTACAACAAATGTTAAAGGGATGTCTATAGTCAAGAAATACAAGAGAAGACAAGAGATCTACAAAATCAACCCCAAACAATTAAGAAAATGGCTATAGAAACAAACCTATCAATAATTACTTCAACTGTAAATGGATTAAATGTTCCAACCAAAAGACACAGACTGGCTGATTGGATACAAATACACATATGCTGTCTACAAGAAACCCACTTTAGACCTCAAGACACATATAGACTGAAAGTGAGAGGATGGAAAAATACCTTCCATGCACATGGGAAGCAAAAGAAAACTGGAGTAGCTATTCTCATATCAGACAAAATAGACCTTAAAATAAAGAAGATTACAAGAGGTAAGGAAGGACACTACATAGTGATCAAGGGATCAGTCCAAGAGGAAGAAATAACAGTTGTAAATATCTATGCACCCAACATAGGAGCACCTCAATACATAAGACAAACACTAACAGACATAAAAGGAGAAACTGACAGTAACACAATAATAGTAGGACGCTTTAACACCCCACTCACACCAATGGACAGATCATCAAAACAAAATTAATAAGGAAACACAAGTCTTAAATGATACATTAGATGAGATGGATTTCATTGCTATCTTCAGGACATTCGATCCAAATGCAGAAGAATACACCTTCTTCTCAAGTGCACATGGAACATTCTCCAGGATAGACCATATCTTGGGTCACAAATCAAACCTCAGTAAATTTAAGAAAATTGAAATCCTATCAAGCATCTTCTCTGACCACAAGGCTATGAGACTAGATATCAATTATAAGAAAAAAAAAAACTGTAAGAAACACAAACACATGGAGATTAAACAACACATTTCTAAATAACCAACAGGTTACTGAAGAAATCAAAAGGGGAATCAAACAATTTCTAGAAACAAATGACAATGTTAACACGACAACTCAAAATCTATGGATGCAGCAAAAGCAGTCCTAAGAGGGAAGTTTATAGCAACACAATCCTACTTTAAGAAACAAGAAAAACATCGAATAGACAACCTAACTTTACACCCAAAACAACTGGGAAAAGCATATTAAAAAGACCCCAAAATTAGTAGAAGGAAAGAAACCATAAAGACCTGAGCAGAAATAAATGAAAAGGAAATGAAAGAAACAATTGTAAAGATGCATAAAACTAAAAGCTGGTTCTTTGAGAAGATAAACAAAGTTTACAAACCTTTATCCAGACACATCAAGAAAAACAGAGAAGAATTAAATCAACAAAATTAGAAATGAAAAAGGAGAGGTTACAACAGACAATGCAGAAATACAAAGGATTATAAGAGACTATTATGAATAACTATATAGCAATAACATGGATAACCTGGAGGAAAGGGACAGATTCTTAGAAGAGTTCAATCTTCCAAGGCTGAACCCGGAAGAAATAGAAATTATGAACAACCCAATTACAAGTACTGAAACTGAAGCTGTGATCAAAAATCTCCCCAAGAACAAAAGTGCAGGACAAGATGGCTTCACGGGAGAATTCTATCATTTAGAGAAGAGCTAATGCCTACCCTTCTAAAACTCTTTCAAAAAATTGCAGAGGAAGGAACACTTCTAAACTCATTCTACAAGGCCAACATCACTGTGATGCCAAAACCAGACAAAGACAAAACAAGAAAAGAGAACTACAAGCCAGTATCACTGATGAACATCAATGCAAAAATCCTCAACAAAATTTTAGCAAACAGAATTCACCAACACATCAAAAAGCTCATACACCATGTTCAGTCAGTCAATTCAGTTCAGTTGCTCAGTCATGTCCAACTCTTTGCGACCCCATGAACCGCAGCACACCAGGCCTCCCTGTCTAGCACCAACTCCCAGAATCCACCCAAACCCATGTCCATAGAGTCAGTGATGCCATCCAACCATCTCATCTGCTGTTGTCCCCTTCTCCTCCTGCCCTCAATCTTTCCAAGGAGGCTCTTTTCCAATGAGTCAGCTCTTCGCATCAGGTGGCCAAAGTACTGGAGTTTCAGCTTCAACATCAGTCCTTCCAATGAACACCCAGGACTGATCTCCTTTAGGATGGACTGGTTGGAGCTCTTTGCTGTCCAAGGGACTCTTAAATACCATGTTCAACTTGGGTTTATTCCAGGGATGCAAGGATTCTTCAATATACAAAAATCAATCAATGTGATATACCATATTAACAAATTGAAAGATAAAAACCATATGATCATCTCAATAGATGCAGAAAAACCCTTTGACAAAATTCAGCACCCATGTATGATTAAAACTCTTCAAAAAATGGGCATAGAAGAAACCTACCTCAACACAGTAAAGGCCATATATGATAAATCTAGAGCAAACATTACTCTCAATGGTGAAAAACTGAAAACATTCCCCCTAAGATCAGGAACAAGACAAGGGTGTCCACTTTCACCACTATTATTCAACATAGTTCTGGACATCCTAGGCTACAGCAATCAGAGAAGAAAAAGAAATAAAAGGAATCCAGATCAGAAAAGAAGAAGTTAAGCTTTCACTGTTTGCAGATGACATGATAGTGTACATAGAAAACCTTAAAGATAGTATCAGAAAATTACTAGAGCTAATCAGTGAATTTAGCCAAGTTGCAGGATACAAAATCAATACACAGAAATCATTTGCATTTCTATATACTAACAATGAAAAATCAGAAAGAGAAATTAAGGACTCAATCCCATTCACCACTGCAACAAAAAGAACTAAACATCTAGGAATAAACTTACCTAAGGAGACAAAAGAACTGTACACAGAAAATTATAAGACACTAAAGAAAGAAGTCAAAGACAACATATACAGATGGAGAGATATTCCATGTTCCTGGGCAGGAAGAATCAATATTGTGAAGATGAATATACTACCAAATGCAATCTACAGATTCAATTCAATCTCTATCAAATTACCAATGACATTGTTCACAGAACTGGAACAAAAAATTTCACAATTCATATGGAAACACAAAAGACCCTGAAGAACCAAAGCAGTCTTGAGAAATATGAATGGAGCTGGAGGAATTAACCTTCCTGACTTGAGACTATACTACAAAGCCCATGCACCGAGGGGTTCCTTATTTTTGACAAAGGAGGCAAGAATATGCAACGAAGATAGAGACAGCCTCTTCAATAAATGGTGCTGGGAGAACTGGGCAGGTACATGTAAAAGAAAGAAATTAGAACACTTCCTAACACCATACACAAAGATAAACTCAAAATGTATTAAAGACCTAAATGTAAGACCAGAAACTATAAAACTCTTAGAGGAAAACATAGGCAGAACACTCAATGACATAAATCAAAGTGAGATCCTCTATGACCCACCTCCTAGAGTAATGGAAATAAAAACAAAAGTAAACAAGTGGAACCTGATTAAACTTAAAAGCTTTTGCACAGCAAAGGAAACTATAAGCAAAGGTGAAAATACAACCCTCAAAATGGGAGAAAATAATAGCAAATGAAACAACTGACAAAGGATTAATTTCCAAAATATACAAGCAGCTCATACAACTCAGAAAACAAACAACCCAATCAAAAAGTGGGAAAAAAAAACCTAAACAGACATTTCTCCAAAGACATACAGATGGCTAACAAACACATGAAAAGATGCTCAAGATCACTCATTATTAGAGAAATGCAAATATAAACTATAATGAGATATCACCTCACACTTGTCAGAATGGCTATCATCAAAAAGTCTACAAACAGTAAATGCTAAAGAGGGTGTGGAGGAAAGGGGACACTCTTGCACTGTTGGTGGGAATGTCAATTGATACAGCCACTATGGAAGGCGGTATAGAGATTCCTTAAGAAACTAGGAATAAAACCACCATGGTGCTGCTGCTGCTGCTAAGTCACTTCAGTCATGTCTGACTCTGTGACCCCATAGACAGCAGCCCACCAGGCTCCGCCACCCCTGGGATTCTCCAGGCAAGAACACTGGAGTGGGTTGCCATTTCCTTCTCCAATGCATGAAAGTGAAAAGTGAAAGTGAAATCTCTCAGTCATGTCTGAGTCTTCGAGACCCCATGAACTGCAGCCTATCAGGCTCCTCTGTCCATGGGATTTTCCAGGATATCACCCAGAAATCCCACTCCTAGGCATATACCCTGAAGAAACCAGGGTTGAAAAAGATACATGTATCCCATTGTTCATTGTAGCACTATTTACAATAGCTAGAACATGGAAGCAACTTAGATGCCCATCGACAGATGAATGGATAAAGAAGTTGCGGTACATATACACAATGGAATATTAATCAGCCATAAAAAGGAATGCATTTGAGTCAGTTCTGATGAGGTGCATGAATCTAGAACCTATTATCCAGAGTGAAGTAAGTCATAAAGAGAAAGATAAATATCATATTCTAACGCACATACAGGGAATCTAGAAAAATGGTCTGCAGAATCTATCTACAGGGCAGCTGTGAAAAACAGACATAGAGAACAAACTTATGGACATGGGGAGAGGGGAGGAGAGGGTGAGATGTATGGAAAGAGTAACATGGAAACTTACATTACCATATGTAAAATAGATAGCCAACAGGAATTTGCTGTATGGCTCAGAAAACGCAAACAGGAGCTCTGTATCCACCTAGAGCAGTGGAATGGGGAGGGAGATGGGAGGGAGGTTCAAAAGGGAAGGGATATATGTATATCTATGGCTGATTCATGTTGAGGTTTGACAGAAAACAACAAAATTCTGTAAAGAAATTATCCTTCAATAAAAAAATAAATTAAAAAAATACAGAACTAATAAAAAAAAAGATTCAATCTTTCCTAAACACAGAAGAAAAAGAGAATTTATTTGATGGGGAAGATTATAAGATTAATTGAGTACCTACTAATTCCATCAGGGTGTCTCATAAGTTCGTGATTCTTAAAAGGTCCAAAACCGAAAACATCAACTTTATCATCAAAGCAGTTCCTCCTCCCTTTTCATTCTCTATCCTGGGCCCTGTCACCTGAATCTACCCAGTCTAGGATTAAGCCAGAAACCTCATTGTTTTCTCTACTCCTCTTATTTCCTTACCCCCCTTTTAGTCTTGCCATCTTATAGGACACAGGTTTACTTACTTTGCCTGAATAGTACAGAGTGTGCTTCTCAATGACTGTGCCTGTCCTTACTCCCACCAGCAGGACTTATTCCCATATCCAGCCAACACAAGGCATGGATTCAGTTTTCTAATTTTTTCCAGTGAAATAAGTATGAAATTATATCTCAGTATTATGTCAATTTGGTGAGTTACTTATGATTTATTAGCCTTTTGAGTTTATTTTCTATAAATTGTTTATTGACATTTTGACCATTTTTCTATTGAATTACTGTCTTTTTCTTGTTGATTTGTATGATTTGATTTATTGTTGATTTGATTTCTTGTTTGATTTGTGTTTTTCCACAGTCTAGATAGGAATCCTTTGTCCACTTGTTAACAATGTCCACTTGTCAATCTTTTGTCAACATTTTAAAGGCTCTTCACCTATTGTAAAATTTGTTTCTAACTTTACTCATATGCCTGTTATGTAAAACAGAAATCCTTAACTTTGATGTATTCAGTAATCAACTATATACCACATGATTTTTCAACTTCTTGCTTAAGAGGTCTTATACTGCCTCACAGTATATACATTTTAAAATACATTTATCATGTATCTCAAAAGTCCAACTACAATTTTAGTGGAATTAACTTGCATGTACTAGATGTGGGGAAAACTGATATCTTTACAATATTATTAAGTCTTCTCCTCTGTGAACATGGAATGTCTCTTTATCACTCAAAAATTTTTTTCTATGTTCTTTATTACAATATTTACATTTTCTCCAGAAAGCTTTATATGTTTTTGGTTAAGTTAATTACCAGACTATTTTTAGTTGCTGTTATGTGATAGTATCTTGCTTTTTTATATAATATTTTCTAGTTGTTTGCTTTTAGAAATGCACTTATAACTTGATCATACATATACCACGTTCTTATAATTTACCTGTTGATTCTATCAGTTATTCAAAGTGAATAAGTATATCACCCTGAAAAAACCAATGGTTTATTTCTTCCTTTCCAAGCCACTTATTTCTCTTTCTTTTCTTCAGTGTTGGTCAAGATTTCCAATATTGTAGTATTGGTTATAATATACAGTGATTTTTAACTTAAGAATATTTGTTTCCAGTCTTAATAGGAATGTACTTAAAATTTTTTCAATAAGTATAATATCTACTGAGGGTTTTGGTATATTTAAGGGATTAAAAGACAATATTAATTAATTAATAAGGGATTAAATGGTACTTAATTTATTTAAGGGAATTAAAGAAATCCTTTTTACTCTTGGCTTACTAAGATATTTATCATAAATAAGTAAAGAACTTATCAAACACTTTTTTGTATCAATTGAATTATTATGGGATTAAAAAAAATGTTAATCTATTAATGCTCCAGTTATGCTGACAGAATCCTTAATGATGAACCATTCATTAACCAAGCTGTATTATTTTAAAGCAAACTGTTGGAATCAATTAGCTAGTATTTTCAAAGATTTTTCATCTTTTAAAATATTTTTTAAAAGAGGGTAGAGTTGTGTTTTTTTTTTTAATATAATGTGTTATCTGACTGTATCAATATGAAATGAGCTTGATTAACTTTTGTTTTTGTCTTTTCTGGAGTAATTTGGAAACTTACTATTCCTCAAGAGTTTGGTAAAACTCACCTGAAAAACCATTTAAGTCTATAGTCTTCTGAGAGTGGAGGTTTTCAGTTGCAATTTAACCTCTTTCAAACATATTGGTCTATTCAAGTTCCCTATTTCTAACACTAATTTTGGCATTTGATAGTTTTCCATTTTGTCTAGTTTTTTTTTTAGTTTATAAGTCTTTTAATATTTTAATGTTTCTTATGAATGATAATCACTGTTGAAGATTTCAATCAATATAGAAAAAAATTAAAGAAGTGGAATTACTTCTAACCCTAACCCTAACCCTAAGTGAAAATACTACCCCAAATCCTAGCCCTAGAAAGGATCATAATATAAACACTTCTATATACATATATGGTTAAAATTTTATAGCAGACATTTCTTAGTATGCATAGTTATAATGTTATGATTAATAATAATAGCAAACATATAGTACTTTATATAATTACATCAGATGAAGTTAGAAGAATTACATGTATCTACAGATAGAAGAATGGATGCCTAAAAACCAAGAATCTGCAGTTCCTTCTTTAAACAAATGTTTAATAAATTCTTCTTAGACACCAAGTGATGGATTTCAATGATTGGTAAACAGGGCTCCCGTCTTTAATGCCTACAAAGCTAACAGTGAAACATAGAGACTTACAGTTAAGCTCTGCTCTGGAACTGGAATGGGATGAAAAGGAAACATGAAAGAAAGATGATTCTCAAAGGCTTGCTATGTAAAAACAAGGAAGAAAGAAGGTAGGCAACCTTCTTTAGGAAGGAGGGAGGGACCACCATCTACATCAATAGTGGTGAGCAGAAGAAAGCACCCCCAGGGGAACAGAAGAAGGGCCGCATCTAGTCCTCTCTATAAAACAGTACACATTTTGCATCCACCAATCAGAAAACAATGCACCCTCTGGAGTGGCCAATTAGAAGACGTTCGCCCTTCTTCCTGTCGCACACACCGCATTGGGATCACAGCCGCTATTACATCTGCTTGGTGAGGTGTCCTTGTCCTTGAGCCTGCTTCTGGTAAGGCTGTCCTCACCATTGCTCAGTGTACTTGAGGTCACTTTAACACATCATTAGAACAGATCACAGTTGGTTTTGTGATATCTGTCATTTAGGATGAACAAATATGTCAATAAAAAGAATTATAACCCAATTAGGGATTGCAGGGCTGGCAGGATAGCTCATTTTCTGGTGATTTGCATATTCCCACAAACCCCAATTAAAAATTTCAGACTTCTTAACATTATTTTAAAATATCACCAATTCTCTAAGAAGAAATGCATTCTGGAGGAGGGTGTATTAGAAAGAAAACATATTGGGACCCTGTACATGTCGAATTTTTAAATTCTGGATTTCTGTTTAACTATAACAAATACACAGAAAACTACACAAATTATAAATGTACAGCTCAAAAAATTTTCACAAAATGAACACATCCAAGTAGGCAGCACTCAAGTCAATAAACAGACCTGGTCCTAGTACCCCAGGGACCCCTTCATGGCTTCTAGTCACTGCTTGCCATCTACAAACAACCACTGCTCTGACTTCTAATGCCCGAGGCTCACTTTGAATGTTTGTGAACTCTATGTAAGTGGAATCATTTAGCATGAACTCTCTTCTGTCTGGCTTCTTCCTCTTAACCTTCTGTTTGTGATATTGATTCAGATTGTTGCCAGTAGCGATAGCTCCTTCATCCTTTCATATATATATATATATATATATAATTTTATTTATTTATCTCTTTTTGGCTGTTCGGGGTCTTCATTGCTGTGTGTGGTGTGCAGGTTTCTCATTGCAGTGGCTTCTCTTGTTGTGGAGCATAGGCTCTATCTGGGTTCGAGGGCTACAGAAGTTGCAGCATGTGGAATCCTCTCAGACCAGGGATCAACCCCTGTCCCCTGCATTGATGGGTGGATACTCAACCACTATGCCATCAGGGAATGCTGTAGAGTCCACCCTTGTAGGAATGCATCACAAACAACTTAATTCATTCTCCTATTGATGAACATTTGGGTCATTTCCAGTTTGGCGCTAAAGTGAATGGCTGCCAGCCATTTCAAATGTCTGATTGTTGTTAACATACTCCCGCCAGAAGCCACACCAAATGTGAATGTGAAACTCAAAAGCTGATAAACTTTTCATGGCTGTGAGTGAAGTGAAAGCCACTCAGTCGTGTCTGACTCTTTTCAACCCCATGGACTATAAAATCCATGGAATTCTCTGGGCCAGAATGCTGGAGTGGGTAGCCTTTCCCTTTTCCAGGAGATCTTCCCAACCCAGGGATCAAACCCAGGTATCCCACATTACAGGTGGATTCTTTACCAGCTGAGCCACAAGGGCAGCCCAAAAATACTGGAGTGTGTAGCCTATCCCTTCTCCAGTGGATCTTCCCAGCCCAGGAATTGAACCAGGGTCTCCTGCATTGCAGGTGGATTCTTTACCAACCAAGCTATCTAAGGGAAGCCCATCATGGCTATAGGAAGCAAAAATAATTATGAAAGGTCTTTTTCCAGGCTTGGAAAATTTAAAGGTATGGTTACTGTACAAGGCAGTTATGTGCAATTCGCTGTATAATGCTAATAAGTCATTAGCCAGTGAGAAGAAAACAAAATTGATGAATTTGCAGGTAAAGAGTAAGAGTTGATGTGATCTCAGCAACAGTTGGTTATCTTTCTCCTCTGCCTTTAGCAAAGCTTGGCAACTTTTTCATGATACGATAATGTGACACTCCTAGGATCTAACATATATACTGTGCTGATCAACGTAAAACTCTGTTAAGTAGGCAGCAAGTGGCATGTTCCAGAAAAAGGAGGTTAGGCAAATCACTTCACCTCCCTCTTGTCCTATTCATGAGAGCAAGTCAATATCAACTTTAGACTGTGAGCTGAGAGCTGTCTCCAGCAGGCCCCTGCCCCGCATACAGTCAGCCTGGCGGGTGCCCAGTATGTTGCTGCAAAGATCTCGTGGGAAGAACCACAGCCTCGAGGTGGGAGGAATTCTATTAATACCTTAGACTTTTATAGTACTCTGCTAGAGGACTTTGAGCATCCTTCTAGAAGAGCCGGCCAAAGCTTGTGACTCATATGCCAGCATTAGAAGAAACGTGGCTTTGGAGATGAGCCTTCATATGGCTCTTGTGGTGGCTTCCGGGCTCTTTATATGGGCTAATTTCTCATGACCACCTATTATGTTCAGGGTTCAAAAATATGATGAACTAGTCAGGGGGAAATTCTCTTTTCTTCCCTAACATCACTCACAGCATCTTAGATTTCTGTGTATTTACAAACAGGCTACTTTTAGAGGCTTCTTCTTTCTATGCCATGGACTCCTTTGCCTGTCTGGTGAAGTCTGTGGACTCTTTCTCAGAATACTGCTTTAAAATGTGTAAAATAAAATACACAGGACTACAAAGGAAATCAAGTATATAAAAAATACTGTTATCCAAATAGCAAAACAAAACAAAGTAGATTTATGATATAATGATGCTAAAGCTGAAACTCCAATACTTTGGCCACCTTATACGAAGAGTTGACTCATTGGAAAAGACCCTGATGCTGGGAGGGATTGGGGGCAGGAGGAGAAGGGGATGACAGAGGATGAGATGGCTGGATGGCATCACTGACTCTATGGACACAAGTTTGAGTAAACTCCGGGAGTTGGTGATGGACAAGGAGGCCTGACGTGCCGCGATTCATGGGGTCGCAAAGAGTTGGACACGACTGAGCAACTGAACTGAACTGAACTCAATGTGTTTACTTCCTTATTGACATATAATAAGACCTAGAGATGGGAAAAGAAGATAATTTCAAAGTAATAATGAATCTTCACAATATTTGAAAATATCTGGGATAATTGAATGTGATATTAAAGTATTTTTATTTCTATTGGTGACAAAGCCACAGATAAATACTTCTGTGCTTTGCTGCCTATACTGCTGCTGCTGCTGCTGCCAATTCGCCTCAGCCCACCAGGCTCCCCCGTCCCTGGGATTCGCCGGGCAAGAACACTGGAGTGGGTTGCCATTTCCTTCTCCAATGCCAATGCATGAAAGTGAAAAGTGAAAGTGAAATCGCTCAGTCATGTCCGAGTCTTCGAGACCCCATGAACTGCAGCCTACCAGGCTCCTCCATCCATGGGATTTTCCAGGCAAGAGTACTGGAGTGGGGTGCCATTGCCTTCTCCGCTTTGCTGCCTATATTTATAGTTAAAAGGAATTATGAATTTCCATTAGAGGATAATAATATCTTAAGACATATCCCTTTTCTCCATCTAAATTCAAGGTCCCCCTGAATTCCATCACAATTCCCTGCAATCTATTTCCACTTCAGTGCCCCAAAGATGGCCCTTATCTAAATATATACACACGCACTTTGAAATAGCATTAGCTCTCTAGAACCCAACATCCTCTCTCCAGAAAGATGGATTCCAGGCCAATCCTCTCTGTTAGAGAGTAGCCAACCTCTAGCTTGTGACTGTGATTCTCAGACTTTGCTATCACGTGCAGCAAAGAATTGACCTTGAATTTAATCACTGCCTTTCTTGTCAGTTTCTAGTATGACTCCCTGTGACAGGCTGAGAAAAAGGCCTTCTTTTAAATGATGTTCTTGCTCTTTGGAAACAATTAGGGAAGTTTAGATGATTTACAGGAATTATTGTTAATTTTAAGTTGACACTAATCAGCTTGATTAGTCAAGTGGGCCTTAGAAAGCATCACTATGAACAAAGCTAGTGGAGGTGATGGAATTCCAGTTGAGCTATTTCAAATCCTGGAAGATGATGCTATGAAAGTGCTGCACTCAATATGCCAGCAAATTTGGAAAACTCAGCAGTGGCCACAGGACTGGAATAGGTCAGTTTTCATTCCAATCTCAAAGAAAGGCAATGCCAAAGAATGCTCAAACTACCACACAGTTACAATCATCTCACATGCTAGTAAAGTAATGCTCAAAATTCTCCAAGCCAGGCATCAGCAATACGTGAACTGTGAACTTCCAGATGTTCAAGCTGGTTTTAGAAAAGGCAGAGGAACCAGAGATCAAATTGTCAGTATCCACTGGATCACTGAAAAAGCAAGAGAGCTCCAGAAAAACATCTATTTCTGCTTTATTGACTATGCCAAAGCCTTTGACTGTGTGGATCACAATCAACTGTGGAAAATTCTGAAAGAAATGGGAATACCAGACCACCTGACCTGCCTCTTGAGAAATCTGTATGCAGGTCAGGAAGCAACAGTTAGAATGACATGGAACAACAGACTGGTTCCAAATAGGAAAAGAAGTACGTCAAGGCTGTATATTGTCACTCCGCTTATTTAACTTATATACAGAGTACATCATGAGAAACGCTGGACTGGGAGAAGCACAAGCTGGAATTAAGATTGCTGGGAGAAATATCAATAACCTCAGATATGCAGATGACACCACCCTTATGCCAAAAAGTGAAGAGGAACTAAAAAGCCTCTTGATGAAAGTGAAAGAGGAGAGTGAAAAAGTTGGCTTAAAGCTCAACATTCAGAAAGCAAAGATCATGGCATCAGGTCCCATCACTTCATGGGAAATAGATGGGGAAACAGTGGAAACAGTGTCAGACATTATTTTTGGAGGCTCCAAAATCACTGCAGATGGTGACTGCAGCCATGAAATTAAAAGACACTTACTCCTTGGAAGAAAAGTTATGAGCAACCTAGATAGCATACTCAAAAGCAGAGACATTACTTTGCCAACAAAGGTCAGTCTAGTCAAGGCTATGGTTTTTCCTGTGGTCCTGTATGGATGTGAGAGTTGGACTGAAGAAAGCTGAGCACCGAAGAATTGATGCTTTTGAACTGTGGTGTTGGAGAAGACTCCTGAGAGTCCCTTGGACTGCAAGGAGATCCAACCAATCTATCCTAAAGGAGATCAATCCTGGGTGTTCTTTGGAAGGAATGATGCTAAAAGCTGAAACTCCAATACTTTGGCCACCTCATGTGAAGAGTTGACTCACTGGAAAAGACCCTGATGCTGGTAGGGATTGGGGGCAGAAGGAGCAGGGGACAACAGAGGATGAGATGACTGGATGGCATCACTGACTCGATGGACATGAATTTGGGTGAACTCCGGGAGTTGGTGATGGACAAAGAGGCCTGGCGCGCTGCAGTTCATACGGTCGCAAAGAGTTGGACACGACTGAGCGACTGAACTGAACTGAATCAGCTTAATAAATGCACATGGTTATGAAAGAAAATGTCCATATTTTTTATAGGTGTATTCTTAACTATATAGAGATAAATAACATATCTGGGATTTGTAATTAAAATTTTTTAATTACCGTAGGTAAAAATGGCTATGTTTGCCTCATTTTTATTTTTGTTGCCAATCTGGATTGATACAATATGCTAATAGCTATTATGCTATAGACAGAGATTATGGAAATGATAACAGGAGAAATAAAATCAAGCCAGATTTTTTTTAAAAGAGAATGAAATAACAGTGGTGAAAACCTGAAAATTTTAGATTCCAGGTGACAGTTATATGGGGATAAAACTGTTTTCTCTACTATACTAGTATGTTAAACTTTTTAATTATTAAAAACAGTAAAAATAATTTTTTGACCAGGAAATTAGGTTGCTGTTGTTCAGTCATTAAGTAGTGTCTGACTATTTGTGATCCCATGAAGTGCAACATGCCGGGCTTCCTTGTCCTTCTCTATCTTTTGGAGTTTGCTCAAACTCTCATCCATTAAGTTGGTGATGCTATCTAATCATTTCCTCCTCTGCTGGCCCCTTCTTTTGCCTTCAATCTCTCCCAACATCAAAGTCTTTTCCAATGAGTCAGCTACTCACATCAATTGGCCAAAGTATTGATGCTTCAGCTTCAGCATCGGTCCTTCCAATGACTCTTCAGGGTTGATTTCCTTTAGGATTGACTGGTTGGCTCTCCTTGCAGTCCAAGGGACTCTCAAGAGTCTTCTCCAGAATCATAATTTGAAAGAATCAATTCTTTGGTGCTCAACCTTCTTTATGGTCCAACTCTCACATCCAAACATGACTACTGGAAAAACTACTGAAAAAACCATGACTATATGGACCTTTGTCAGCAAAGTGATATCTCTGCTTTTTAATGTGCTGTCTAGGTTTGTCATAGCTTTCCTTCCAAGGAGCAAACACCTTTTAATTTCAAGGCTGCAGTCACCACCCACAGTGATTTTGGAGCCCAAGAAAATAAAGTCTGTCACTGTTTCCACATTCTTCCCTTCTATTTGCCATAAAGTGATAGGACTGGATGCCATGATACCAGTTTCTTGAATGTTGAGTTTTAGGCCAGCTTTTTCACTCTCTTCTTTCACCTTCATCAAGAGGCTCTTTAGTTTCTCTTCACTTTCTGCCATTGGAGGAGGACATGGCAACCCACTCCAGTACTCTTGCCTGGAGAATCCCATGGACAGAGGAGCCTGGTGTGTTACAGTCCATGGAGTCACAAAGAGTCAGACACAACTGAAGCGACTTAGCATGAATGCATGCACACACTTTCTGCCATTAAAGTGGTGTCATCTGCATATCTGAGGTTATTGATATTTCTCCTGGCAATCTTGATTTCAGCTTGTGATTCACCCAGTTCTGCATATCCCATGATGTACTCTGCATATAAGTTAAACAAGCAGGGTGACAATATACAGCCTTAATGTACTCCTTTCCCAGTTTTGAACCAGTCTGTTATTTCATGTCTGGTCCTGCACACAGGTTACTCAGGATACAGGTAAGGTGGCCTGGTATTCCCATCTCTTTAAGAATTTTCCATCAAGACAGTATGGTATTGGCACAAAGACAGACATATAGATCAATGGAACAAAATAGAAAGCCCAGAGATAAATCCACATACATATGGACACCTTATCTTTGACAAAGGAGGCAAGAATATACAATGGAGTAAAGACAATCTCTTTAACAAGTGGTCCTGGGAAAACTGGTCAACCACTTGTAAAAGAATGAAGCTAGATCACTTTCTAACACCGCACACAAAGATAAACTCAAAATGGATTAAAGATCTAAATGTAAGACCAGAAACTATAAAACTGTTAGAGGAGAACATAGGCAAAACACTCTCTGACATAAACCACAGCAGGATCCTCTACGATCCACCTCCCAGAATTCTGGAAATAAAAGCAAAAATAAACAAATGGGATCTAATTAAAATTAAAAGCTTCTGCACAACAAAGGAAAACATAAGCAAACTGAAAAGACAGCCTTCCGAATGGGAGAAAATAATAGCAAATGAAGCAACTGACAAACAGCTAATCTCAAAAATATACAAGCAACTCCTGCAGCTCAATTCCAGAAAAATAAACGACCCAATCGAAAAATGGGCCAAAGAACTAAATAGACATTTCTCCAAAGAAGACATACGGATGGCTAACAAACACATGAAAAGATGCTCAACATCATTCATTATTAGAGAAATGCAAATCAAAACCACAATGAGGTACCACTTCACACCAGTCAGAATGTCTGCGATCCAAAAATCTGCAAGCAATAAATGCTGGAGAGGGTGTGGAGAGAAGGGAACCCTCCTACACTGTTGGTGGGAATGCAAACTAGTACAGCCACTCTGGAGAACAGTGTGGAGATTCCTTAAAAAATTGCAAATAGAAATGCCTTATGACCCAGCAATCCCACTGTTGGGCATACACACAGAGGAAACCAGAATTGAAAGAAACACATGTACCCCAATGTTCATCGCAGCACTGTTTATAATAGCCAGGACATGGAAACAACCTAGATGTCCATCAGTAGATGAATGGATAAGAAAGCTGTGGTACATATACACAATGGAATATTACTCAGCCATTAAAAAGAATACATTTGAATCAGTTCTGATGAGATGGATGAAACTGGAGCCAATTATACAGAGTGAAGTGAGCCAGAAAGAAAAACACCAATACAGTATACTAACACATATATATGGAATTTAGGAAGATGGCAATGATGACCCTGTATGCAGGACAGCAAAAAAGACACAGATGTGTATAGCGGACTTTTGGACTCAGAGGGAGAGGGAGAGGGTGTGATGATTTGAGAGAATGGCATTGAAACATGTATAATAACATGTAAGAATCGAAATGCCAGTCTATGTCTGATGCAGGATATGACACGCTTGGGGCTGACGCGCGGGGATGACCCAGAGAGATGTTGTGGGGAGGGGGGTGGGAGGGGGGTTCATGTTTGGGAACGCATGTACACCTGTGGTGGATTCATGTCAATCTATGCCAAAACCAATACAGAATTGTAAAGTAAAAAATTAAAAATAAATAAATAAATTTAAAAAAAAAAAAAAAAGAATTTTCCACAGTTCGTTGTGATCCACACAATCAAAAGCTTTAGTATAGTCAATGGAACAGAAGTAGATGTTTTTCTGGAATTCTTTTGCTTTCTTTATGATCCAACAAATGTTGCAATTTGATCTCTGGTTCCTCTGTCTTTTCTAAGCCCAGCTTGTACATCTGGAAGTTCTCAGTTCATCTACTGCTGAAGCCTCGGCTTGAAGGATTTTAAGCATAACCTTATTAACATGTGAAGTGAGCACAATTCCCTTCTCCAGAGGATCCTCAACCAGGGGAGCTGGGTCTCCCGCATTGCAGGCAGATTCTTTATTTTCACCACCAGACACATCCACAACTGAGAGTTTCTACTTTGGCCCAGTCTCTTCATTCATTCTGGAGCTGTTAGTAACTGCCCTCTGCTCTTCCCCAGTAGCATACTGAACACCTTCTGACCTGGGAGGCTCATCTGCTAGTGTCATATCCTTTTGCCATCTCATAGAAAGGAAACTGGAGTGGTTTGCCATTCCTTTCTCCAGTGGACCACTTTTTATCAGAACTTTCCACTATGACCCATCTGTCTTGGGTGGACTTGCATGGTGGAAATTAGGTAGAAAGTGCTTTTTAATAGTGCTGGTGTGCTTCTCTACTGTAATTATTATTTAATTAACTTCCATGCACAATGCAACTTGATTTTATTGCCTCTCATAGTAAATACACAAGTTTTAAAAATTAGTTTCATTCATACCTTTTGCCAGTTGTCAAGTATGGTCTTGCCCTCCAGGACTTTACAGTCAAGTTGGGAAGAGATAATGTTTATACATGAAGCCACAATTGGGAAACAACATAAGACAGAGTATGGTATAAATGTCAAAATGTAGTTAAGATGAAGCATGTGATAGGGGTTCAGGAAAGGGGGAGATCAGTGAGGACTGGAGGCAGGGCTGGCAGCTTGTAGTTGGCAAATGCTGTCTATCAGTCTCTGGGTTCATTGCCTCTTGCTAATTTAGACTTCTTTCTTTATACTCATTTCTCCCCCATGGAAATACCTCTGAATTCTTAAAGCTCATAAACGACGACATTCTTGCTCCCAATATCCCCCTGCCCTCTTTCCCTTGGAGGCCACCTTTGGCATAACCTGAGTCTCCATAGATGTGCACTCCATTCTGCTCAGGGTTGCTCTGTTTCATCTTTTATCTTGGATGGCAAACTACAGTCCAGATGCTAAGTATGACCATAAACATTCTTGTTCACTCAGCTAACCCAGTGTGATCCCTGACCTTGAGTGATGGTGGTAACGCTTGCCAGGCAGGCAGCCAGCGGACCACTCTGCCTGACCCCAGTATTGCCTCAGAGGACAGCCCCTCCCTGCCAAGTGCTGGGAAATAAAGCAATAAAGCTTCACAAAGATCTGCCATGAGGAGACAATGAAAGTGAAGGGGTGGATGCCTAAGCATGACTGTGGAGCCTGACTGGCAGCAGTTGCTGGAGCCAAATTCATAGCCCTTGGAATAAGCTAGATGATCTATCAGAGCAGGAAGAAAAAAAAATAACTCCTAGAGCCCATTCAAGAAGACCTACCTCCTGGATGATCTAATTTAAAAATTGTTTTACATCGCTTAGGTCATTGAAACCGAAGCAAGTTTTTCTTTTTCCTTTTTTCTCCCTGTTAATTCTCACTGTGAGTTACCTGACCTATTTTGAGCAGGTTACCTGGCTGGGCTGAGTTGGCAAACAGATAAAGTCAGTGTGGGAGGGGCAAGCATGTACCTGTGCTGCCATTCACACCAAAACTAGAGGCTGCTGTCAGTAGAACAACTTTTTGGTCCTTTCATGACTTCAAATCACAAGTCTGAAGTATTAATGAAAGAGAAAACATCAAATCCATAGTGCTTAAGAGTGGAAGGATTCAAGGAATCTGTCCAGGACACACTCCTGACAGAGATGCAAAACTTTACCCCATTGGCCATCCCTCTCTGGGAATTGCCTCTCGGCCACCATCTCTACCCCACCTCCTTGGATAAGGGGGCTCCACTGGAAGACTTGGGTCTACAAGATTTCATTTTATTCCACCTCTCATATTCAAGGGCATGAAAACAAAATGCTTTAACAACAACAACAGAAATGACTGTTGCTCTTCCGTGTCAGGGAAAAGCTTCTCAAAGGAAAAGGCATCAGACTGCAGCTTTCTTTTCTTAAATGGTTTTAAAATTTTTTATTTATTTGGCTGTACCAGGTCTTGGTTATACCGCAAGGGATCTTCAATCTTCATAGTGGCATGTAAGACTTCAGCTGCGGCGTCTGAACACTTAGTTGTGGCATGTGGGATCTAGTTCCCTGACCAGGGATCGAACCCAGGCTCCCTGCAGTGCGAGTACAGAGTCTTAGCCACTGGACCACCGGGGGAGTCCCCAAGGTACGGCCTTGATCCATAAAAGTAACCTCAAGAATGACCTGGTTTGACTTACAGAGACTAGGACATAGAAGCACCAAACTTCTGCTTAATAAAATTACCAAAAATCTGAGTTTCCTCAGGGAAGCCAAGTGACACCATAGGGTCTTTAGTCTTCAAGAAAAGGCAGTGGTTCCTGGAGAGATAGCAGAAGGTAGCAGGCCTTGAGGTTCAACAAGGGTTGTGAAAAATTGCTTGGGGGCAAGAATAGCTACAGCATTTTGCAGAACAGTGGCCTTTTTATTTTCTGTTTTAAATAGTTTTTCATTTTCTTGTGATGCCTCCTATAACCTCCAACCACTCTGCAAGTCTATTACACACAATAGTTTTGATTGAGGGGTGCTTTGGGGATGAACAGAGATGTTGCCCAGTGTGAGGGGACAGAAGGATAGGTCAACAATTGCAGGAGCTGTGACTGGCCATTAAGAACAGGCTACAGTGGAGAGAAGGCTGAAGCATGGGCCATCCCAGCTCATGAATGGACATGATGTGACTCCTTTTCATTCAAAATACATTTGAAGAAGGTGAAACTGAGAGGAAGGTAAGAGGAAAGCTATTTCCTACAGGGGAAAGGGCTGTACTGGTGGGGGACATTGGGAAACTTTTTATATTAAAAAAAGAAACACACATTTCTCTGGTTTGGATGACAACCTCCTACACACACACACACACACTCACACACACACACTCACACACACACACTCACACATACACATACAATTAATCATTTCTATTTCTTGGTTTCCTTAAACTTTTATTTATCTTCTATTATAGAAGCTATCCCATTATACTATATTATTTCTGGTATCCTTGTATCTGTTTTTTTACTTGTGAACTTTTTCTTTGTATCTTTGACCTGTGCTGGGCTTGTGTTACGAAGTATTTGCTGAATGAATATTTGAATAACTGACTACTACACGTATTAGTTAACAGGATGGAAGCCTGAGTCACTCAGCAAAATCAAGTCTCATTTATCATCAAGTTTTGTTCTTACCTTTCTGCTCATCTCTGAGGTATGTAGATGAACCCTGGACTTCAGGAAGCATGAATTTTGTGATGACCCACACTGGAATCCACACTACTCCTCCATGTCCTGTGGCTTCTGGCTGAGGAGGAGGTGTGGACAGGTTGGTGTGGGCATGTCACTGTCACTGGGCCTGGCAGAGCTGGCTCAGCGGCATTGCCCGATATATAGGGGTCAGCCTCTCTCCAAGGGCAGCAATGGCCTGTGAGTAAGAAGAGTGGGCATTTGAGTGGGCATGGCATTTGAGTCATCTGGCAAGTGCCTGAAGGCTCTCATCCCACAGCTTCCCCACTGAGCTTTCCATTTCCTGTCATAGTACCCAAAATTCTGTCATCATTAGCTATTCATACTTTTGAGTATTTCGGATTCCAATTATTGAGTGCTTTCTTTACTTGGTATCTGTGTAGGATTCTGCAATATGGGGCAGGGGGATAGGTAAAGAAGACAGAAAAAGAAATGGGAAGGAGATATAGAAAGACTTGGTGTCTCTTCTAGTGGTCCCAGTGCAGGGCGATACTTTCCAGAATATTCTTAGCTCTTCCAAAGTTAAACAGACAACACTGAAAAGCCCAGCAGGTCAGGACTTAAAACACATCTTAAAAAAAAATATATATATATATATATATATATATATATTTGGCTGCACCAAGTCTGAATTGCAGAGCGTGTGACCCTCAGTCTTTGTTGAGGCACGTGGGATTTTTCAGCTGTGGCATGTGGACTCTTAGTTGCAGCATGTGGGATCTTGTTCCCTGACCAGGAGCCAAACCCAGGCCCCCTGCATTGGGGGCTCGGAGTCTTAGTTACTGGACCACAAGGGAAGTCCCTCACAACACATATTCTTCAATACATACTTTCTCTCTCAAACACACAGCACCTGGAAACTCAAGTACTGAAGAAATAAGAGAGGGCTTCCCTGGTGGCTCAGTGGTAAAGAATCTGCCTGCCAATGCAGGAGACATGGGTTTGATCCCTAGGCTTAGAAGATGCCACATGCTGAGGAGCAGCTAAGCCCACACACCACAATGACTAAGCATGTGCTATAGGGCCCAGGAGCTGCAACTACTCCTGGAGCACCCTAGAGCCTGTGTTCTGCAACAAGAGAAGCCGCCACAATGAGAAGCCTGCGCACCACAGAGAAGAGTAGCCCCTGCTCACCACAGAAAGAAAAGCCAGAATGCAACATCAAAGACCCAGCACAGCCAAAAATAAATAACAAACTTATATATATATGTGTGTGTATGTGTGTGTGTGTGTGTGTGTGTATAAAGAAGAGAGAAGGAGAACATCAAAACAGAAGTATGTTGCTCCAGATGGTACTGTGACCTTGGTAATGCCCCAGGTCCTCTTTTCTAGACACCCTTCTCCATCCAAATAAGACCTAGAATCTGAAGAAGGATTCTTTTCTAGATGAAGACTAAGGACATGAAAGGAAACACAGGACTGAAGTTCCTAATTCCAAATTGGAAGGTTGGTTCAGACATATATGTAAATGTGTCCTATGAAGTCTAAAAAAGGAAAATAAATTGCCTTTCAGTTCAGTTCAGTTCAGTCGCTCAGTCATGTCCGACTCTTTGCGACCCCATGAATCGCAGCAAGCCAGGCCTCCCTGTCCATCACCAAATCCCGGAGTTCACTCAGACTCACGTCCATCGAGTCCGTGATGCCATCCAGCCATCTCATCCTCGGTCGTCCCCTTCTTCTCCTGCCCCCAATCTCTCCCAGCATCAGAGTTTTTTCCATGAGTCAACTCTTCGCATGAGGTGGCCAAAGTACTGGAGTTTCAGCTTTAGCATCATTCCTTCCAAAGAAATCCCAGGACTGATCTCCTTCAGAATGGACTAGTTGGATCTCCTTGCAGTCCAAGAGACTCTCAAGAGTCTTCTCCAACACCACAGTTCAAAAGCATCAATTCTTCGGTGCTCAGCCAGTAAATTGCCTTTAGTTTACATATAATAAATTTCCTTTATTAATGGATTTAACTTTATTGACTCATGGTCCGGGAGAGGAGGGCTGTTAATCAAGTTATTCACTGTGCCAAGCACTTCTGGAGCTGCTGCTTTTAACCAACCAGACCTCAATCATATGCACAGGCCCTGAAATCTGCATTTCTTTGCCTTCTGTGACCAGCATGAATTGGTGATTTGTTGTGTTTTCTCTTCTCATTGTAAACAAATACTCACTTTCGTACCTAATTTTGCATCTGTGGTTTTGTGTTCCTCTTCATCAAAAAGCTCCCCATGTTCTTTAAGTTTCAACATCCACAAGTTGGATCTGCCTTTTCATACATCTACCATGGACAGAAGAGCCTGGCAGCTTACAGTTCATGGGATCGCCAAGAGCCGGACACGACTGAGAAACTCAGCACAGCACAGCACTCATGCAGTGCACGTGCTCAATGTGCATAATTACAAAGGAAATCTCAATTAATGAGGGTCCTGATAACTATGATTCTTAAGTAACCAGAATGTTCTCGGCATAATGCTCTCAGATGCAAGTCATGAGACTGGAATTAAAAAAAAGGCTGATAGTGGGGATTTCAAATCCTAGAAATGTACCAAGTGGCCCACATGGTCCCAAATCTTTTTTTCTTCTACATCCACAGAAATGCATGATAACAGCTACCACATAATATTTACTGCAAGCTGGACCCCTTTCAGTCCTCCTTGAGGTGGGTACCCTAACTGAACTCCTCTTAAGGAAATTGAGGCATAATTTCCCAAAGTTACAGCTAATCTATAAGCCATCAGGGGCTCCCCTGGTGACTCAGGGGTAAAGAATCTGCTGGCCCTGAGGAAATGCAGGCAATGCTGGTTCCGGTCCAGGGTCTAGGGTCTCCCTCTCTAAGGTATGTCACCTGCGCAGATCATTATTTATGTTAGTAATGATGACCCAGTAACACAGAAACAAAATTTTTCCTTTGTCCTCAATTGATAAATACTTCCTATTTCTCTCTGCATTCTGGTTAAAAAAGTTGTGGTTGCTTCACTTTCAATTCCTCAACTAGAAATGAGAAGCATTCCTAGAAACCCAAGATAGCCTGATACATGGTAAGGGATTATAGTGGCCTTCGTGGTGCTCCCAAAGATATCAGTCCTACACCTTAGAACCTGTGGATGTTATTTTATAACCTTATAACAGATGTGACTACATTAAAGAGTTAGAGATGAGATTATCCAGAATTATCTGGGTGCGTTGTCAACCCAAAAGTGTCTTTTCAAGAGATTAGACATGCACAGAGGAGAGGGTGATATGAAGATAGAGGTGGGGATTAGAGTGATGCAGCCAGAACCAAGGAACACCAGGAATGCCGGCAAAACCAGAAGCTAGAAGAGGCAAAGAACTAGTTCTCCCCTGGAGCCTGTGCTGCCAGTGTAGCCTGGTTGACACCTTGATTTCACATTTCTGGCCTCCAGAACCGTGAAAGAATAAATTTCTGTTGTTTTTAGGTCATGAAAGTTGTGGTAGTTTGTTACAGCAGCAACAGGAAGTTAATACAAGGATCAACACACGGCAGCCAATAGTTAAGAGCATAATAATAATCTTAGCTGCCATGTACTGTATCCTTACAATGTGTTGGCTATGCACTCTGTGATATTTGTTCCCCATAAGGTAAATGAAGAAACGGAGGTCACATAGCTGCTATATGGTAGAGCAAGGATATAAACCCAGGTCTGTTAATTCCAAAGGCCATGAACAGAAACAACATATGTACTATACAGTCAATCCCAACACCTTACATTGAAACTTGTTAAACACTCTGAACCTGTTAACAGCCAAACTCCAACAGTCTTTAATGATTTTTCTGTGGCTAAATTTCCTAATTAAACTTTCACTCTTTGCCCATACACCTCTCTTGGTTGTTTCTTGGTTCTTCTTAAGTGAGTGAAGTCGCTCAGTCGTGTCCGACTCTTTGCGACCCCGTGGACTATAGCTCTCCAGGCTCCTCCTCCGTCCATAGGATTCTCCAGGCAAGAATACTGGAGTGGGTTGCCATTTTGGTTCTTCTTGCACTACTTTAAAAAATGAGGTACAACTGTTATTAGCCTATTTTCCAAGTGAAAAAACTGAGACACAGAGTTCAGTCATTTGTTGGAATTCAATTCCCCCAGAGCCTGACCTGGAAAGCTTTGACCTCATCATTCCTTAAAAAAAAAAAAAAAAAAAAATTATTTTATTTACTATTTATTTATTTGGTTTCATCAGGAAGAGAGATCTTCAATTTTCACTGCAGCACCTTTAGTTCTGACATGTGGGATCTAGTTCCCGGACCAGGGATCAAACCCGGGCCCCCTGCGTTGGAAGCATGGAGTTTTAGCCACTGGACTACCAGTGCAGTCCCTGATTTCATCACTCCTGTATCTACCCCTATAAAATCTTGGTGTGGGTCTGTAAGAAATAGCTGGCAACTTTCAATTTTGTAAGTGCTTTTTAGTTCGAGTAGGTGTACCAGCTCTGTGCACAAAGGTTAATTAAACCACTATAAAATTCAGAAGCAGTCAGGTCTTTGTCTCCAAAGTAATAAAATCACAAAAGATTCCTGTTCAAAATGAAGCTTGTAATACTCTGTTGCCAGCGGGTTGTGCGCATTTTTTCCATTTTAACAATATGTACTTCTCCCTTCAGAAACATTAGGTCACAAAAGCCAATCTCATCTACATCTTTACAATGTTGTTTATCATCTTTCTGCATGCAGGAGACAGAACCAGTAATGAAGCAGCCAAATTGGATTCTAGGGAGGATTTGTCCTGACTTAGAATATGTTCAGAATCCATTCAAAGCGTCTCTGATTTATCATTAAGCCCTTGGAAGCCATTTATCTGGGGCCAGCTTTTCAGGGATAGGATGTCAATTATGTGCCAGTTATTAGAAATTATAACACAGCTGATGAAGTGCGACAATACAGAGTCCACTGGATATTCAGGAGTTTACAGGACGGTGCTACAGAAGCCAGCAGCTATTCCATGGAAAATGTTTCTGAGCAGAAAGAGGGAGCATGGAAATAAGGAAACAGATTCTATGCTGCTGCCTGACACCTCTGCTGTGGTCTCTCCGTTGAGCTTATGATGGTTCCCATCCCAACAATTCCTTCCACTTGCCCCTGTGCTTGGTTTGCATCTACTCCAGCCCGCTCCCTCAAGCAGGTTCCATGCAAAACTGGGAGCAGAAATGGACGGCAGACTGGTGCTTGTGGCCAAACAAGGGTGGGCAAAACACTCAGCCATATCAAGGACACAGTTATATTCTGAAAAGGGCAGGTGGCATGTTAGGCATGTTCCCTAATAAGATTTTAGCTGACTCATAAAATAAAAAATACTCTACAAACCATGAATCATAGACTTGTACTCACAGCTGCATCTCCCTGAAGATATTCTGGGTCAGCCTGACCCTTTCCCACATTACACAGAATAGGCTCTGGGGAAGCTCATGGGAGGGGCAGTGGTGAAGTGTTTTAACCTTGTTGGTGATATCGTCTAAAATCACCAATATACATAGTGATCTGACCATTATACTTTAGTATTCTATCCTAAGAAGAAAGAAAAAAATGCCCTAGTATTTAAAGATTTATGTGCAAAGGTGCTTGTTGCTCAGTGGTAAAAATCTAGGTAGACAATCTGTATTTCCTACAATAGTAAATGCTTGAAGAATAAATGGGGAAAAAAACTATGGAATATTATACAGCTATTAAAAAGAATGAGTTAGATTTAGATGCATGAACTTGGAAGTATGTCCACATGTTATTAAGTGAAAAAAGTTAGTTGAAGTATAATAAACACAATACTGTATGATCCAGCTTTAAATTACTAGGGCTTTAGTGCCCATAGTAAGAGTATCATATTAACATCATTTGTAAGTCTGAGGAGGGTTCATCAGCTTATCTATAATGCAAAAACAGTTTAATCCTGAATTGGGTTGGTTTCAATCAAGTTTGTATGAACTTAATTATGCATGCATGCCTTGCCTACACTTATGTTATGCTGTAATCCTCACAAAGTAAAAATACCTTTTCCCCTCTAGAGAAGTCCCTTAAGCTTCCAATTCTATTGGGGTGTGAGGTTGGAGAATAGAATGAAACAAAGCATTTTACATCTTCCTTTTCAAAACACAATGCCCATGTCTATTCCCAGACCAAATGAGTCTGAATTTCCAGAAAGTTAGGGATGGGAGATGGAGAAGGGGGTCAGAAAGTGTATATGTATCCCAGGTGGTCGCGTTACTCTTTTTTCTCTGTTTTTCTTTCCTCTATTTTGTGACCTAATTGAAAATAACTGTCTTAATGTATATGCCCTCCTTCATTTATCAAGAGGCAGCTGTAATTACGACAGATAGCAGCATTTATCATGTGCCAGACACTGACCTAAGGGTATTAGAATAAACTAATTAATTTAATTCTCACAACATCTACACAAGAGGTGTTAATTATTATTATCTCCATTTTACAGATGAGAACAGACAAAGAGTTTAAGAATCATATCTAAGACTCTAGCTACTGGTAGAGCTGGGGTTTAAAACCCAGGATGTCTAGCTTTAGTCTATATGGAGAGATGTAAGCCAGATGCTTTTGAACTGTGGTGTTGGAAAAACACCACAGTTCAAAAGCATCAATTCTTCGGCGCTCAGCTTTCTTCACAGTCCAACTCTCACATCCATACAGGACCACTGGAAAAACCATAGCCTTGACTAGATGGACCTTTGTTGGCAAAGTAATGTCTCTGCTTTTGAGTACGCTATCTAGGTTAGTCATAACTTTTCTTCCAAGGAGTAAGCGTCTTTTAATTTCATGGCTGCAATCACTATCTGCAGTGAATCTGGAGCCCCCCAAAATAAAGTCTGACACTGTTTCCACTGTTTCCCCATCTATTTCCCATGAACTAATGGGACCAGATGCCATGATCTTCGTTTTCTGAATGTTGAGCTTTAAGCCAACTTTTTCACTCTCCCCTTTCACTTTCATCAAGAGGCTTTTTAGTTCCTCTTCACTTTCTGCCATAAGAGTTGTGTCATCTGCATATCTGAGGTTATTGATATTTCTCCCAGCAATCTTGATTCCACCTTGTGCTTCTTCCAGCCCAGCATTTCTCATGATGTACTCTGCATATAAGTTAAATAAGCAGGGTGACAATCTACAGCCCTGACGTACTCCTTTTCCTATTTGGAACCAGTCTGTTGTTCCATATCCAGTTCTAACTGTTGCTTCCTGACCTGCATATAGGTTTTTCAAGAGGCAGGTCAGGTGGTCTGGTATTCCCCTCTCTTTCAGAATTTTCCACAGTTTATTGTGATCCACACAGTCAAAGGCTTTGGCATAGTCAATAAAGCAGAAATAAGTCCCTTGGACTGCAAGGAGATCCAACCAGTCCATTCTGAAGGAGATCAGCCCTAGGATTTCTTTGGAAGGAATGATGCTAAAGCTGAAACTCCAGTACTTTGGCCACCTCATGAGAAGAGTTGACTCATTGGAAAAGACTCTGATGCTGGGAGGGATTGGGGACAGGAGGAGAAGGGGATGACAGAGGATGAGATGGCTGGATGGCATCATGGACTCAATGGACGTGAGTCTGAGTGAACTCTGTGAGTTGGTGATGGACAGGCAGGCCTGGCGTGCTACAATTCATGGGGTCGCAAAGAGTCAGACACGACTGAGCAATTGAATTGAACTGAACTGTTGGAGAAGACTCCTGAGAGTCCCTTGGACTGCAAGGAGATCCACCAAGTCCATCCTAAAGGAGATCAGTCCTGGGTGTTCATTGGAAGAACTGATATTGAAGCTGAAACTCCAATACTTTGGCCACCTGATGGGAAGAGCTGACTCATTTGAAAAAACCCTGATGCTAGAAGGGATTGAGGGCAGGAGGAGAAGGGGACGACAGAGGATGATGAGATGGTTGGATGGCATCACCGACTCGATGGACATGGGTTTGGGTGGACTCTGGGAGTTGGCGATGGACAGGGAGGCCTGGTGTGCTGTGGTTCATGGGGTCACAAGGAGTCGGACACAACTGAGGGACTGGACTGAACTGAACTGAAGCCAGACCAAATGAAATAGGCCTGGCTCATGTGCTCAATAAAGCATTTTTATGCCCATATTTCTCATGGATCTTGTCACTTGGGTGAGACCGAAAGAATTGTTCTACTTCTCAGAGCTCACCCTTGCTAAACTCCTCATCAGTGAATTGTACTTGCCTTTTGAATTGTTCACTATATCTGGAGAAATGATTCTGAGAAAATACTCTCTACTGTTTCTCTCTTTCCTCCCTCAGTCCTGCCCTTGCTATGGAAACAGGCTCCTTTCATAAGCAGAGAACTGTATTGTTACCCATTAAAAGTCTGTGCAAAAATGAGCCGAAATCTCATAATGTCTAGTTCTTTACCATGTTCCTAACAGCCATCACTTTCCAGATCTGTCTTTAAACTTAACCCAAGGACTACCTTGCCTTGAAACTCTTTCCTTAGGGGAGGAGGAGGTGGTGAAGGAGACAGGCATATAAGTGTTCTTTTCTCTAAACATGGCTTCTTCTCAGCCTAAAATGTGGAAATTAAGTCTTTCTTGACTTCAAGAATTATGATGTTGTGAGAAGAAAAATTCCTAAGAGTTAAGGGCCAGTTCTGTCACTTTGTAACAGTATCTCTTCAACCAAATCACTTAACTTTTTGAACTTCAATTTTAACATTTGTAAAATGGGGCCAGTAATTTCTGCTCTACTTACTTTACAAGGTGATTGTGCCTGTCCAAACAAGAATCCCTCTCTTCTGACTTAATGTCCATGGTGTCCAAACACCAATCCATCTATCATCCTTTCATTTCTTCATTCTTCAGCACTATGTGTTGTATTTTCCAAGAATTAGATTCCCTGGTGGCTCAGACAGTAAAGAATCTGCCTGCAATGCAGGAGACCCAGATTCAATCCCTGGGTCAAAAAAATTCCCTGGAGAAGGGAATGGCAACCCACTCCAGTATTCTTGCCTGCAGAATTCCATGGACAGAAGAGCCTGGCAGGCTACAGCCCATGGGGTTGCAAAGAGTCAGACATGAATGAGTGACTAACACTTTCACTTAGTGAATTGAAAAGTACAAGTTTGTTGCAGCTTAGGGTAAGAAGAGAGGCACTCCAGACTGGGACAGGGCATTGAAGACAGAGAAAATGAGGTAATTAAGAGCATGGTATGTGCAGGAACCTACAACATACCATGATACCATATTCTATTTTATAAGCTATTCCAGTTCCTTTGAGGGCAATCACTGTATTTGGTACATACACAAACACACACACACACACACACACACACACACACACACACACACAAAGTTGCTTTATAAGGTCTCCTTAAGACAGAGCCAGTTTTATTAATTCAGGCAGGACTCCCTAGTTAACATCTTTCATCTCACCTTCTCTCAAGGCCCTTCTGCTAAAATGTACAATAACTGGTGAACAGAAGTAGGCAAGACTTACAAGTGAGGTGGACACCTCAGACAGCCGTAGGAAAAGGAATCTGAGGTGCTTTAAATCTATGTCAGATACAAAAATAAATCTTAGGTATTACATACTGCATATAAAATACAGGTTCTACATGGCCTCTTTTTAAGGTGTCCAGCTTGATACAAGGGGCATGTATTAATAATACTTTGTAGAGTGCTTTTCCATGTACTATTATATTTATCATTGAAGTAAGCTGAAAAGGTAAAACTATAAAACGAAGTGTTAGGTCACTGGTTCTATTTTTTAAATAAGGAACAGAGACTGGAAGCAAGGTGTGGTAGATTACACAGTAAAATCAGCAGCGGGGCCAGAGCTAGCCTTCAGGTTTCCTGGACTCCACGGTGGAGCTGACTGCCAATCTGAGGCGATTACTGAGCATTCACCTCAGATAACAGAGGGCTTCTATTCTGATAATATTGCTGAAAATTCTAGAAATAACTCATTCATTTATGTATTCATCTCACAAACCTTTAACTGAAGAAAGGCAGTGGAAGGTGTCTAGAGCAGAGGCTGGGGCAGTAATCAGAGGTCACCTGCCACCCCATGGCCTCGAAAGCCAAGTTCAGCGTTAGGTCTTTATCTGAGGGTAATGGAAAATCTCTTGAGTTTTATGTAGGGGAATGTCCTGAGCATTTAGCAGCAATCATTCTGGGCTGCGGTGGGCACTGTAGAAACCGCCAAATCTTGAAGCAGGAAACCAGTTGGAAGGATGGCAACAAAGCATGTGATCACGTGTGGCGGCCTAAGAAGCAAAGTGAATGGCTCACATCCAAATGTGTGAACCAAGGTGTCACTGTTTCCTCGAATCCCACTGTTCTGAATTGCTCCTTCTAGGACTACTGCAAATGTGTTTCTGGTAGGAAAACAGTCCCTACTCCTTCTCCTGCTCTTTCTCCAGCCTCCCCTTGTTCCCTGTCCCTGGAACATTCGGGAATGAGAGAGGAATCAGTAGGCCGGGGTTTGGTCACAGAAATCAATTGTCCCAATGCCTGGATTCCAGAGTCGGGCCGAGGAGGCCATTCGCAGCATGTAGTAACTTCGCCAGCAGCCTGCTCTTCTTCCTAATGAGGTTTCGCCAGGCTCTTTACACTAAGGCCAGGCCTCTCAGTGCCTGGAACTAGCGCTTTGGCCTTTAAAGCTCCTCCGGCTTCCTCAGAGCCTAACCCCGGCAGAGCAGGAGCGCGACTGCTTCTTTTCGCACAAAGCCTCTTGGGGCCGAGGGGCAACCCCGCCCCTACTGCCTCCTGCAGCGCTATTGGCCAACATTCCTGCCACTCATCCGAGGGCCTGGCGGGAAATGGGCTCTCGAGTCCCCTCCTCGTGTTATCCTACCTTTTCCGTTTGTTCTTTCTTCCAATTGCTTCTTTCTATTTGGAGTAAGGATTTCAATGCGTAAACACCTCCTTTGGAGTCTAACCCTGTGAGATGGACCTGGGAGGGAGAGTCCAGTTTTACAGGCAGGAGAAATAAAGAGTCGCAAAGGTTTAAAAACTTTCTGTAGAACCACGTGCTGGGGTTTTAAAACGAGATTTTAATAGTGGTTCTGGACCTGTGTTTTCCATAGCATCAACTCAGTGGTTAAACAGATCTGAGTTTATTTCTTCTTCATGAAATGAGGGAAATAGTAGCAAGCATGCAGAACTGGTGTGCAGAATACACAAAGTAACAAGAGAAGAACCCGGTGTGTGGACTGGTCCATGTAGGCTATGAATGAATTACGTAGAAAACAGGTAACTACTGAACCCACCCAGCACCCCCTCAAGTCGTCTGACTTCTAGTCTGGGACTCTTTATGGAAAACCTATGATTCTCAGAAGTCCAGAGAGCTCAGGTTGGCCCAGGGACGTACTCAAGGGCTTCAGTGAGTTCTCACATAGGAGAAACACACTGCTGGAAAACATATTCCTCCAAGTCAGATGCTAAACAGTATTTCTATGATTGCTACTACTAATATAACAGTACATCTTTGGGTTACTCTCTTCCCAGGCACTGTTTTAAGTACTTTATATTCAATGTCATTTAATTTTAGCAATGACCTGTGAGGTACATCCAATTATAATTCCCTTTTTACAGGTGAGGTGATTGAGGCCCAGAGCATTTAAGTAACCTCTCATGTTTAAAAAGCTAAAAGTTGTTGGAGCTGGATTATACCCAGTCTAGCTCATAAAGTCACACACATTAATATTTGTGCTATATAAAAGAGCTCTCTTTGATAATGAATACTTTTGTTACTATCTCTAAGATGCCTTTGACTTTTAAAGATTCCCAAAGGGCAGGAGGAAAAAACCAAAAACAACACAGTGAGTGGAACCTAAGCCCTGTGTTGTGGAGAGACTATTTGCTGACTGATTATTAGAAACCCACGTGTGGGTGTTGTGTCTGGAATTGTACTTTAGCTGAGTGCTCTGGACTCTCAAATCTCTCAGTGTCTCTGTGGACATGCCCACTGTGGAAAAAAATGGCTGAATGATGTGATTGTAATGGAACGTAGTGGTTATCTTAACTGACCACACAGATACCTGACAGGAGTGCAGTGTCTCACTTCCTCGTGATGGTGTTGAAGACTTTCCGAGAAGGTGATAATATCATCCAGTTACCTCACTATCACAAGGACTACTGCAGTGCCCGCAAATTCTGTGAGCCTCATTCAACAGATGTCACTGAACAAGGGAAAAAGAAAGACAGGGCAGGAGGTGGGAGCTGGTAGACATCAGGGGACCCAGGACTCAAACTGAAGATTAAATACTCTAAGATGGGAGCAGGGATTTATTTGCCTGGCAGACAAAAAGGGCTACTGTCTATAAGGGAAAGCTGGAAGCAGTTTTTCCTGGAAGCCAGGTCAAGTTTCCTGCTAAAGTGACTTTGACCTCTTTAACTCTGGTGGCCTTGAACTACACAGCACACTTTCATACACAGCCTCTGTAAATCCAGAGCAGCCCTGATTCTTGATCAAGAAAAGTACCCAGGTTCTTGGGCTTCACCCCTCTCTCTTCTGCCCTCTGTTCCTCTGCCTTTTCAGGTAAGCCTGGGACATACTGAGCATGAGGAGGGAGTAGGGATAGTGTGGGACTTAGGTCCCAAGGGTTCCATTAGTATCCTAAGATGACATTTAGAGTGACCAGAGAAAATACAACCTCTGTCAAAGAGGGAAAGAAGTGAAAGTGAAAGTGCTAGTCGTTTAGCCGTGTCCCACTCTTTGCGACCTCATGGGCTATAGCCCGCTAAGCTTCTCTGTCCATGGAATTCTTCAGGCATGAGTAGTGGAGTGGGTTGCCATTTCCTTCTCCAGGAGATCTTCCTGACCCAGGAATCAAACTTGGATCTCCTGCATTGTAGGCAGATTCTTTACCATCTGAGCCACCAGGGAAGCCCATCAAAGAGGGAAATCTAGGGCAATTCTGGGAGAGAAATATTGGTTGTGTGATTCTAGTGGTGAACATACAGACATGATAGGAGATGGGGCAAAATGCTGGGAGCCAATGATGCCATTTGCTTAGGAAATGGAATAAAACATGGAATGGTCAATAGAGTCTCAGGCAGACACTGTGGGTTAGATGGTTCAGAGGATAGCTTTGTTCTGTGGGTGTTGGACACGTGAGATGAGGGCAGGGCAGTGGGGTTAAAGGCCCAGAAACAAATAATCAGAACGTGTGACCCTCATTCCAGAAAAGAAGAGGCTTCACCAAAACCATTATCCATCAAGCCCTTCATCCCGACCACCTGGAGATTCTCATCATGATGTGAATAATATCCACTGTGCTGCTTAGTGTTCGTTCTGAGACATTTATTGTAACATACACTTTGTGTTGGGCTTTTGCTAATTGGCTATAAATGCTAACCTTTTCTAAATGGTCCTAAAAATGATTATTTCTGCACCATGTGCCAAACATTTATAATCTCGGGGAAAATGGAAGAAGCAGTGGTCTTTGCAGACACTCCTGAATAACTTGGAGACATAAGCCAGGGAGAAGATCTGGAATGGGATAAGGAAAATAGTCCTCTCTTTTGGAATCTGAAACATTTAAATGTAGACTTTGATGTTCACTTTGGCACCATCATTCATGAGCGGATAAGTATTAGGTTGAGCCACATGAAGTACTGATATTCAATTGTTTTTGATGCACAGAAACAGTAGCTTCATATTACTGAATCTTACAGAATCCTGAGATATAGGATATGATATGGGATATTTCATTTACTTGACTGCAGGGGAGAAAAAACAGGAATTTTGTTTAGGTCTTGGTAAGAGTGAGTATCACTAACTGCAAACAATCCATTAGAAAGAGTCTTGCACTATCTCTAGTTAAAAACACTAGTTTTATTCATTTACTCATTCATTGTAACAATAGCAAAAATCATTGTTGTTGTTCAGTCACTAAGTCATGTCCGACTCTTTGTGACATCATAGACTGTAGCCCTCCAGGCTCCTCTGTCCTCCACTATCTCCTGGAGTTTGCTCAGATTCATGTCCATTGAGTCAGTGATGCTATCTAACCATCTCATCCTCTGCCGCCAGCTTCTCCTTTTGCCTTCGATCTTTGCCAGCATCGAGGTCTTTTCCATTGAGTCAGTTCTTTGCATCAGGTGGCCAAAAAATCATTGAGCATCTCCTATATCTAAATCACTGTGTTAGAAACAGAATGAAGTGATGGTTCCTGCCCTGCAGGCACACAGAGAATAGGAATGAAGGAGTAAGGATGATGCAGTGGATGGTGTTATGGAGACAAGTCCTGGGAGAACAGAGCAGCACAGAGAAGGAGCAGTGATTTTGGAGAAGGAGCGGTTTGATCATAATCAAAGTTTTGATGTAGGAGAGAGAAATAATGATTAACCAAATGGTTATGACAGTAAACAACACTACAGACAGAACTGGGGAGAGATGACCACATGATTCAAAGAAATAGGTTGTGCTTAAAATGAATTAAATTTGATTAAATCTACAGAAAGGCATTTCTCAAAGGACGTTAAGCATCGGAGAGTCAGAGGGTATGTCGTACTCATGTTCGTATACCAGATGTTGAGTCCAAGATAGTGCCTAGCACAGAGTAGGTGCTCAGGAGATGTTGAGCCAAACTGACCTGGAAAAAAAGCTGAAATTGAAATTAACAGCACATTCAAAAGACCCTGCCTTCTCCTCTATTCTTCTTAGTTTGAATTAATGAAATCTCAACCTGTTGCTTAAAATGTTTTACAAGAAAACATGCACTTCAGCCTATCTCAGGGAAGAGGTGCAATTATGTAACCTGTTAATCTGTGCATAAAGAAGATGACAAAAGAATGTCTTGCTTTAGAAGCTTTTTCAGTTCCTTATTTTGAATGTGTATGACATACTCTGTGTAGGTAAGGTGATATGCCAGGCCGAGAAACACAACAATGAATAAGACAAATAAGGCCCCTGCCCTTCAAAGAGCTTAATATTTAATAGATAAAACAGTTATCAAACAAATAATTTCTAATAATAATTTGATTAAATAAAACAGAAAACCAACATTCAGATGCCATGGGAACTGGGGGCCTAGCCTAGTTTGATGGGTGTTGGAAGGGTGTTCAATGTAAGCTTCTTTAAGGAATACACATTCAAGCTGAAATCTTATGACAAGGAAGAAAGTGTGTTCTAAGAACAGCATACGTTAGGACATGAAGGGGAGACTCACTTTCTAACAGGTGGGACCATGCGACTATAAGTTGATAATAATAATCTTATATGATTCTCCTGAAGACTAATTGATTTATCTGTCATTTTAGTCCAGAAGATCCTACCTCATGAGGAGGAAAACCACTTCATTCATTTATTGAGCATATGTTAAATAATTGCTGTGTGTAGCAATTGTGCGAGGTTCTGAACATGAAGAGAGAAAAACCTCATGAAACTCTGGAAGCTCATAGTCTTCTGAGAAAACAGATGAGCCAACCCACCATTACAGGATGGTCATTTCTGTGCTAGAGATGTCACCTGTAAGACACAGGGGAGGTATGGTCGTGTTTGCCTGGGCAAGGCAGGAAGGCTCTCAGACGAAGTAGCCTCCAAAGGATGAGAGCATTGGAGTGACATTGGAGGAGAAGGTGATGTCATCAGGGAAGAGCAAGTCAGGAGTCATACACAGGGCTGGGAAGGAGAAGAAAGTGTGAAAGGAGGTGGGCAGGGGTTAGATCTTGAAGCATCTTGGAAAGAACTTTTATTTTTAAATGTTTATTTATTTAGTTCATTTTTTGCGGCACTGGATCTTCGCTGTTGTGTGCTGGCTTTCTGCAGTTGCGTTGCATGGACTAATCCTCATGATGGCTTCTTTTGCTGCAGAGCACAGACTCTAGGGCACACAGGCTTCAGTAGTTGGCAGTTAGAAGGCTCTAGAGTGCAGACTTAGTGGGTGTGGAACTGAGCATGAGGAATCTTCCCGGGCGGGATCAGGGATCGAACACATGTTCCTTGCACTGGCAGGCAAATTCTTAACCAATGAACCACCAGGGAAGTCCGGAAAGAACTTTTTATTTTATCCTGTCGTCAGTGAGAATTTTGAACAAGGAAGTGGCATCCTTGGCGGGCTGAAATAGTTGAGACCACAGGTGGGAGACCAGTAAGGCGGCAGTTGTTAATCAATAGTCCAAGAAGAGACAAATGCCCAGACCTGCTACCAGAGCCGTGATTAGGACCTGAGAAGAGGTGAGAGGAGCGGGATGCTCAAGAGATACACCTGATGGGCTTTGAGAGTGACTGGAGGTGGGCACAGAAGAAAAAGAGAGATGGGGGAATCTAGATCAACCCCAAGGCTTGTAACTCAGGAACCTAGGCAATCGGAGGCATCCAGAGAGACAAGGATATTCCTTATCAGACTCCAGCACAAAATCACCAACAGAGCTGACTTATGAATGGGATGCTGGGGTTCTTGAATCGCCAAGTTTTTTGGATTTTTAGGATTTTAGGTGTTTTTAAAATTTTACATTAAAATTTTGCAAAGAGAACTCTGCAAAAAACAAAAACAAAAACAGTCTCAAGAGGAAAGAATTGTTTATTTATTAAGTTCCAGCCCTTCAAACACCTCCTCCTATCTGAACCTCCCCAGTTGTATGCTGCTGCTAAGTCGCTTCAGTCATGTCCGGCTCTGTGCGACCCATAGATGGCAGCCCACCAGGCTCCTCCATCCCTGGGATTCTTCAGACAAGAATACTGGAGTGGGTTGCCATTTCGTTCTCCCCCCAGTTGTATAGCTGAAGCAATAACAGCTCCATTACCATCTATAGCCAAACTGCGTAACCATCAGAGGGGAATGAAAATGCCCATAAAGGCACAGAGTAGTAATTATTTTCCCATTAGCATCAGCCACACTCATATCAGCCCAGAACAATTAACATTCCTAACCTCATGGTTAGGCTACAACCTACGCATGTCTTGCAGGAATAGATTGATGAATGTCTTGGGAGGACTAAGCAGCAATAGGGTAGGCGTGCAGTGAGACTGCTGAGTCCTGGCCATGCCTAGGGAGATCAGCCATGGCATCAGGTGAACAGGCAGTGGAAGAACTCAGTTTTGATTGCCACTGATCTCACCAGTCCCCAGGCAGAAACATCTAATTCAGCTGCTCTTTCTTTGGGTCCCCAGGAAGGGACCATTTGAGTGGGAGAAAAGCAATAGCAGTAATAACACAGCAGGCAGCCCTCCGAATTTATGATTCTTTATTCTGTCCAGCACTAGGCAGCCGTTCTTTGTGCTTAAAGCTACACATCTTTCTACATATAACACCTTATTCTCTGAAGCAATCCACTTTGACTTACAGTGTGCTAAAAGGATATCCATTCTATATATTTCTGTTTAGATCAATCACAATGAAGACCAAACCATTTTGAACCAATAGCCTGATTTAGGAGCCTCTTCTCTGTGTTCTTGTAGCATTCTGTTCTAGTGGATCAAACTCCATTGCAGTTGCCTATTTGTCCATTTTCCCCTCCAGACTGTAAAATCCTGGAGGCTAGGTACTATATCTTTATGTTTGTAGCCAGATTTCTAGCACCTAACCCAGCACTCAGCTACATGGACAATACTACATAATTGTTGGCTGGCTGGATGGGTGGGTGAGTGAATGCTTTCCCTAAAATTCAAGCTTTAGTGATTAAAAGTGTGATTATTTGGTTTAAACAGGAAAGGCTAATTGAATAGACTTGGCCAGGAAGAATTAGGCAAAATGTGAGATAAAGAGGACTCAATGCACCAGCCTAGAGAGGTCTGATATGGATGAGCCAGGTGCCAGCTGCAGAAGCAAGGCCATTCTTCTCTTCTGGCTAGGAAGAGCATGTGGCAGAGGCCCACCCGGGGATCTGAATAGCAGAATCACATGAGCAAAATTATTGCACAGGCAGCGAAGGGGCATTCTCTCCAAGTAAATGCTCATGTCTTAAGTTGGGTTCCCTTGAGGCAGGTCCTGAGACAAGGACTCTTATCCAAGAGATCTTTTTAGTGAGGGCATTCTCTCTGGAGAAAGGGAGTGTGAGGAGCAGAAGGGAGCAGGGGAAATGCCAGGATGTGAGCTCAGCTGGAGACTAGCTGCAGCTTTATCACCTTGAACTTTGGAGTTGGTCCCACCTTGGGGCAAAGAGGCTAACTCTTGTCTCTCTTTATGGGTCAGTCATTGGCTGTGGGCTTTCACTTGAGGGCAAGAAGCCCTATCTGCCTAGTGAACATAGATCTTGTTTTAGTAGATGGTAATCCTCTCCAGGGGCATCTGGGGGTCATTTGTGCTCAACACTCAGAGCTGGTACTTTTATCATACGTGGCATGACTGGTAAAAAAAATAGTATGGGTGTGATACCAATAGTGTCTCCAAGAAATGGATAGTGTGAAATAATGCTGATCATAGTTATCAAGCACCTACTATGTGCCAGATGCTGTCCTAAATGCTATATATATAAAACATATATGTATGTATATGCTCATATAATCCTTGGAATATAGCTATTAGGTAGGCTTTATACCATCACCTATTAGTCCCATTTCCATTAGACTGATGAAGAAACTCAGAAAGCACCATACTTCATGCTTAGAATATTTCCTTTCAGTGTCTACATTTTTATGGATAGAATCAGGATATTACATATCCAACTGGTCTAAATTCCATGCATTCATTCAACTCATGAATCCTACCAGCGCTTTGGAGCAGCTTTTACGTGCCATGCATAGCTAGGCTGGGCTAGGGACATATCAGTGAACTGAATGGCTTGGACCCTGCTCTCAAAGACTAGGACTCACCTTAGGCCCAGTTCCAATACCCCTGTGATGCAACTAAAAAATATTTTAGGACACCTGTTGTGTACATTCTGTTCTGTGCGTGCATGCTAGGGTCACTTCAGTCGTGCCCTTACTCTTTGTGACCCTTTGGTCCATAGCCTGCCAAGCTCCTCTGTCCATGGGATTCTCCAGGCAAGAATACTGGAGTGGGTTTCTCTTGTCCTCCTCCAGGGGATCTTCCCAACCCAGGGATCAAACCTGCATCTCTTGTGTTTTCTGCATTGGCAGGCAGGTTCTTTACCACCTGGGAAGTCCCCACATTCTGTTCCATCCAGCTTTAATCAAGAAAGGATGTCGATCACAGGCCTCTATAGCAATTCCCTTGAATTCTTTACTTGCAACAGATCGCTAGGTTGGAAAAATCAGTTTTCAAGATCATGTACAACCAAACACTGAAGGTCCCTTCCCTGCGCCTGGAAGAGACTGAATTTGGTGAGCTCTAAATCCCCTTCTGGCTCTCACATCCTAGGATTCCTTCTTCTGATGACCCACCCTGATTATGGTTATGTCTTTTGTAGGGACTGTGATTGTCAGGTTAATGTGTCGACTTGGCTAGGCTATAGCCCAGTTATCCAAACACTGGTCTAAGTATCACTTGGGAGGCATTTTGTAGATGTACTTAACATTTTTACTTAAACTGATTTTAAGTAGAGACTATCTTTGATAATCTGGGTGGGTTTCATCCAGTCAGTTGAAAGGCCTTTAGAGCAAAACTGAAGTTTTCCAGAGGAAGAATAAATTCCATCTGCTGACTGTAGCATCAGCTCCCATGCGAGAGTTTCCAGCCTGCTGCTGGCCTGCCTTATGGATTTCAGACTTGCCAGCTGCCCCCATAATCACTTAGGTCAACTCCTTGAAATAATTCTGTATGTGTGTGTTTGTGTGTGTGTGTGTGTGTGTGTCTCTCTCTCTCTCTATATATATATATATATACACACACACACATGCACACACACACATACACTTTCCTGGCTCTTTTTCTCTTGAGAACCACAGGGAACCAACCACCATGTCTTTTTTTCCTTCTAGTACTGCCTAGGGTGTATAATCTTGTGTCTTGTGTGTATGGTTATGGCCCTCCATCTAGTTACTAGTAGGCAGATGAACACGACTGAGCAACTTCCCTTTCCCTTTTCACTTTCATGCACTGGAGAAGGAAATGGCAACCCACTCCAGTGTTCTTGCCTGGCGAATCCCGGGGACGGGGGAGCCTGGTGGGCTGCCGTCTATGGGGTCGCACAGAGTCAGACACGATTAAAGCGACTTAGCAGCAGCAGCAGCAGGCAGATGAAAACTGTGCTTAAGGAACCAATAAACAAGAGCACAAAAACATAAGAAAAGTTCCTCTTAAATTCAACCAACTTGTCCAAACTTTTGCAACCAGAAAATCCAGAATTTTTACACACATGGAAGTTCTAGGTTTTACACTATAGGTTTTTTAATTTGTTTTAACCTGTACGTGGGTGGTAGGGACCATATCTTTTCATGTTAGAGCCTGTAAAGGTATTCATCCTACTTTGTATGTCCCCAAGTAGAATATAAACTCCACAAGGTCAGAGACCGAGCCTTAGTTTGTCTGTGGCCCTATAGTACCTGTGGGGTTTCCCTTGTGGCTCAGATGGGAAAGAATCTGCCTGTAATGCAGGAGACCCGGGTTGGATCCATGGATCGGGAAGATCCCTCTGGAGAAGGGAATGGCTACTTACTCCATTGTTCTTGCCTGGAGAATTCCATGAACAGAGGACCCTGGTGGGCTACAGTCCATAGGGTCAAAAGAGTCTGACATGACTGAAAGTCTAATGCTACATACATACACATAGTACCTATAATGGTGCCTAACAGAGATTATACATATGGAAGGTGCTGAACAAATCTACTTATTTTCCTTTTTTTCCCCCTCCAGAATATGCTATCTTTGGGACATGAGAAACAGACTCAGACAAATGCAGTTTTGTTGGGTTTGTTGGTTTTTCGCCAAATCAATTTGCCATCTCCAAGGGAGAGGCTGGCCTTCCCTGGTGGCTCAGATGGTAAAGAATCTGACTGCAATGCAGGAGAACAGAGTTTGAGCCCTGGGTTGGGAAGATCTCCCAGGGGAGAAAATGACAACCCACTCCAGTATTCTTGCCTGGAAAACTTTATGGACAGAGGAAGCTGGCAGGGTACAGTCCATGGGGTCACAAAGAGTTGGACACGACTGAGCAACTAACGCACAAAGGAGAGGCTGCTTCCTCAATATAGCTGGAGATTTATGATCTGGAGAGCCTTCCAAGACTAGCCCTTCTCTTGTTTCTCTTGTCAGTAGGAAGCTGGGAGTCCAGATGACTGATGTACATCAAACCTTTGCAAGTATTTTACAGAGATTAGTTTTCACAACAACACATGAGAAGCCTGCCCCAAGCCAGCCACAAGCATTGTTGGCAGTAGGAGAGATTACAAGGGACTTTTGCTGAGACTCAGAGTCTAGACTCTTTCTTGGACACTATCTAAAATTGCTGTGTGATATATAAGCAGGACGCATCCAATAAATCTTTGACCACAGGTTGGCTGACTATTGACCCCTGGATTATTTACACCCTTGGTGGAGAAAGTGAGGAGAGGTACAGGTTTAGAACAGAGCTCTTTTCAAGGCCACCGAGAGAGCACTTGTACTTATCACCTTTCTCAGAAATGAACTGGAAACAACTACGGTAATTACCCTGGAGGCAGATATTTGTGTGTCTGGAGTCAAGATGCTGAGTCATCAGAGTAACACCAAGCAAATAAACAGGGCTCTGCAGAAGGACAGACATCCACCATTAGCCCACGGTTGGTGAATTCAGCACCAGGCAGGGGCTGCTTATTGCCTGAAAACCTAGCCTGAATCTTCCTCCATGGCCTGAACCATGAGGAACTTTGGCTATTGAACAACACTCAGACTCTTTCTTGAACACACCCTGGAATAGTGATGTGGAGTATAAACAGCAGGTGTCCAACAAATACATGTTCAAAGGCTGGCTGAGACTTGATCTCTGGATCACTAACACCCTTGATAGAGAAAGCAGAGAAAGATCCAGGTCTTCACACGGTAACTCTAGTTTCTGGTGAGAATTTATCACCTTGAAAAGAGAAAACATATATTAATTATTTAGAACATTGACTTCAAGTTGAGTCCAGCCTGTGACGTGAAACTTCCATTAACCTGAGGTGTGCACCCTGGGGTCTCTTATCCCTAACCAAAGATAGAAAATATTGTGCACCCTGACTGGCAGAAATAGAGGACAAATCTCAGGACCCGTGAAAAAACATGGGGAAATGCTTCCAGAATGTGCAGATTAAGATGGTCAAATTATATAACAGCTCTGTGTAGTAATGCCCCACAAAGCACTGAAAAGAAAAAAGAGGGAAGCATGAGGTTGAGATAGACCCCATGTTGAGCCAGCCCCACTAATTCCATCACTTCCTCATGTGTCTCTGCTTCCTGCCCTCCCTCTTCTATCCACTCCCTTCCACGCTGGCAGAGTCAGTCTTTTCATGTCCTCTCCCCACTTAAAGCCTTCGATGTAAACGCCCGCATCCTTCCCAGGACACTCAGAAGCTTCCTGAACTAGCATCATCTTCTCTCCAGCTCCTCAACTTCCCTCCTTGAATTCTTTGGTCACAAATAACTGTTCACATTCCTTTAACTGCTTTTGTTCTTCTGGTTTCCAGGCCTGAAATACCCTCAACAGACCTTTCAGGAGCTCCCCAACCCCACAAGTTCCAGTCAAATCAGAATCCCGTATCCTCAGTCTGAGTCCATTCATCCTTCCTTGATGCCTCCCCAGTAATTTCTATTCCTTATGTACCACTTACTCTAATTACTTATATAGTGTGTTGTTCAGTCGCTCAGTCGTGTCCGACTCTTTGCGACCCCATGGACTGCAGCATGCCAGGCTTCCCTTCCCTGCCCTTCCTATCAGTTCTCTCTAGAGTACGAACTCCTCAAAGCCACAGGCAGTGGTTTATTGTTTAAACTCTCAGTGCCTCATTTGGTACCTGTTACATAATCAGTCCTCAATACATGGAGTTGGACAAATGAATTAAGTAATCAGTTAAGCAACTTAGATCGCCAGGCCTGATGTCCAGCTCGCACTCAGGTATTTCTCTCACGTGTTCTTCATGCGCTGCTGCTCCAAGAATCGGTGCTCCCTGCTGCATTGCCTCAGATTTCCACATATTCTGTATATTCATGGTGGCTACTGAGCATAACTTGTACTCACGGTGCAGAAAGTAAGCTTCCTCAAAACTGTAAAACACCAAGCAAATGAATACGGGATGGTTAATAAATACTATTTCATTTTGTTGACAGTTCGCTCTATTTTCCAGCCATTTAATTCTGTGCTTTGAAAAAAAAAGAGAGAGAGAGAGAGAAAAGCACGGGCAGGATCCAAGGTTGGTCTGAATTCCAGGGAAATCTACTGGTTAGTGGAGTAGGGACCTGCATGTACTCATTGCCTTCCTGCAGTTATTCTCCATCCACTGCCAGCTCGTGGCCCCCAGATACACAAGGACCTTATTTCCAGGTCCCATTTGGGGAGGGGCTGTTTTGTGATCTCCTGGAAAACAGGTGCAGCCCTCAGGCCAAGAGAGAAGTCTTGTTGGGTGAGGGGAGGGGGTTCTGCTCTTCAGAATAGAATCATGCCTAAACTGAGGCATAATTCGGTTTCATTCAAAATCATGCTAGGGACCTCCCCGGTTCTCCAGTGGTTAATACTTCACCTTCCAATGCAGGGGTTACAGGTTCAATCCCTGGTCAGGGAGCAAAGATCCCACATGCCTTGGGGCCAAAAAACAAAACATCAAGCAGAAGCAATATTGTAACAAATTCAATAAACATTAAAAATGGTTAAAAAAAATCATTCTGAACAAACAATAATGACTAAAAGTGTACCATTGTTGCTGTAGCTCCATGAGCAAGATGAACTGAGCAATTAGAGAAGGGTGATGGTCTACCCTCAGAAGGGGAGAAGTGTCAGAACACAGCCAGCTGAAGCCGTGACATGCTGGATAATTTATTAGATGTTGAGTGGCTGTTTCTCTTCTCTAGGCCTTTGTGAGAAAAGCATCCAAATGCCACAGCTATATTCCCAGGGAGCCTGAGGGTGTCAGGAGCCCAGGCCGTGGAACACAATTGCCTCTTTTTTTTAAATTAATTAATTTTTTTATTGAAGGATAATTGCTTTACAGAATTTTTTTGTTTTCTGTCAAACCTCAACATGAATCAGCCATAGATATACATATATCCCCTCCCTTTTGAACTTCCCTTCCATCTTCCTCCCCATCCCACCACTCTAGGTTGATACAGATCGCCTGTTTGAGTTTCCTGAGCCATACAGCAAATTCCTGTTGGCTATCTATTTTACATATGGTAATGTAAGTTTCCATGTTACTCTTTCCATAAATCTCACCCTCTCCTCCCCCTCCCCACTTTTATAAGTCTATTCTCTATGTCTGTTTCTCCACTGCTGCCCTGTAAATAAATTCTTCAGTGACATTTTTCTAGTTTCCATATGTATGCGTTAGAATACGATATTTCTCTTTCTCTTTCTGACTTACTTCAGTCTCTATAGTAGGTTCTCGGTTCATCCACTTCATTGGAACTGACTCAAATGCATTCCTTTTTATGGCTGAGTCATGCGAAGAGTTGACTCATTGGAAAAGACTCTGATGCTGGGAGGGATTGGGGGCAGGAGAAGGGGACGACAGAAGGTAGCTGGATGGCATCACTGACTTGATGGACGTGAGTCTGAGTGAACTCTGGGAGTTGGTGATGGACAGGGAGGCCTGGTGTGCTGCAATTCATGGGGTCACAAAGAGTCGGACATGACTGAGTGACTGAACTGAACTGAATATTCTGTTGTGTTCATGTACCACAACTTCTTTATCCATTCATCTGTTGATGGACATCTAGGTTGTGTCCATGTTCTAGCTATTGTAAATAGTGCTGAAATGAATAGTGGGATACATGTGTTTTTGCAATATTGGTTTCCTCAGGGTATACACCTAGGAGTGGGATTGCTGTGTCATATGGTGGTTTTATTCCTAGTTTTTAAAGGAATCTCCATACCATCTTCCATAGTGGCTGTATCAATTTACATTTCCACCAACAGTGTAAGAGCATTCCCATTTCTCCACACCCTTTCTAGCATTTACTGTTTGTAGACTTTTTGTTGATGCCGTTTTGACTGGTATGGGGTGATATCTCATTGTATTGATTTGCATTTCTCTAATAATGAGAGATTTTGAGCATCTTGTCATGTGTTTGTTAGCCATCTGTATGTCTTCTTTGGAGAAATGTCTGTTTAGATCTTTTTCCTACTTTTTGATTGGGTCGTTTGTTTCCTGGCATTGAGTTGTACAAGCTGCTTGTATATTTTGGAAATTAACCCTTTGTCAATTGTTTCATTTGCTATTATTTTCTCCCACTCTGTGGGTTGTCTTTTCACCTTGCTTATAGTTTCCTTTGCTGTGCAAAAGCTAAGTTAATCAGGTCCCACTTGTTTACTTTTGTTTTTACTTCCATTACTCTAAAAGGTGGGTCATAGAGGATCTTGCTTTGATTTATGTCATCAAGAGTTCTGCCTATGTTTTTCTCTAAGAGTTTTATAGTTTCTGGTCTTACATTTAGGTCTTTAATCCATTTTGTGTTTATCTTTGTGTATGATGTTAGGAAGAGTTCTAGTTTCATTCTTTTATATGTAGCTGTCCAGTTTTCCTGGCACCACTTATTGAAGAGGTTGTTTTTGCCCATTGTATATTCTTGCTGCCTTTGTCAAAAATAAGGTACGCATAGGTACATGGATTTATTTCTAGGCTTTCTATCTTGTTCCATGGCTCTATATTTCTGTTTTTGTGCCAGTACCATACTGTCTTGATGACTGTAGTTTTATAATATAATCTGAAGTTAGGAAGGTTGATTCTTCCAACTCCATTCTTCTTTCTCAAGACTGCTTTGGCTCTTCAGGGTTTTTGTGTTTCCATATGAATTGTGAAATTTTTTGTTCCAGTGCTGTGAACAATGTCATTGGTAATTTAATAGGGATCAAACTGAATCTGTAGATTGCATTTGGTAGTATCATCATTTTCACAATATTGATTCTTCCTGCCCAGGAATGTAGAATATCTCTCCATCTGTATATGTTCTCTTTGATTTCTTTCATTAGTGTTTTATGATTTTCTGTATACAGTTCTTTTGTCTCCTTAGGTAAGTTTATTCCTAGATGTTTAGTTCTTTTTGTTGCAGTGGTGAATAGGATTGATTCCTTAACTTTTCTTTCTGAGTTTTCATTGTTAGTATATAGAACTGCAAATGATTTCTGTGTATTGATTTTGTATCCTGCAACTTGGCTAAATTCATTGATTAGCTCTAGTAATTTTCTGATACTATCTTTAAGGTTTTCTATGTATAGTATCATGTCATCTGCAAACGGTGAGAGCTTTATTTCTTTTTTTCCAATCTGGATTCCTTTTATTTCTTTTTCTTCTCTGATTGCTCTAGCTAGGACTTCCAGAACTATGTTGAATAATAGTGGTGAAGGTGGACACCCTGGTCTTGTTCCTGATCTTAGGGGGAACGTTTTCAGTTTTTCACCATTGAGAATAATGTTTGCTGTAGGCTTATCATATATGGCCTTTACTATGTTGAGGTAGGTTCCTTATATGCCCATTTTTTGAAGAGTTTTAATCATACATGGGTGCTGAATTTTGTCAAAGGCTTTTCCTGCATCTATTAAGATGATCATATGGTTTCTATCTTTCAATTTATTAATATGGTGTATCACATTGATTGATTTGTGTATATTGAAGAATCCTTGCATTCCTGGAATAAACCCAACTTGAACATGGTGTATGAGCTTTTAGATGTGTTGCTGAATTCTGTTTGCTAAAATTTTGTTGAGGATTTTGCATCAATGTTCATCAGTGATATTGGCCTGCAGTTTTCATTTTTTTGTGTTGTCTTTGTCTGGTTTTGGCATCACAGTGATGTTGGCCTTGTAGAATGAGTTTGGAAGTGTTCCTTCCTCTGCAATTTTTTGAAAGAGTTTTCAAAGGATAGGCATTAGCTCTTCTCTAAATGTTTGATACAGTAATCCTGTGAAGCCATCTGGTTCTGCACTTTTTTTTTTTTTTTTTTTTTGGAGATTTTTTTGATCACAGCTTCAATTTCAGTGCTTATAATTGGGTTGTTCATAATTTCTATTTCTTCTTGGTTCAGTCTTGGAAGATTGAACTTTTTTAAGAATCTGTCCCTTTCCTCCAGGTTATCCATTTTATTGCCATATAGTTGTTCATAATAGTCTCTTATAATCCTTTGTATTTCTGCATTGTCTGTTGTAACCTCTCCTTTTTCATTTCTAATTTTCTTGATTTGATTCTTCTCTCTTTCTTTCTTGATGAGTCTGGCCAAGGGTTTGTCAATTTTGTTTATCTTCTCAAAGAACCAGCTTTTAGTTTTATTCAGCTTTACAATTGTTTCTTTCATTTCTTTTTCATTTATTTCTGCTCAGGTCTTTATGGTTTCTTTCCTTCTACTAATTTTGGGGTCTTTTTTATATTCTTTTCCCAGTTGTTTTGGGTGTAAAGTTAGGTTATCTATTCGATGTTTTTCTTGTTTCTTAAAGTAGGATTGTGTTGCTATAAACTTCCCTCTTAGGACTGCTTTTGCTGCATCCCATAGATTTTGAGTTGTGTTTACATTGTCATTTGTTTCTAGAAATTTTTTGATTTCTCTTTTTATTTCTTCAGTAACCTGTTGGTTATTTAGAAATGTATTGCTTAATCTCCTTGTGTTTGTGTTTCTTATAGTTTTTCTTGTAACTGATATCTAGTCTCATAGCCTTGTGGTCAGAGAAGATGCTTGATAGGATTTCAATTTTCTTAAATTTACTGATATTTCATTTGTGACCCAAGATGTGGTCTATCCTGGAGAATGTTCCATGTGCACTTGAGAAGAAGATGTATTCTTCTGCATTTGGATAGAATGTCATGAAGATAGCAATGAGATCCATCTCATCTAATGTATCATTTAAGACTTGTGTTTCCTTATTAATTTTGTTTTGATGATCTGTCCATTGGTGTGAGTCGGGTGTTAAAGTGTCCTACTATTATTGTGTTACTGTCAGTTTCTCCTTTTATGTCTGTTAGTGTTTGTCTTATGTATTGAGGTGCTCCTATGTTGGGTGCATAGATATTTACGATTGTCCTGTCTTCCTCTTTGATTGATCCCTTGATCACTATGTAATGTCCTTCCTTATCTTTTGTAATCTTCTTTATTTTAAGGTCTATTTTGTCTGATATGAGAATAGCTACTCCAGTTTTCTTTTGTTTCCCATGTGCATGGAAGGTATTTTTCCATCCTCTCACTTTCAGTCTATATGTGTCTTGAGGTCTAAAGTGGGTTTCTCATAGACAGCATGTATATGGGTCATGTATTTGTATACATTCAGCCAGTCTGTGTCTTTTGGTTGGAGCACTTAATCCATTTACATTCGAAGTACTTATTGATATGTTTGTTTCTATAGCCATTTTCTTAATTGTTTGGGGTTGATTTTGTAGATCTCTTGTCTTCTCTTGTATTTCTTGACTATAGACATCCCTTTAACATTTGTTGTAAAGCTGGTTTGGTGGTACTGAATTCTCTTAACTTTTGCTTGTCTGAAAAGCTTTTGATTTCTCCATCAATTTTGAATGAGATCCTCACCAGGTACAGTAATCTTGGTTGTAGATTTTTCCCTTTCAGTACTTTAAATATATCCTGCCATTCCCTTCTGGCCTGCAGAGTTTCTGCTGAAAGATTAGCTGTTAAGCATATGCGGTTTCCCTTATATGTTATGTGTTGCTTCTCTCTTGCTGCTTTTAATATTCTTTCTTTGTTTTCAGTCTTTGTTAATTTGATTAGTGTGTGTCTTGGTGTGTTTCTCCTTGAGTTTATCCTCTGTGGGTCTCTTTGAACCTCTTGGACTTGATTGACTATTTCTGTTTCCATGTTGGGGAAATTTTCAACTATAATCTCTTAAAAATTTTCTCATACCCTTTGTTTTTCTCTTCTTGTTCTGGGACCCCTATAATTCAAATGTTGGTGCATTTGATATTGTCCCAGTGGTCTCTGAGACTATCCTCAGTTCTTTTCATTCTTTTTACTTTATTCTGATCTTCAGAAGTTATTTCCACCAGTTTATCTTCCAGCTCACTGATTTGTTCTTCTGCTTTAGATATTCTGCTATTGATTCCTTCCAGAGTACTTTTAATTTCAGTAATTGTGTTGCTTGTCTCTGTATGTTTATTCTTTAATTCTTCTAGGTCTATGTTAATTGATTTTTGCATTTTCTTCATTTTATTTTCAGGTTTTTGATCATCTTTACTATCAATATTCTGAATTCTTTTTCAGGTAGTTTACCCATTTCCTTTTTGTTTATTTGGACTTCTGTGTTTCTAGTTTGTTCCTTCATTTGTGTAGTATTTTTCCAGCTTTTTTTTTTTTTTTAACTTATTGGGTTTGAGGTTTCCTTTTCCCAGGCTTCAAGGTTGAATTCTTTCTTCCTTTTGGTTTCTGCCCTCCCAAGGTTGGTCCAGTGGTTTGTGTAAGTGTACTATGGGGTGAGATTTGTGTTGAGTTTTTTTGTTTGTTTGTTTGTTTTTCCTCTGATGGGCAAGGCTGAGTGAGGTGGTAATCCTGTCTGCTGATGATCAGGTTCGTATTTTGTTTTGTTTGTTGTTTGGATGAGGGTGCACAGGGTGTTACTGGTGGTTGGGTGATGCCAGGTCTTGTTTTCAAATGGTTTCCTTTGTGTGAGTTCTCACTATCTGATACTCCCTAGGGTTAGTTCTCTGGTAGACTAGGGTCTTGGAGTCAGTGCCCCTATTCTGAAGGCTCAGGGCTTTATTTCTGGTCAGGAATCAAGATTCCACTAGTGGCTTGTTATGGCATTGAGTGAGAGTAAAACAAATACCCAAGAAGGAGAAACCAAAGATGAATCCCAGAGAAAGGCAGTTACTAAATCTGGCAAATAATAATTAAAATAATGCAATATACACATATACACCCTTATGCAAAGTCAAAACAGTCCAACTAAAATAAAGTACAATAGATTGACTTGGTGAACAAAGGAAATAAAGAATTACTTTTATCTGTTAAGGACAAAACTAACTAAAGCACAAACCAGAAAGCAAAACGAAAGGAAGGTGTCAAGTGGGGAATAAAGCAATGAAAATATAACTAACAAATACGTTGAGAGGAAAGGAGAGAAAGAAAAGAAAGAAAGAATAGATATGCAAAGTTAAATCGAGGTAGATGAAGAAGCTTCATATACATTAAAGATTAACTGCAAGGGGAAAAGAACAGTAGGAAAGGCAAATGAAGGAATAAATGTAGAAAAAATATAATAGGTTTAAAAAAACTAAAAATTAACTATAAAAAAGAGAAAAGAAAAAAAAGGAAGAAGAAAGAAAAAAAGGAAAACTCCACAGAATTGCAAAAGCCCAACATAGAGGCAGAGGTTTATAACAACAGTAAAAAGTGTGACTGAATATACACATATACATATACACCCCTGAGCAAAATCAAAACAGTCCAACAAAAATAGAGTATAGTAGACTGACCTGGTGAAGAAAGGAAACCAAAGTTATAACTATCAGTTAAGATCAGAGCTAACTAAAGCACAAATTGGAACACAAACCAAAGCAAGGTGCCAATTGGAGAATAAAGCAATGAAAATAAAACTAACAAATATGTTGAGAGGAAACGAAAGAAAGAAAAGAAAGAATAGATATACAAAGTTAAATAGAGGTAGATAGAGAAGATTTATATACATTAAAGATTAACTGCAAGGTGAAAAGAACAGTAGAAAAAGCAAACAAATGAATAAATGTAGAAAAAGTAATAATAGGTTTAAACATTAAAACTAAAAATACAAAGAAAAAAAGGAAAACACCACAAAACTGCAGAAGCCCAACATAGAGGCAGGGTTTATAACAACAATAAAAAATGTGACTGAGGAAAAAAAAAGCTCAAAAGCTTAATTAGATTTCATAGTGCCAATAAAATCAACAACTACAATAGAAGTGGAAAAAAGGGATGGGGGGGGGATCCAAAAGAATCTATAAAACAAGTCAAAACATAAGAGTAATAAATGTTTTTCTTGAGTCACTGTTGTCAGAGTCCTTTCCCTGAGTCACAGTCCACGTCACCTCTCTAGGATGCCCTCCAACACTGTGCTGATCTCTGGACCTGTTGTGGGGGCAGCTCAGATTCTAATCTGGTCCTACTCCTGTGTGTTTTTGCCTCCAATGTCCACAGCTATCAGAACTAGTGTGTTTTCTTTTGTGGGTGCTCTCAATGTCTTTTTATATAATCCATAGACACAGAGTCTGCCTAGTTGATCATGTGGATTTAATCTGCAGCTTGTACAGCTGGTGGGAAGGTTTTGGTTCTTCTTCCTTAGCCACACTGCCCCTGGGTTTCAATAGTGGTTTTATTTCCACCTTTGGATATGGGCTGTCCACCGGGGTTTACTCCTGAGTCTTCCCTGGAGGACTTGGGTTTGCCCCTGTGAGGGCCAGGTGTAGAGGTGGTGCAGCTGCTTGGGTCGCAGGGGTTCTGGCAGCACCAGGTACTCAGGGGAGTTGGTGGCTAGGGCAGCAGGAAATATAGTGCTCTGGAAGGGTATGGCAACCGGTATTGGCCAATATGCTCCAGTATTCTTGCCTGGAGAAGCCCCCTGACAAAGAAGCCTGGCGGGCCGCAGTCTACAGGGTCGCAAAGAATTGGACATGACCAAAGCGACCCTGCGTGCATAGATGCAAGATTGCAAGATTTTTTGTGGCAGCTCTGCCCCAGTGAGAGTTGAGCGTGAAGGTGGCACAGCTGCTTGGCTTGTGGGGACCCTGGTGGCGCCAAGTGTGCAGGGACATGGGCTGCCTCCACCACAGGAGTTATGGCCCTATCAGAGCCTTTTTTTCAAGCCTCTTGTAACTGGTGATCAGAAGGCCTCTTTGGCCAGGCTTTCTCCACAGCTCCACCTGTTCAGGCACTTAAAGGGCTTCCCTGCCTGGGGTCCTTCTCTGTTGTTTGTGGCATCAGGCAAATAGGGGGGTCCTTCGCCTGGGGTCCTACTCTGTAGATCAGCATGTCAGGCACTTAAAGGGGCACCCTGCGTGGGGTCCTACACTGTAGTTCAGTGTGTCGGTCGTTTGATGGGCCAGCCTCTATTGTTCAGCTGCCCATGCTGGCATGTGGGGAGAGAGACACTATGGTGATGGCTCCACCCCTACGCATGACTCAGCGTATCGCCTTGCTTCCATGGCTGCCCAGCTTTCCTCCACAGGCATTTTCCAGCACGATATCCTCCTTCACATCCCCTTGATCCGTCTCTCTGCAGTCAACAGCAGCCCTCGCCCTGGGATTGCTCCACAATCCCTAAACTCCACCTGCATCCCTGTCCAGGGTATGTATGGCTGTGGCAAGGACTGTCTGATTCTCTGTCCATTTAGGCTGCCACAGCTCAGCTGTTTCCATCTCAGCCTTAAATGTTTCTCCTCTGACTCAGACAATTGCCGATGTGGGGATCAGACTCCTGCTTCAGTTCCCCCACCCGCTGAGGGCAGGTCCAGTCCTACTAACACTGTTTTTCCCCCTAGTTCCTTTGTCCTACCAAGTTTTGTGTCTATATATATTCTTTTCCACCGGTCAGGTACTCCTGTCTGCTCTCAGATGGTGTTCTGCATGCACCTCTGTGTCTGAAGGTATATTCCCGATGTATCTGTGGAGAGAGATGTATTCCATGTCCGCCTACTCCTCCGCCATCTTGTTCTCTCCCAGAATTGCCTTTTATCTGCTCTGCTTTGGGCTTTATCAAATCCTCTTGCTTCTAGGGCATCCTGAAGCAGAAGCGTTCGTGGTGTTCCAGCACTGGGCCCACTCCTGCTAGGACTGCCAGGGGTCCAGGAGCCTGAGGGACCACCGAGGCTCCCAGCCTGTCCTCTTCCTCCCAGGCCTCAGGGCCTGTGCTGGCCACTCCTCTGATAAGCCCTGATCTGGCTTCTTGCTAAGTTCTTTGGAGACTCCCACTCTGTCTCTTTTCATTCTGGACTGGTTTTGTCTGGGCTCTGGGCCCATGGGAGACTTGCAGGGTTAATAATAAACAAGTAGTCATGGAAATATGAATTTTTCCCCCTTAAAGAAGAGTGGTGGGGCTTAAAGGCTTTTGTAGGACTCAGCATCCACTTGTCCATCTGTTTATCCATCTATCCTTCCAGGAAAACACTGTTGTATTCAGTCTGCTCAGAAAATAGGGAGATTTTGCCCAGAGGTAGCTCAGCACCGAGAATACAGACCAGAAACCTTGCAAATACCATGGGTGCTTAGAAGGGCAGAGATCATAGCCCTCTACCATCAGCTGGGTGAAGGGCGTGGGGTGTCCTAAGGAGGAATGAAGACACCCATGCTCTCCCCCAGTGACCAAGCAACAACTGATCCATGCGGTTTCGGCTTCCAGGAAGATTTGAAAAAGTGAGACCTACTGTTGCCGCTGGGGCTTCCCAGGTGGTTCAGTGGTAAAGAACCCATCTACTAATGCAGTCGATTCCTGGGTTGGGAAGATCCCTGGAGAAGGAAACAGCAACCCACTCTAGTATTCTTGCCTAAAAACCCTACAGACAGAGGAGCCTGGTGGGTTACAGTGCATAGGGTCACAAAAGAATCAGACGTGATTTGGCGGCTACAGAGCAGCACCGCTGTTGCTGGTGGTTGGTCATATGGAAGACATTCTGACATCTTTGGTGATCAGCAGAAGCTGGTGATTATCAGAGACATTCAGGGTTCTATCCTGCCTTCCCTCAACCCCAGCATTTCTCTCTCTCTCTCTCACACACACACATACACACCCCTTCCATTTGCCCAGCAATATGCAAGTATCTGACACACTAGGCTGTTTCATCCCTTTATCATCATGTTCTGTTTTCCAAGTGGTCTGTCTGCTGAGGCCTCCTGAGTAGGCTCAGAACCCACATGGTAGACACCTCTGCAGAATCTCCTGGGCGGTGTCAACCACCCCCATCCCTGTGCCTGTCCACACCTCACTCCAGTGTACACATGTGATCACATCTCTCCGGTGAGTACTCATGTAGAGCGCACACTCATCCTTGATCCTCGGGGCCCAGAAGGAAAGGCCTGAAATGTGTTGGAAAGGAGTCAGTGTTGAATATTCAAGTATCTTCTTGTTAAAATAGTCTTCTTTGTATGTCTCTCATATTCATTCTTTCCCTCATTCAATTTCAGACATCTGCTGAGCACCTACTATGTGCCAGGCACTCAGTTCAACACAACTGTCATGGTTTCTTCCTTTAACAATCTCCTGAAAGTGAACGTGAAGGTGTTAGTCGCTCCATCGTGTCTGACTCTTCGTGACCCCATGGACTGGAGCCCACCAGGCTCCTCTGTCCATGGGATTCTCCAGGCAAGAATACTGGATTGGGTTGCCATGCCCCCCTCCAGGCAATCTTCCCAAGCCAGGGATTGATCCCAGGTCTCCTGTATTGCAGGCAGATTCTCTACCAACAGAGCCACCAGGGTAGCCTTTAACCACCTTCTAAGTATTCTTAAAAGAAGGTTCAGGTCTTAAAGTAAGATCAGAGGAAAAAAAACATACCATCTTGCATTTACACAAGTGATTTCATGTTTTCTGAAGCATTTTAGAGTCCTTAGGTTAAGAGGTCTTGTGGTTGAGTAAGGAAGTTCACACTCGTGCCCACTCCAGGGAACCTTGGAGGCAACATGGTTCTACAGTTGGAGCTGTGTGTTTTCTGTGGAGCCAGTAAATGTACTCACCAGCTCCTGATGCCACTTTGAAGCAGGAATGGGTGACAGATGGCATCGGTGCCGCTCAAAGCCTTGTGGGTGGTGCTCAGCCCCTCCTCCGCATCACTCTGACTTCATAGACTGCTTTTCCTCCTTTCCCATCTTTTTCCCATTTACTCTGTGTCCCTTTCTCTCCTTTGCTCTCTTTTTAAAAAAAAATTAATTAAAAAATTTTTATTCAATTTTTAAGGGTCTCTTTCCTTTTGCAGTTACTACAAAATATTGGCTATGCTCCCCACGTTGTACAATACATCCTGGCAACCTATTTGATGACTTTGTCGTCTTGTACATACATACCCTCAGGCATTGCTTAGTGTCTGACACTTTGGACTAAAAATGCTTCCCTCCACTCACAGGCTGAATGAAAGCCCCACCCTGAATGTGGCCCTGGGAGATTGTGGGGGACAGGCGGAAATGGCCCAGCCTCTGTATTCCTTAGGCTGCTGAGGACCCTGCTCCACGCCAGCCCCCCTGAGGGCGATCAAGCTCAACCAGCAGCTCAATCTGAGCTGCAAACTAGGAAGGACCTGGAAGAGGGACAGCATTGCTGGATTTGGTTTAAGCAGAACTTGGAAGGTACGCTCGGCTTTGGGCAGGTCAGACCAGGGCCTGGAAATGGAACCTGGGTCTTCTGCTTCAGGTTTCACACGGCTGCAAAGCCAGGCAAGATGGGCTGTGTTTGCTTTTCATCAGAGGCCTGCAGCAAAGCCACCTTATCCCAGCAGCAGCTGCCCCAGACCTGCCAAGGATACAGTGAGTCTTGACTGGCCCCGATTTATTGGAGGAAGAGAGGAGAAAAAGCAGCAGGCCCTAAATGTCAAGGTGAGGAGGAGGGAGGCTCGTCCAAAAAGGGGGTTGGGGAGTGGGAGAATGTTCTTTGGGGTGTAGCACGTGGCTGGGATCCTCAGGCCTGGAGCGACCAGGAGCCAATTCAAGTGGGTGGTGGCAGGAATGCAGAGTCGCCTGTAAGCTCAGCACATTAAAAATGTCAAGAACAAGGCAGGGAACAACGCAGGAGAAAGCGTGCCTTCTGCTCTGTGGGAGGCAGGTTACAAAATGTTAGAAGCGCACGTTTGCTTCCACGTGTCTGCCTGGTTGCCAGTGGGGTCCACTGTCTGCTGGACCCAGAAGGACCCATGGATCAGTGGCATCCAGGAGCCCGCTCCCCTTTGGAGAGCCCTGGCTCTGCCTCCCTCGCTACCGAGATTTGCTGCTGCATTAAGAGGAATTTTGAGAGCAATGTGGAGCTTCCCCGGGGCCTCAGTGGTAAAGAATCTGCCAGCAATGCAGGAGATGCAGATTCAATCCCCGGGGAAGGAAGTTCCCCCAGAGAAGGGCATGACAACCCACTCCAGCATTCTTGCCTGGAGAATTCCATGGACAGAGAAGCCCAGCGGGTCACAGTCCACAGGGTCAAAAAGAGTTGGACACGGCTGAGCGACTGCGCACACACGCATGCAGAGAGCAAGATGACGCAGCCCTGCTCAGGAAAGGGAGCGATTATGACGCTACTCATGCTAAGCCACTTCAGTCATGTCTGACTCTTTGCAACCCCAGGTTCTCTGTTTCTTCCCCACGCAGCCCTGATGCAGGGGCCCTTCCTGGATACACAGGCAGAGAGACTCTTCCAGCTTAAAGAACTCCATCATTGTAGCAGAACCACAGGCTGCCTGTCTGATGACTGAAAAGGAGCAGTGCCCGCCAGGGTATGCACACTGCCACTCTCAGCAGGATGCTGGCTGTGCTGAAAGCCCACTGTATACAAGATGCTCCTGGGAAGCAGAAGCTTGTTAGGAGCCCATGGTCTTAGTTTTCAGGCCTGAAACAGGAATCTGGTTGCCCAGAGTTTTGGGGGGAGATGATTCCTAGAAACACAGTGAAGGATTGGGAAGCAAGATAGAAGAGAGAAGAACCGAAAAGTTGACATTATAAGCAAGTTGCTGCTCAGAGCACTGGGGTCCATTCCCACTGGGATCCTTCTCGAAAACACCTCAATTGTCTTATCAACAGGCAAGGAATCAGGGACATATCCTCCCAACTCCATTCCTCATTGGGTCTTAACCAGTGCCTGTGGTGCTAGAGAAGACTCTTGAGTACCCTGCACTGGAAGGAGATGAAACCAGTCAATCCTAAAGGAAATCAACACTGAATATTCATTGGAAGGACAGATGCTGAAGCTCCTATACTTCGGCCACCTAATGCGTAGAGCTGATTCTTTAGAAAAGACCCTGATTCTGGGAAAGATTGAAGGCAGGAGGAGAAGGGGGTGACAGAGGATAAGATGGTTGGATGGCATCATTGACTGGATGGACATGAGCTTGAGCAAGCTCCAGGAGATAGTGAAGGACAGGGAAGTCTAGCGTACTGCAGTCCATGGGGTTGCATAGAGTCAGACACAACCGAGCAACTAACAATAACAATAAGGACCTTTAGCTCTGGGGCTTTTTTAGGCTGCCCCACTCAGGTGCCTGCATGCTGAGTCGCTCAGTCGTGTCCAACTCTTTGACCCCAAGGCCTGCAGAATGCCAGGCTCCTCTGTCAATGGGATTCTCCAGTAGGTTGTCATTTCCTTCTCCAGGGCATCTTCCCAACCCAGGAATCAAACCTACATCTCTTACGTCTCCTGCATTGGTAGGCGGGTTCTTTACCTCAGCAAATTCCCATGGCCAGGGGAAGCCTTCAGGCAGGGGCTGCTGAAGCCTGAGGCAAGAAGCCACAGTGTGTCCTCCAGAAGCTGCAGATGACCTCCAAGGGGATCTATTCCACTTGTCTTCAATGGCCATCACAGCAGAGCAGCTGTTCGTCACCTGTGAATGCAGGCTGTGTGTGTGTGGTGTGTGTGTACACACACAAGTGCACACACACACACTCTCCTCCTTGATCCACCTTTCTCTCTTTCAATTCCATCCCTCTCACTACAGCCTCATAAACAGCAAGCACCTAAATGGTCTCAGCCCCTCCAAGACAGGCAGCCTCGCTTCTCTCTACAGCAAGTGGAAGCGGCACTGACAGCCTCCAGGGTCCTGGCCCCACCGATGGAAGCTCGTGCCAGCTTCCAGCCAGCCCCTTCCCAGCTGGAAGGGCCAGAACTTGCGCTGTTTGATGCTTGCTCAAGCCCTGCTGAAGTGCAGCATGGAGTCATGGAGAAAACTGGAACAGATGTCAGGAATTTGAGGTTTCTCAAGTCCACCAGTGATTTGCTTAATCGACCCTAAAGAAGTTAACGAAACTTTCTGAAATTTAGTTTCCCCATCGGTAAATCGAAGTAATAACACCTGCCTTGTTTACCTCCAAGAGCTGTGTTGGGACTCAAAGGAGCCTTGTGTCCCTGGAAGCACCTTCATACTTAAGGTGGCTCTTGTTCAGCCATGTGGTCGTGACTTGGCTTTAGCCCCTAAGGCAGGGAGTCTTGCTGGCCGATCTTTCACAGCCTCACCCCCAAGGGCAGCACCTTGTTCTGGAAGGGGAGAATGTCTTCCGGTCTAGACGGGATGAGGCCTTTGTTTGCAGGAGATCCAGGCAGAGCAAGTCTAGGACTTGGCCACTCTCGGAAGTAGTAGTCCCCCATCTGGGGAAAGGATAGGGCAGGCGGGCTTGCTTACTGCCTGGGTGAGGCATGACCCCTCCTGTCTCTAAATTTAGTTCTATGTACAGCAGCAAATTCCTGTACAAAGCGGCAGATCAGGCAACACAACTTTTCCCAAACCACGATGGGGACTATCGAGAAGGAAGTGTCATTAAGTCTGACTCGAAGACAACAGAGAATCTAGCGTCAGTTGGACCTGACTCCCGCTATACCCGAGAGGGCTTGTCAGTGGCTCAGGGAGGGCAGGCCCAAGGGGTGATGCCACACACACACACACACCCTCCCCCCACCACCCAGGGCTGGAAAAACCAAGGGTTTCAGAAGAGGTCTCAAGGTTTAGCTCACAAATACTAGGGACGAGGCGTGGAGCTGTAACCATGGTAACAATACACATCCTGTTGTTCAGTCTGGACTCAGCCAAGGTCTGGGGGGAGTAGGGGGTGCTGAGTCCTTCTACTGGGCTCTGAAAGAAAAGCTCTTATCATCCTCCAGCTACAAGCAGTGAAAGCAGAGTAATTCTTTGCAACAGAAACATGCTGTTTAGTAGGGAGACTTGGGGGAGCCTCTAGACAGTGCCCAGAATTAATCTGCACGTAAATCCCAAGAATGCTCATGCAGAGAAATTACTGCTCCCTCTCATTTATAAGCCAAAAACATCCTCCTGCTGGAACAGAGTTGTTCTTGGCACTTGGGAGTAAATGTGAGGAGAGAATCAAAACACAACGCCTGAGAAAGGCATCCATCAGAAATCTGCAGCCAGGGGCAGGGTGAGTAGTAACAAAGAAAGATGCATTCATGGCAGGAACGAAGATTAACTCTACCAGGGAGATGGTTGGTGTCTTGGCTCCTAGATCAGGGATGGGGCTGCCAGCACCTGAAGGAGAGGCTGGGTCAACAGGGTGCAGAGACACATGAGCTCTTCCTGCCCTTGGCCTCCGCTCTGAGGGCTCAGAGGAGGGTCCCTGCCCAGCCACGTGGCGGCCCCAGGTCAGGATTCTGGAAGCTGAGGCCCCAGACCTGCTGCCTTCTTGTGCCAATCGTGGAAGGACACGCCATCCCCACCTCCGTGAGGCTTCACTGTGTGATGTGAAAGATCAACACAGAAATTAGGGAAACCTGGCAGAGAAAGTCCTCCCTTCCCTCCACCTTCAGTTACACCGGATCTGCCTCCGGGGACTTTGGCACATTTGACAAATGGCAGAAGAATCTGGAAAAATTTCTTCACTGGCCAAGGGGAGTTGATGGCTGGGCATAAACATGTTGCCATGGTTCTTTGTACAGTGGAGGTTTAGAGGCAGGAACAAGTGTCAGATTCTTTTCAACTCTTCCCCCATCTAATCCCTGAGTACTCGTGTGTACACTCCTCACACTGATTTTGTTGTTGTTGTTTAATCCCTAAGTCACGGCCGACTCTTTTTGCCACCCTATGGACTATAGCCTGCCAGGCTCCTCTGTCCGTGGCATTTCCCAGGCAAGAATACTGGAGTGGAGTAGGCTGCCATTTCCTCCTCCAGGGGATCTTCCTGACCCAGGGATGGAACCTACGTCTCTACTTCTCCTACATTGACAGATAGGTTCTTTACCACTCGCCACCTGGGAAGCCTCATGCTGATAGCATCTGGGTGAAGATGGAATTCTGTGCACTGGCAAGAACAGATTCATCATCAACAGTGTACATTCCAACCAAAGGCATCATTGTGGAATCACCCGGCAGGGATGGCTACGCTTGCCCGACTCGGAAACCCTTGACTCACGGGGCACTCATTCAGACTAGTTACCCACTAGTTATGCAAGCATCGTCTCCAAATGCCTCGAAGGAGTTTACGAGCTGCTGGCTCATTCTGAGTTCTGTCTCTTGGAGGAAGAACACAGGTGGGGAGAGAGGAAGGGTAGACACAGTCACCTGCCTGGTATATGGAGAAATTAAGGCTCAAACAAGCCCTCGAGTGAAATGCATAGACATTTATGAGTCAGACTTTTCCCCTGGAGGAGCCAAAATGAGCTGTTCTGAATCCTAAGGGGACTATTTTCTTGCCCAACAATTTCATGCAGCTGTTCTAACACAGCCTCAAAACAAGAAAGCCGAAATGCAAGCTCACAGAATTGTATGTTTCTAAACAATTCCCCAGCCCTCACTCAATCTCTGACTCTTCTTTTTCAGTTGGATTGACACTTTCGTTGACTTTGGAGACCTCTCAATGCTTCTCTACTCCTGATCTGCTTCCAGTTCTTACGGGCACCTTATTCCTGACATTCCTTCCTTCCTGGACCATTACCTGATCCCTGATATTGCTCCCACTTTGAACTTCAACCACACTTTTCACTTACCTGTACTAGATCCATACACCTTGATGCCTAGAGGTAGGATTGGCAATAGAGCAAATCTCAGGGTTAGGATAAAACTTACCGATGGAGTATAAAATGCCCATTTTACCTATCATTTATTTAAACTTACTTCTTATTGAAGTATAGTTGATTTACAATGTTATATTAGTTTCCAGTGTACAACACACTGATTCAATTATTTTTATAGATTTTGTGAGTGACTCTTTGTGACCCTGTGGATTGGAGTCCACCAGGCTTCTCTGCCTAATTTTTCCTGTCCAAAGGCAAGAATATTGGAACGTCATTTCCTGCTCCAGGGGGATCTTCCCAACCCAGGGACTGAACCCATGTCTTCTGTGTCTCTTGCATTAGCAGGCAGCTTCTTTACCCATGAGCCACCTGGTAAGCCCTTTTATTGATTACACTCCATTTAAAGGTATTATAAAATACTGGCTATATTCCCTGTGCTGAAAAACTAACATTTATTGGTTGAATTTTTAGGCCAAATCAAAATATCCTCATGTTAAAATAGCAGCAAAAAAAAGTGACTTTATTGAAATAGATGCATCCAAAGAGCTGAAAGTCTGGATGTCATCTGCTTCTGGCGCCTGACTCTGGTCCTCTTTTGTGCAGCTTTGCCTTCTGTTCTGCTGTATGCCGGGGTGTGGTAAGCAGAAGAGGCACTCGCACCAGGGCTGCTTTGAATCCTCTTGTTCCAAGAGAGGACTATGTAGGTGTCACAAATGACACTCGTCCAAAAGCCGAACAGGATGCTAATAGCAGGCCCACGTGTTTCCGCCTCCCCGTGGGGCAGCCTGGGCTGGCATCAGTCCTCTCCCCAAACTCTTTCCTGCCCCCATTCACTCGGGAGCTCTACTTGGGTCAGAAATGCAATTCTCTGACGGTGCCAGACAGCCAGATGACGCTGGGAAAAAAAGAAAGAAAAAGCAAAAGCAGATTTCTAAATTAAGCCCAAGCCTTGTTTATTAAAAAAAAAAAAAAAAGCCACAGCCTAGCAACATGTTCACAGCTCAGCTTCAGAAGCCTCTGTGGCCAGAGCTGAGGATGACACAGTCACTGGGGCCCTAGGCCCAGCCCCTCCCCTTCTGGAAAGTGCTAATGGTGGCACGTTGAGGGCCCAGCCCATTCAAGGGCAGGGCTCCAAAGGAGCAGAGAGGATACAGAGCTTACTGAGGTCCAAAACTTTAATGAAGTCCCTAGACACCTACAGACTCTTGGCAATGAATACACCTGAAATAATAGCAGATGAAGTTGCTTGGGCTGCTCTATTGAAACAGAAGCTGCTCCTTGAGATGGGGGTCTTCTCTGCTCACCACTGAATGCACAGCACCCAGCTTGGCACATGGCACACACACAGTACCCAGTCACTAGGTAAGAGAAGACTGGACCGATGTGTGAATAGATGGACAGATTGATGCTGCCATCCCTTCATCCCTGCTTCCCAAACTCTCCACCCTAAATGAAGTCCAGAATCTCAAGAGAGCCCTAATCTCCTAATTACCACATGCACCAGAGAGGCAATGTTCCCTAACCTGGATGTTTAAGTCTGAGCCAACAGCTGGGGTGAGCACTTGAGAGGTGATTAAAGGGTGCAGGCTCTGATCGCCCCAGGTGCAGGTGATGTGGCCATCACATACGCAGAGAGGCAAGGGCTGTGAGAAGTGCCCTTGGTAACAATTGTCAGTGTTCCTGAACCTTCCTTTATTTTTAAACAGTATCAGCATCAAAGATGAGGTATTGCTAAACAGAAACTACAGCACAAATAGTATTGGGTTGGCCAAAAAGTTCATTTGGGCTTTTTATTAGATTCAATGGAAAAATGGGAATGAAATTATTGGCCAACCCAATACATGAGCTTCTGGTCTGAGTCCTTTTGGAACACAAAAAGTAGAGCCCACAGTGCCCTTTGAGTCTCCGAGGGCCAAACTCATCAGAAATGGACCACAGTACAGAAGACTGAATCTCATCACCAGCCCTCCCAAGTCATGAGATGATTAAGAAAAGCTGGGGTGATCCTGGCACCCAGATCCTCTAAATATTGAAAATTAAGCAATCCTCTGAATCCCATGAGGATCCCAGTGATGTTGCAGGGGACAGCTCTGACTCCTGGGAGCAGTGGCTCTGTGTTTTCCCCAGTGACCAGAGAGTGGTTGAAGACAGCATGTCAAGATCATACATCTCCATCTCAGAGCTAGGGCCCAAGGTTTAAAAGATCGGGGAAATTAGCCCAAATTCAAAAATCTGTCTTCCAGCTTCTTTGTCTGACCTGGCCAGAAACAGTAAACGCACATCTATGCTGGCGAGATAAAGGTTCTTAGTTAAATTCAGACGTATAAGAATACATTACAGTTATACTCGTGGAATAATCATCTATAATGGACAAGCTATCTAAACAGCATCAAAAGTGGTACAATATCATCCTGCTTCACGTGGTAGCACACAGCAGAGAAGCATGAGCCCTCTCAGGGCTCTGAGATCATTTCAGCCCCATGGCACCCCAGAGCACCAGTCGGGAGCAATCAGGATGAGGGAGACAAGCAGTGATCAGATTGGAGATGTGATCGCAGGGACACAGCCCCAGCAGAGGGTGCACACACAGATTGCCTTCAGATCTAGTGTGTGTTGAAAAAGCGTGTTAGTTGTTCAGTCCTGTCTGATCCGACTGCCAGACTCCTCTGTCCATGGAATTCTCAAGACAAGAATACTGGAATGGATAGCCATTTCCTTCTCCAGGAGATCTTCCCCACCCAGGGATAGAACCTGGGTCTCCTGAATTGCAGGCAAATTCTTTACCATCTGAGTCACCAGGGAAGCCCCAAATCTAGTGTATCTCTTTTTTCAAATTTTGCATTTATTTATTTCATTTGCCCACTCTGGGTCTTAATTGCGAAACTCAGGATCTTCAATCTTGGTTGCAGCATGTGGTATCTAGTTCCCTGACCAGGGATTGAACCTTGGGCCTCCGGCATTGAAAGCTCAGAGTCTTAGCCACTGGACCACTAGGCAAGTCCCTAATGGATCTCTTTGGTGCCCCAACATTCATGGCATTCCCAACCCCAGGCCTCTGCTCCAGTCTATGTTTCAGGGGTCCCTAATGCTCCATGCCTAGGGCTCCAGCTTCTGAGATGGCTGCTCAGTGATAAGACCCCACTGACATCCCTCCCCCCACTCTCTGTAGAGTTTCCAGAGATTCATGGAAAGGCTACCCACTCCAGTATTCTGGCCTCAAGAATTCCATGGACTGTATAGTCCCTGGGGTCGCAAAGAGTCAGACATAACTGAACGACTTTCACTTTCAAGAGAACAGAGTCCAAGACTCAGCTCTGTGACCTAAACTACTTGCAAGCTCAGTTTTCTCATCTATAGAATGGAGAGAATAGGAACTCTGATGCCTGCCTCCCAAGATTATATAAGGCTGCTCAAATGCCACACTATTGTGTTCAAATGCATGTCAATCTGCAAGCTGTTGTTCTACATAAAAATGTTTTCTAAATGGTGACTGTCCATAATGAGAAGTTTTCCTCTGATATGGGGAGTGAGACTTCCTTTGTCTCTAACTATCGTGGGTCTACCTGGTTCTCAGTGTCCTAGAGCTTGATCCATCCTGGTCAGCATCACAGCTTCCTCTGACCTCTTTGAACTATGGGATCATGGCAATGTTGTCTAAACACACAGGTCTAGACTCTACTCCATTGCAAATCTAAAATCCACAATTCCCCTAGTTTTCTGGTGAAATTAGCAAAGCCTAGGCAATGGCACCCCACTCCAGTACTCTTGCCTGGAAAATCCCATGGATGGAGGCGCCTGGTGGGCTGCAGTCAATGGGGTTACAAAGAATCAGACACGACTGAGCAACTTCACTTTCACTTTTCACTGTCATGCATTGGAGAAGGAAATGGCAATCCACTCCAGTCTTCTTGCCTGGAGAATCCCAGGGACAGGGGAGCCTGGCGGGCTGCCGTCTATGGGGTCACACAGAGTCAGACATGACTGAAGCGACTTAGCAGCAGCAGGTGAATAAACTCCCTCTGATGACCCAACGTTTCAGTGCTTCCCCAAAAGGCACTTCCTGTAATGGAATGGGAGTGTGTAGGTTCCTGTTTCCATTTCTGCTTCCTTGGTGCAGGCTTCCCCAGCATGTAGGCAGGGCTGCAGGGTGAGCGATGACCTAATGACTTTGGTCAGGAAGTAATCCTCCATCCCATTCAATCTGCATTCAATTGCTGACCTGAAATTGGTCTTACAAAAACATTAAAAAGATATTTCCAACAATTAAAAAATTCAAAATTTTCTTATTGATAAATTCAGAGAAGCTTGAAAAAATGGGAAGATCTGACAGTTGAGGACCACAATATACCCCATGGTCACAATTATCTGATAAGTGAGGGACTACCTAGGAAAATGGATAGGAATATTGGTTGTCAGGTTTCAGATCCCATCCCTGCTCCATCCTGGTCAGCATCACAGCTTCCTCTGACCTCTTTGAACTATGGGATCATGGCAGTGTGGTCTAAACACACAGGTCTAGACTCTGCTGCTGCTGCTAAGTCACTTCAGTCGTGTCCAACTCTGTGTGACCCCATAGACGGCAGCCCACCAGGCTCCGCTGTCCCTGGGATTTTCCAGGCAAGAGTACTGGAGTGGGGTGCCATTGCCTTCTCCTGGTCTAGACTCTACTCCATTGCAAATCTAAAACTTACAGGCAACCAAATTCATGAACTTAACCTCTCAAAGTCTTGGTTTCTCATCTTTTGAGACAATGTTAAACTAATAGCAATTATTTTTATGTACCAAAAATGCTTTAAACAGTGGCTAGCATATAACAATCGTCCAATAAATGTCAATGATTCTCCCTCTCCACCCCCCTGACACAAGTAGCTTTACCATTTTCCATACCTTCCCAGCCCCGTGAGCATAATTGTTAACTGTTAGTCTAAGAAGTTTAACAAAATGAGTTTGGCACTTATGGTCCTCCGGGTCAGAGGTGATAACTCAAGTCTGCGTCGTTTCCTAGCTTGATTATCCTCAAGTCCCCGCTGAGCTGTCCCTTCTCTCTCTCTGAGCGCTGAGAGCTCTCTCCTCCTGCTGGAGCTCACATGAAACCCAATGGCAGAACACGGGACACACAGCTGTGCTGAGGTCCTGCAACTTTTTAGACAGAGGAAATGCAGTCCCCCTAATTGCTTCAAGGCATCTCAACTTCTTTCTAATGTTGAGTCTTTCCTGGCCATTTTGCTCTTCAGTCCCCCCTCCACCCCCATCACATCCAAAGAGACTCTTTTGAGCCATTCAGTCAACAATCACGTGGAAGACATGAATCCATAGGAAAATGAGGAGGTGATTTCCTCGCAGACAGACAGTTGTTTTTAATAAACCAATGTCTGCTGCTAAGCAACCTTGATGCTGCCTCTTTCACAAGTACAGCTAAATAGAATACTCTGTTATTACCGTGGATTAAGTTGGTGCTCTTGTGAGTCAGAGAAGGTACCAGAGAAAGTTTTACTCAGTCTGCAAATGAGTGTAAAACGCTGCCTAAGAAGCAAAATAGGAGCGGCATGCCTGGGCTGTGTTGTGCAAAGCACAGAATTAGTTTACTCATGCTCGGGGCTTGACACTTGTTTGGGAATTAGCTGTGAAGAGCTGAATTGTTCATTCAGGGCTGAGTGGACAGTCATAGTGTGGGAGACAGTCTCTCTGGTTCTCTCAAGACTACTAATTAAGGTTGTGGTTAGATCTTACACCAGACTAAGGGAGGTCCCGTGGAACTCCCTGGACATGAGGAAAGTCTTTGAGGCAGATTAGATGTCGCAACTGTCAGATCCCACAACACAGTCATTATGCCAAGAATATGAGGTGAACTGCGAGCCAGCCAATCAGAGCAACAGGAAAGTGGGACCATTTCCGACTGCTGCCATCTCCTGACTCCGTTTAGAAGAGGTAGGGCCAGGGTGAAGCCAGCCACAAAGTTCCTTTTGCAAAATTTAGCATGCTGGGTGGCTATGCTTCCCATTGCCCAAAGCATGGAAAAATCCCTTGGTGTAATTTCCTAAGCCTCTAAATATATATTTTTTTTAATACCTAAATGTGGTTATTTCAACAAGGCCAATCAATTAACCTAAAGAGCAATATTCAGAGGGAAGAATGTTTGGAGTGGAGATGGGGAATTTCCCCCCAAGTGATAGTCACTCAGTCATGTCCGACTCTTTGGACCCCATGGCCTGGAGCCCACCAGGCTCATCTGTCCATGGAATTCTCCAGGCAAGAATACTGGAGTGGGTTGCCATTTCGTTCTCCACCCCACCCCTCTTTCCCCCCAAAATTAATCTCTTTTTTATAACTTCTTCAGCATCATCTTTTTGATACTGCAAAGAGTGGTACTAAATTTTTCTTTTGCCTCTATTTAAATGAAACTATAATGAAAGAGAAAGAAAGTGGGCTTCCCTGGTGGTTCAGACAGTAAAGAAACCTGCTGGCAGATTCTTCTGTCAGAAGATTCCCTGGAGAAGGGAATGGCAACTCACTCCAGTATTCTTGCCTGGAGAATCCCATAGACAGAGGAGCCTAGTGGGCTTGCTAAGAGTCCATGGGATCACAAAGAGTTGGACACGACAGAAACTAACCCTTTCTTCATTAGGCTGCTGAAGATAAAACTGCAGGGGGTGCAGATAACACTAGAAGAAGTGTGAAGAACTCCCATGCCCATCTTTTTTTTTTCCCTTTGGTTGTGCCAGGTCTTCGCTGCTGCTTGGGCTCTCTCTAGTTGTTTCGAGCAGGGGCTGCTCTCCAGATGCAGTGCATGGCCTTCTCATTGCGGTGGCTTTTGTTGCAGAGCACGGACTCTAGGTGCACCGGCTTTAATGGTTGTAGCACGTGGGCTCAGTAGTTGTGACTTTCTGGCTCTAAACCACAGGCTCAATAGGTGTGGTGAACCAGGCTTAGTTGATCGGGGATTGAACCTGTCTCTTCTGCATCGGTAGTCGGATTCTTTACCACTGAGCCACTAGGGAAGCCCCCCGTCCCTATTTTTGACCCTTTGTTCTCCCTTTCTTGTTCCTAATCTCTAAATAAAAACATCACCAAGATCTGAGGCTTCTCACACCAAATCTCCTTGAGTCTCCTCCTTACTGCTGTGTCTCATTCCAAGCTACTGTTTCCTCATGCCTGGACCATGAAATAGCCTCTCAAGTAGAGAAAAATTGAGAGGTTTAAAGAGATAACTGCCCTGGGAACCCTACCATACTCTCCTTTGTTGCTGTTATTTAGTTGCTAAGTCGTGTCCTACTCTTTGCTACTCCATGGACTGTGGCCCACCAGGCTCCCCTGTCCATGGGATTTCCCAGGCCAGAATGCTGGAGTGGGTTGCCATTTCCTTCTCCAGGGGATCTTCTCGACCCAGGGATCAAAGCCAGGCCTCCCACATTGCAGGCAAATTTGTTACCACTGAGCCACCTGGGAAGCCCAGGATTGTATCAGACTGACCAGAAAGTTCTTTTGGATTTTCTGTAACATCATATAGGAAAACCCAAACGAACTTTCTGGGCAACCCAATTTAATGACTAGAGCATAACAAATACTCTGCAAATATTGGCTGTTACTGTTATTCTCCCTTGATGGCGCCTGTCATTCTGAGTTGGAGACCGTGCATGCTTTGCCTAGGTCTTGGCCTTTATCCCATCTGCCACATTGCAGACCATGCAGTAAATGCCTGGTAAATATTTGTTGAAACAGTACAACTTTCAGTTACACAACTGGGTAAACATGGCCAGGACAGCATGGGGGAGGGCAAGGGGGGAGGGAGGGAGGTGGCTAGAGCTTTCCTCCAATCTCCCAGAGACTGGCCCATGAAGCCAGTGCCAGTCTTTGCCTGGAGGAAGGTCTCAGCTTCCATCTACACTGGCAGTTGTGCTCAGGATTATGTAAGCAACAGGGAGGATTTCCTTTCTGGCTTCAGAACCTGTAACTGAGAGGGCAGACAGGGCTGGTCATGTGGGCAGGACCACTGTTCACAATGGGATTCCACACTTTTTCCTAAGATACAGTACAGTCTATGGAATATACATGGGATTTGGGGTCAGATGAACTTGCATTCAAGACTTCCTTTACCTATGGCCATCGGGTAAATTTCAGGTAAGGGCAGAATCTTTGGGGCAAAACTTATGGATTTGAATTCTAGCGCCTACAGTCCCCCTCTGGGCTTTGGTTTTTCTCATCTGTAAGGTGGAAATAATTTCTCCTTCATAGGGTTATTATGAGGACTGAATGAGTTAATAATTGTAAAATTCTTAGAACAGGGCTTGGCATATAATAAGTACAATGTAAAGTAAAACTGTTAGTCGTTCAGTTGTGTCTGACTTTGTTCGATCCCATGGACTGTCACCTGCCAGCCTCTTCTCTCCATGGGATTTCCCAGACAGGTATACTGGATTGGGTTGTCATTTCCTTCTCCAGAGGATCTTCCCTACACAGGGATAGAGGCTGTGTCTCCTGCATTGACAGGCAGATTCTTTATCACTGAGCTGCCTGGGAAGCCCTAAGTACAATGTAAAGTGAAGTGAAAGTCGCTCAGTTGTGTCCAACTCTTTGCGACCCCATGGCCTATACCATTCATGGAATTCTCCAGGCAAGAATACTGGAGTGGGTAGCCTTTCCCTTCTCCAGGGATCCCAGGGATCCCATGGATCCCAACCCAGGGATCGAACCCAGGTCTCCCACATTGCAGGCAGATTCTTTACCAGCTGAGCCACAAGGGAAACCCAGTACAATGTAAAGGTATACCTAATTATCCTGAGCCTCATCAGAAAAAAAAAAAAAAAAGGATATATGCAGAACACTTGATTCAGTGCCTAACATATGGCATACTCCCTGTAATTATTATTAATATTTCTATTATCATCACTTCCTTTGTAAGTGGAGGACAATTGGGTTAACCAAAAAGTTCATTTGGGCTTTTCATAAGATGTAATGGAGAAACCTGAGCAAACATTTTGGCCAACTCAATACTTTCCTAGGGCGAATTTAATGGAATAATAGAAACTTTCTTCCAGTGGATGCTTTGGGTCTATACTGATGTTTGGGGGAGAAAAGGAGTTTTTTCTGTGTGATTCTGAGCCAGTCTCTTCCTTGTGCTTTGTCTTCTTTCCTTAATGCTCTGAAAACCTTCCTCATTGACCTAAACATTCAAATGCATGTCTATTTCTCTCATAAGTGAACAAAGGAGGGGTGCATTAATTTTCCTGGACTGCTATACAAAACACCCCACACTTGGAGGCTTAACACAATAGAAAGTTGTTCTCTTACAGCTCTGGAATCAGAAGTCTGAAACCAAGGTACTGGCAGGGCCATCTCCCTCTGAAAACTCTGGGGGAGAATTCTGTGCCTCTTCCACCTTCTGGTGACTCCAGGCATTCCTTGGCTTGTGGCAGGAATCACTCTAGTCTCTGTATTCATCTTCACGTGGACTTCTCCCTCTCTGCATCTCTGTCACAAACTGAACCTGGGTCTCCCGTATTGCAGGCAGACGCTTTAACCTCTGAGCCACCAGGGAAGTCAATCCTCCTCTACCCATCTCTATTAAGGACACCTGTCGTAGGACTTAAGATTCACCCTAAATTCTGGAAGACCTCATCCTGAGATCCTTAATTATACCTACAAAGACAATTTTCTCCAAATAGGTTCACATTCACAGGAGTTAGGACATGGATATATCTTTTGGGGGCAGCCTTGTCAACCCACCAGGAGAAATAAAAAGGCCCTAATGGGTTCTAACTCTTTCACAGATGGCAGTAGTGGTAAAGAACTCGCCTGCCAATGCAGGAGACATAAGAGACATGGGTTCAATCCCTGGGTTGGGAAGATCCCCTAGAGAAGGTCATGGCAACCCACTCCAATATTCTTGCCTGGAGACTCCCCATGGACAGAGGAGCCTGGGGGGCTATAGTACATGGGCTTGCAAAGAGTCAGACATGAATGAAGTGACTGAGAACTCACACATGCCCATGCAATTGGTTCTAAACAGAATTCATCCCTTAACCTTGCTAGAACCTACATATATCTGCTTTTCCTTTCCCCTGCACACTTATTCTAGTGTCATCCAGACCTCTTTCATGGAATGGTAACAGACAGAGGGGCAAGCAAGACATCCTGACCAACCAATCAACCTCTTCCAGGCTCCACTCTGGCCCCTGTCTGCACCTGCTCCCTACCTCAGGATTCGCTGCAGGCAGCATGGTGTACACTGGAGCCCCTGAAAGCGTACTCCAGTTGGCCCACCCAGTGGCCTTGCAGACATCCAGGAGAGTCGGATGTCACCCTGGGACCTTGCAGTGCCAGCTTGCCCCACCTGGCTCTTCCCCAGGGTTGCCTTAGTCACACATCAGGTTTCATAGATGAGGCCAAAGCAGGAGACCCTGGTGAGCTGAAACAAGTAGGAGCAGTAGATCTGGGTCAGAGCAGGAATTATGTTTGCACTTGGACCAAGCAAATAGGCTCAGAGAAGGAATCTAGGTCAAAAGCTTGGCAGACTGGTAGGAAACATGAAGCCTGATACACAAATTAAAATGGAGACTAGCTCTTCATCTGCACAGTCCAGTGCTTGGTTCTCCAAAGTCTAATTGAGGCAGGTCTGTTTCATGTGGCATATCATATATTGTAAGGGGCAAGCATTTGCTTTAATGCCAGGCTCTACGGATAAAGGGTTAGGACATAGCACATGACATGTCCTGCGCTTTGTTGTTCAGTCGTGTCCGACTCTTTGCGACCCCATGGACTGTAGCCCACCAGGCTCCTCTGTCCATAAGAACTCTCCAGGCAAGAAAACTGGAGTAGGTTGCTATGTCCTCCTCCAGGGGAATCTTCCCAACCCAGGGAGTGAACCCAGGTTTCCCGCATTGCAGGAAGATTGCATATGATATATATACATAAAATATAAAACAAATTGTCATAAAATGTGGTAACTCTATGTGCAAGTGTTATAAGAGGTCCAATTCTGCCTTGCATTAGGGGTCAGGTCATGGTGGGGGCACAGAAGAGGAAATATGTGAGTGGGATCTTGAAGAATTCAGTAAGGAGAGTATGGAAAGACAGCCCAGAAAGTACACTGTCTAGTTGACCGAGTGGGAGCCTCTTCCTCTCCTCTTTCTTTGTGTTGATCTTATCCAGAGCTTAGACCTTGCATCAAAAGAACATTTTATTTTTAACACAAGAACTATTTCTTTTTAAAAACAAGTGATTAGTTTTTATTTGGAGCTGCACTGGGTCTTTGTTGCATATGGACTTTATTTGCGGTGAGTGGGTGCTACTCTTCACTGTGACGCAAGGTCTTCTCTTGTTGCAGAGCACAGGCTCTAGGTGCTCGGGCTTTGGTCGCTGTGGTGCTCCGGCTTAGTTACCCCTCTGCAGGTGTGATCTTCCAAGACCAAGGATTGAACCCATGACCTCTGTGTCGGCAGGCAGATTAGTAACCACTAGACCACCAGGGGAGTCCCTGCACAAGATCTTTTTCTGATCAGCAATCTAAAGACAGATCTCAAGCATCTTCTACGAATGCATCATGGCCCAGGGAAACAACCAAGCAGAAAAGCCTCCAGTTGTGAGGAGCTGGTTTGGTGGGTAGCAGAGACCCCACATCCACAGCGACTCCTGTCCACACAGTGAACTCTAGGGTATCAGCATGTTTCAATGATACATCATTATTGAGATTATCAGGTGGCCTGCTTCTATATCTTTCTTTAAAAAAAAAAAAAAGTTATTTAATTGCTTTATTTTTGGCTGCATGGCAGCATCTTAGTTGCAGCACGCAGGATCTAAGCTGTGGAGGGCAGCTCTTTGCTCCAGTGTGTGGGCTCCCCTCTGGTTGTGCTGAGTGCATGGGCCCAGTAGTTGTGGTGCGTGGGGCTTAGTTGCTCCTGGCACAGCAGATCTTAGTTCCCCGGCCAAAAATCAAACCTGCGTCCCCAGCATTGGAAGGCAGATTCTTAACCACTGGACCACCAGGGAAGCCCATTGGATATCTTTCTTATTAAAGTTTTTTCCACTGATTTTACTTATAGAATGTGTTGTCTCTCAAACCCCAAGAAGGCATTTCTGATTTCAGCCTCTGACAGAAGGGGTGGAGGCTGTCTCTCATTTTTCCCTGTTCCATACTTTTTCAGTATTTAATGAATACCTCTTTGAACTTTCTTGGAGGTCTCTTGTAACCCAACATCTTTATAATTAACTGATATTTTTTAAATTAGAAAATGGGGCATCTTCATGGGGTATTCATTCTATCTAATTATTATCAGGTCATGTTTAAGTAATCTAGCTGTGTAGGTAGGTTTAAATGTTTCCCAGTATTAAAACAAATGTGGGTATATTATTTAGCATTTTAAATATATGTTAAATGTGTATATATCATATATATCAGTATTGAATATAAAATTCAAATAAATTTTAGAACCTAAATACTGGACCTCAGAATAATGAAAGAGACCAGACATGTGAATCCACTTACATGACATTCTAATAAAGAGAAGATTATAAGCATAAAATTCATTTCAGTGCTTGCCAGGGGCTACGAGCAGAGGAAGGAAATTGCAGTGGTACACAAGGAAATCATCCCATCATCTGGGATGATGAAAATGTTCTATATCTTGACTGTGATGATGATTCAGTTCAGTTTAGCTGGTCAGTCGTGTCCAACTCTTTGCGACCCCATGCATTGCAGCACGCCAGGCCTCCCTGTCCATCACTATCTCCTGGAGTTTATCCAAACTCATGTCCATCGAGTCGGTGATGCCATCCAGACATCTCATCCTCTGTTGTCCCCTTCTCCTCCTGCCCCCAATCCCTCTCAGCATCAGGGTCTTTTCCAATGAGTCAACTCTTCACATGAGGTGGCCAAAGTATTGGAGTTTCAGCTTTAGCATCAGTCCTTCCAATGAACACTCAGGACTGATCTCCTTTAGGATGGACTGGTTGGATCTCCTTGCAGTCCAAGGGACTCTCAAGAGTCTTCTCCAACATCACAGTTCAAAAGCATCAATTCTTCGGCGCTCAGCTTTCTTCACAGTTCAACTCTCACATCCATACAGGACCACTGGAAAAACCATAGCCTTGACTAGTCGGACCTTAGTCGGCAAAGTAATATCTCTGCTTTAGAATATGCTATCTAGGTTGGTCATAACTTTTCTTCCAAGGAGTAAGTGTCTTTTAATTTCTTGGCTGCAATCACCATCTGCAGTGATTTTGGAGCCCCCAAAAATAAAGTCTGACACTGTTTCCACTGTTTCCCCATCTATTTCCCATGAAGTGATGGAACCAGATGCCATGATCTTCGTTTTCTGAATGTTGAGCTTTAAGTCAACTTTTTCATTCTCCTCTTTTACTTTCATCAAGAGGCTTTTTAGTTCCTCTTCACTTTCTGCCATAAGGGTGGTGTCATCTGCATATCTGAGGTTATTGATATTTCTGCCGGCAATCTTGATTCCAGCTTGTGCTTCTTCCAGCCCAGCATTTCTCATGATGTACTCTGCATAGAAGTTAAATAAGCAGGGTGACAATATTCAGCCTTGACGTACTCCTTTTCCTATTTGGAACCAGTCTGTTGTTCCATGTCCAGTTCTAACTGTTGCTTCCTGACCTGAATGTAGGTTTCTCAAGAGGCAGGTCAGGTGGTCTAGTATTCCCATCTCTTTCAGAGTTGTCCACAGTTTATGGTGATTCACACAGTCAAAGGCTTTGGCATAGTCAATAAAGCAGAAATAGATATTTTTCTGGAACTCTCTTGCTTTTCCCATGATCCAGCAGATGTTGGCAATTTGATCTCTGATTTCTCTGCCTTTTCTAAAACCAGCTTGAACATCTGGAAGTTCATGGTTCACATATTGCTGAAGCCTGGCTTGGAGACTTTTGAGCATTACTTTACTAACATGTGAGATGAGTGCAATTGTGTGGTAGTTTGAGCATTCTTTGGGATTGCCTTTCTTTGGGATTGGAATGAAAACTGACCTATTCCAGTCCTGTGGCCACTGCTGAGTTTTCCAAATTTGCTGGCATATTGAGTGCAGCACTTTCATAGCATCATCTTCCAAGATTTGAAATAGCTCAATTGGAATTCCATCACCTCCACTAGCTTTGTTCATAATGATGCTTTCTAAGACCCACTTGACTTCACATTCCAGGATGTCTGGCTCTAGGTGAGTGATCACACCATCGTGATTATCTGGGTCATGAAGATCTTTTTTGTACATGACTGTATATACTTGTAAAAATGCAATTAGCTATATAATTTAAAAGGATGAATTTTACTTTATGTAAAGTACATCTTACATCTTAATAAACCTGACTTTAAAAAAAAATCAGGTTACTCCAGGCTCCTGGTGCAGGCTAATTCCCTGCTGCATCTACTCTTAAAAAAAAAAAAAAAATATATATATATATATATATATATATATATATATTCTTTATTTATCTGGCTGTGTCAGGTCTTAGTTGTGGCACATGGGATATCCCCATGCCATGTGAGATCTTTTTTTTTTTTTAACACAGGCAGCTTTATTTTAGATTATATGAGCTTCTGTTATAAGTGTAAATCAACTGAGTCATCACCATACAGCCCTCTTGCAAACCCTGGGTTTTACTAGTCTGTTGTCAGTATACCCTGCAAGGCAGTGAAGGAGAAACAAGAGGCTTCCACAGGGATGGTTGGCAAGAGCCTCCCACCCAAACCCTGGCCCCGTGTGTGTGGTTTTAAAGGGATGATCCATGCAGGATCTTTGGTTGCATTGCAGACTCTCTGGTCACAGCTTCAGTAGTTATGGTGCTCGGGCTTAGTTGCCCCGTGGCACGTGGGATCTTTCAAGACCAGGGGTTGAAACACTATTCCCTTCACTGGCAGGTGGATCCTGAGCCACTGAACCACCAGAGAAGTCCCTGGATCTACCTCTTCTTACTTGTTTTTAGGAATACCCAGATAGAAGAGTTTGAATATTACCCATTTAATGTTCTTTTAAAAGGAGGAGTTTTGAGTATGATTCTGAATGAGATTGACCCCAAGATCTTGAACTATTTAAACTTGAACAAGCATTTCAGGAGTAAGAGGCATAGGGCAACTTTAAATACCAACATACCTATACACAATATTTTAGAGATATGTAATCTTTTATCCCAGCTTTCCTAAACTTCCTTACTTGTGAAATGTTCACTTGTTGCTCTGCATGGATAAGGCAAGTCTATCCATTTCTAGGGGGTTTCCCAGGTGGTGTTAGTGGTAAAGAACCTGCTTGCTAATGCAAAAGACTTAAGAGATGCAGGTTCAATCCCCGGGTCAGGAAGATCCCCTGGAGAAGGGCATGGTAACCCATTCTAGTACTCTTGCTTGGAGAATCCCAAGGACAGAGGAGCCTGGCTGGCTATGGTTCATAGGTCTCCTCTGGGTGGGCTACTCTTTTTTGACTCCATAAGAGTCAGATGTGACTGAAGCTACTTAGCATGCATGCAACTGTTTCTAGTAGTACAAGCTTAGGTAGCTAAAAAAACAGAAATATCTTTTTTCACAGTTTTGAAAGCTGGAAGACTGAGACCAAGGTGTCAGCAGAGTTGACATCTTTGGAGCCCTCCCATCTTGGCTTGTAGATGGCCGTCTTCTCCTCCTTATGTCTTCACGTTGTCTAGCCTCTATGTGTGTCCGTTCCTGACCTCTTCTTACAAGGACGACCATCATATTGTGTTAGGGCCCACTCTAATGACCTCATGTTAACTTGATTAACTCTTTAAAGGGGACTTCTCAGGTGGCTCAGTGGTAAAGAATCTGCCTGCAAATGCAGGAGACACAGATTCAATCCCATCTGGGTTGGGAAGATTCCCCTGGCAGAGGAAATGGCAACCCACTCCAGTATTCTTGCCTAGGAAATCCCATGGACAGAGGAGCCTGCAGGGCTACAGTCCATGCGGTGGCAAAAGAGTCAGACATGACTTGGCGACTAAGCAACAGCTCTTCAAAGACCCTGTCTCCAGACATCGTCACCTTCTCAGGGGTTAGGACCCCAGCATATGGATTTGGGGGAAACACAGCTGAGTAGAGAACAGCATGTTTCCACTCCTCCCCCTCTACCATGCACTCTTACGTTCTCAGCCATAGGACCTCTCCCAGGCTATAACCTCTTCCCTTTATTTTCACCTTGGTTACCTCCATGCTCTGGTCAAACATTTGCAAAAGGTAGAAGGAAACCCCAATACTCTGATACCCTAAAGATGCCCTAACACTCAATGCAGGCCCAGATGGAAAAATACGCCATTTAATATGTTTTTGTTTGTTTGTTTGGGTGTATTCTTACAACTCCTTTCCTCAAAAGGCTATGTAGAGAGATTTCCCTGATGGTCCAGTGGTCAATAATCTGTCTTCCAATGCAGTGGATGTGGGTTTGATCCTTTGATGGGAACTAAGATTCCACATGCCACAGGACAGCTAAACCTAGGAGCTGCAATCACTGAGCCCACGTGTTGCAAAAAAAAGAGTTACTTGAAGTGGCTTTGAACTCTCAAACTACATCAGGAATGCATCAGACACATCAAACAGAAAGTACTTCCCAGAGTACACATAGCCTTGCACTTGCTGCCACCACATACACAGATGGTAAGAAATGCTTGACTAGCAAATCCACAGTCAGGCAACAACAGTGCAGCTTTGAACCCCAGCTTCTGCAGCGAGTAGGGATAACTCATGGTCAGACAACAGTCAGATCCCAAAGTAATTAATTTCTGAGCAGCATAATCTTCTCAAGCTGAAAGGAAGGGAGACCTCTTGAACTTCTGGCAGAAGGAGCATCGGTGCTGGCTCATCTTCTTTGACCACAAAATGATATTCCCAGGCAGCTCTCAGAAAATTGGAAGCAAATCCAGTGGCCTTTGTGTGGTCCCATAGAACAACAAATGGAAACTTCCATAGCTCAGGCTCTCTTTATAAAAGCAGTGGAGGCAAACTCTGTACTTTATGTTCAACTTTTAAGCAAACAAAATACTGACCGCCTTTCACAATTAATGCTATTAGTAGGACTAAGAAAGGATGAGCCCAGCAAGGTTCTGTGTGATACATGAATGAGGGTCAGTGAATGACCCAAGATCAGGAAGATAAAATGCAAAGGCGACCTGGACAAGAAAAAAGGCTGAGGAGACTTCCCTTGATGATGCAGTGGTTAAGAATCTGTCTGACAATGCAGAGGACATGGGGCCGATCCCTTGTCCAAGAAGATCCCCTTGCTAAGGGGCAACTAAACCCATGTGCCCCAACTACTGAGCCTGCGCTGTAGAGCCCATGCTGTGCAACAAGAGAAATCACTACAATGAGAAGACTGTGTACCGCAACTAGAGAGCAGTCTCCGCTCACCGCAACTAGAGAAAGCCCCATGCTCAGCAATGAAGACTCAGACAGCCAAAAATAAAAAAGAAAGGAAGGAAGAAAGGAAAAAGGCAGAAACATTCCAGGCTGTAGCATCAAATGGCATAGGATGGGAACTGAATGGTAATCATGTGGTATCAGCTGCTCTTTATTGAGTGGCTCTTAGCATGCAAAGCTGCAATGTGTACTTTGCATGACTCAAGGCCTCGAACAGCACTGCCTTTGCCTCTTATGACCCCTTGTTTGCAAATGAAGAGAGAGAAGCTTTACATGCAGCAAATTAGAAAGTGAAAGTGAAAGTCGCTCAGTTGTATCCGACTCTTTGCGAGCCTCTGGACAATATAGTCCATGGAATTCTCCAGGCGAGAATACTGGAGTGGGTAGCCTTTCCCTTCTCCAGGGGATCTTCCTGACCCAGGAATTGAACTGGGGTCTCTTGCATTGAAGCCAGATACTTTTACCAACTGAGCTATCAGGGAATTTAGAACCCAATGCCAAGTTCTCCCTGATGCTAAACTAATTCTCTCCTGCTATCCACCATAATAGCCCCTTAGTGTAGTATTAGTTGCTCAGTCGTGTCCAGCTGTTTGTGATCCTGTGGACTGTAGCTCACCAGGCTCCTCTGTCCGTGGGATTCTCCAGGCAAGAATACTGGAGTGGGCTGCCATTTCCTTCTCCAGATAATAGCCCCTTAGTCATTGGTAGTTCATGGTATTGAGTAGACAAAACAGATTTTTAGTACACAGAACAGTGTTTTTTTCCTAAATATAGTTTCAGTTCTTCTCAAGTGGTTGTTTCAATTCTCCTTATAAAGTTTAAAGAAACCATGTTCCAGTAGGTTCTGCTAAGAAGGTGATGCTTCAAATAGGGGAACACAGATAGATTTTTGCCTTCGAGGCCCTGGTGTCCAGATAAAGAGCATAGCTGCGTTATTGAAAGCAGTGGCGTTTGCCCCTTTCTGCTCATTCACAGCAATCGGGAAGGTGTGATTCCTCCATGGAGGAAGTCACCGTCCAGTGGGAGACAGGACAGGCTGGACAAGAAGTACATGGTATATTTGATTACAATATCTGCAGAGTGATGAACAGGGAGACATAATTCTTGGTACAAATTGACAAAGTCAGTTGGAGTAACTGAGAAGCATCTGGAAGGGAAAATATCTGATGAAGGAAAGTATAGAAGAAGGAGCACTGGGCGATGGCAGTAGTTGCATTTTTGTTTGTTTGTCTTGTTTTTCTTTTTTAATGTGTTGGCCATGCCATGGGACACGTGAGGTCTTAGTTCCCTGACCAGCAATCGAACCAGCACCACCTGCAGTGGAAGCACAGAGTCTTAACTGCTGGACCACCAAGAAAGTCCCCTGCAGTGGTGGCTTTAAGTGCTGTTTGGCCCAAACACATTAAGGGAGCATCTGAGCAAGGATGGGAAGAACTGGGAAGGCTTCATTCCCTGGGCTGGAGTCTGAAACTTTAGGCCACACCTGTGCTAACTCTGATGCTTTGGCTCTTGAGCTTCCACAGGCTGTGACTCAAACTTGGTGTTTTCTTGGGTGGGGAATGGGTAGGACAAATGACTAGGTCAGCAGGCAAAAGGGGATGACTGGCAATCATTATACTGCAACCCTGGAGAAGGGGATCCTGCCTCCCTGGCCCGACTTCCGATCTGACTCATGCCACGGCTGTCATGGTGCTTCTGACTCACCCAGGCTAGAAGCCCAAGACCAATGCTGACACCTCTGACTCCCTCAGGCATCATATCTGGCCCCAACACGGAGGGATCTTACCCTAAGACTATTTTTAGAACCCATTCCCTAGCTCCACCCCTTGCTTTGGGCCAGGCCCTCATCCTCCTAAACTGGTCTTCCTGTCTCCAGTCTACTTCCTGGAGTCCATTCACTGAACTCCCACCTGTGAGATCTTTCTGAGAAAGAAACCAATGCTGTACTCTCCCATTTCCTATTGCCATGGCTGTGGTTCTCAACTGGAGGTTCCTCTGAGCTCCACAGACCCAGGAGCAAAATCACACATGCATGACACAGGGCAGAGGCCGTTAATGATGAGCAAATGACGCACTCCCACACCTTCTACCCTCCCCTGTGGTTAGATTGGGGCATGTGACTTGTTGTTTAGTTGCTAAGTGCTGTCTGACTCTTTAGCGGTTCCATGGACTGTAGCCGGCCAGGCTCCTCTGTCTATGGGATTTCCCAGGCAAGAATACGATCTTCTCGACCCAGGAATCGAACCTGTGTCTCCTCCATTGCCAGGTGGATTCCTTACCACCGAGCCACTAAGAAACCCAGAATACTAATCCTGTGTCTTGGTATGTGACTAGTGTTATCCAATAAATGGTGAGTACAAGTAACAAGGTCACCGACAGGCTGAGACAGGATGCCTCCTCTGTGCTCTCTCTTCCTCTGATGCAGGGACCTTGGAAGACAATGTTCTCAGTGGCTTTACTGTTACATGAAGGGAGGCTATTGTATAGTGTAGACACAGATTTTACATGCACTGGCCCTCACTTGAGCAAAATAACCTCTGTGTCTTAAAACAAGACTTAAGACGTCCCTGGTGGCTCAGACGGTAAAGCATACGTCTACAATGCGGGAGACCTGGGTTTAATCCGTGGGTTGGGGAGATCCCCTGGAGAAGGAAATGGCAATCCACTCCAGTACGATTGCCTGGAAAATCCCATGGACAGAGGAGCTTGGTAGGCTACAGTCCATGGGGAAGCAAAGATTTGGACACGACTGAGCGACTTCACTTTCACTTAAAACAATGAGATTTGGTGGTCTTATCTAGGGCAGCAACTAATGTTCTATATCTGATCAACACATCCCATCATATAGCTCTCTGCATAAGAAAGTGCCTGTTCTCCTGAATGGTATTTTATCAACTCAGTTTTTGTTTTCCGTTTTTCCTTTTAGATTCTTTTTTTGATGTGGACCATTTTTAAAGTCCTTATTGGATTTCTTACAGTATTGCTTCTATTTTATGTTTTGGATTTTGGCCTGGAGGCATGTGGGATCTTAGCTGCCCGACCAGGGATCAAACCTACACCCTTGCCTTGGTAGGCAAAGTTTTAACCACTGGATGGCCAGGGAAGTCCCTTTATCTCATGTTATCTGCTGGATCTCATGGAGATTAGATGACTTTTTTTGAAATAGGAAACAAATTATTTACTTTCTAGCAGAGTTCCAAAGAATAGCAAGGAGAGGAACACATGTACACCCGTGGTGGATTCATGTTGAAGTATGGCAAAACCAATACAATATTGTAAAGTACAAAAAAAAATTTTTAAAAAAAGCCTTCCTCAGCGATCAGTGAAAAGAAATAGAGGAAAACAATAGAATGGGAAAGACTAGAGATCTCTTCAAGAAAATTAGAGACACCAAGGGAATATTTCATGCAAAGATCGGCTCAATAAAGGACACAAATGGTATGGACCTAACAGAAGCAGAAGATATTAAGAAGAGGTGGCAAGAATACACAGAAGAACTGTACAAAAGATCTTCATGACCCAGGTAATCACAATGGTGTGATCACTCACCTAGAGTCAGACATCCTGGAATGCGAAGTCAAGTGGGCCTTAGGAAGCAACACCATGAACAAAGCTAGCGGGGGTGATGGAATTCCAGTTGAGCTATTTCAAATCCTAAAAGATGATGCTGTGAAAGTGCTGCACTCAATATGCCAGCAAATTTGGAAAACTCAGCAGTGGCCACAGGACTGTTTTCATTCCAATCCCAAAGAAAGGCAATGCCAAAGAATGTTCAAACTACCATACAGTTGCACTCATCTCAGTTCAGTTCAGTTGAGTTCAGTCACTCAGTTGTGTCCGACTCTTTGTGACCCCATGGACTGCAGCACACCAGGCTTCCCTGTCCATCACCAACTCCTGGAGCTTACTCAAATTCATATCCATCGAGTCAGTGATGCCATCCAACCATCTCATCCTCTGTCATCCCCTTCTCCTCCCACCTTCAATCTGTCCCAGCATCAGGGTCTTTTCAAATCAGTCAGTTCTTCGCATCAGGTGACCAAAGTATTGGAATTTCAGCTTCAGCATCAGTCCTTTCAATGAACACCCAGGACTTATCTCCTTTAGGATGGACTGGTTGGATCTCCCTGCAGGCCAAGGGACTCTCAAATGTCTTCTCCAACACCATAGTTCAAAAGCATCAATTCTTTGGCACTCAGCTTTCTTCATAGTTCAACTCTCACAGCCGTACATGACTACTGGAAAAAACCATAGCTTTGACTAGATGGACCTTTGTTGACAAAGTAATGTCTCTGCTTTCTAATATGCTGTCTAGGTTGGTCATAGCTTTCCTTCCAAGGAGCAAGCGTCTTTTAATTTCATGGCTCTCATCTCACACGCTAGCAAAGTAATGCTCAAAATTCTCCAAGCAAGGCTTCAGCAGAGTACGAGAACCATGAAAGTCCAGATGTTCAAGCTAGATTTAGAAAAGCAGAGACACCAGAGATTGAATAGCCAACATCTGTTGGATCATCAAAAAAGCAAGAGAGTTCCAGAAAAACATTACTTCTGCTTTATTGACTACGCCAAATCCTTTGACTGTGTTGATAACAACAAACTGTGGAAAATTCTTCAAGAGATGGGAATACATGACCACCTGACCTGGCTCCTGAGAAATCTGTATGCAGGTCAAGAAGCAACAGTTAGAACTGAACCCAGAACAACAGACTGGTTCCAAATTGGGAAACGAGTACATCAAGGCTGTATATTGTCACCCTGCTTATTTAACTTCTATGCAGAGTACATCATGCAAAATGCCAGGCTGGATGAAACACAAGCTGGAATCAAGGTTGCTGCGAGAAATATCAATAACCTCAGATATGCAGATGACACCATCCTTATGGAGGAAAGCAAAGACAAACTAAAGAGCCTCTTGATGAAAGTGAAGGAGGAGAGTGAAAAAGTTGGCTTAAAACTCAACATTCAGAAAACTAAGATCATGGCATATGAGTTCCCATCACTTCATGGCAAATAGATGGGAAACAATGGAAACAGTGAGAATCTATTTGCTTAGGCTCTAAAATCACTGCACATGGTGACTGCAGCCATGAAATTAAAAGATGCTTGCTCTTTGGAAGAAAAGTTATGACCAACCTAGATAGCATATTAAAAAGTAGAGACATTACTATGCCGACAAAGGTCCATCTAGTCAAAGCTATGGTTTTTCCAGTAGTCATGTATGGATGTGACAGTCAGACCATAAAGAAAGCTGAGTGCTGAAGAATTGATGCTTTTGAACTGTGATGTTGGAGAAAACTCTTGAGAGTCTCTTGGACTGCAAGGAAATCCAACAATTCCATCCTAAAGGAAATCAGTCCTGAATATTCATTGGAAGGACCGATGTTGAAGCTGAAACTTCAATACTTTGACAACCTGATGCTAAGAACTGACTCATTGGGAAAGACCTTGATGCTGGGAAAGATTGAAGGTGGGAGGAGAAGGGGATGACAGAGGATGAGATGGTTGGATGGCATCACCGACTCAATGGACATGAGTTTGAGTAAGCTCCAGGAGTTGGTGATGGACAGGGAAGCCTGGTGTGCTGCAGTCCGTGGGGTCACAGAGAGTCGAGTTGGACATGACTGAACTGAACTGAATTGTAGGATTGGGGAAGTTCTGAAAAGAAATCTATAAAGTTATGATTCACTGGAAAGGAAGTATAAAAAAAGTTCTTAAGAGTGAATATCGGGGGGCTGCTGGCCCACAGAATAAACTCCAGACATGAAGCTCATGTTAAAGCAGCTGCTGTGCTGCTATGTTGCTTCAGTCGTGTCCAACTCTGTGTGACCCCATAGATGGCAGCCCACCAGGCTCCCCCATCCCTGGGATCCTCCAGGCAAGAACACTGGAGTGGGTTGCCATTTCCTTCTCCAATGCATGAAAATGAAAAGTGAAAGTGAAGCCGCTCAGTCGTTTCCGACTCCTAGCGACTCCATGGACTGCAGCCTACCAGGCTCCTCTGTCCATGTTAAAGCAGAGAAGACATGAAAACCTTTGTGATTTTGTTAGCAGTGGCTTCTTGTTGCCCTGTGTTTCAGTCGGCTTGGAGCTTGCTGCTACTGCTGCTGAGTCACTTCAGTCGTGTCCGACTCTGTGCGACCCCATAGATGGCAGCCCACCAGGCTCCCCTGTCCCTGGGATCCTCCAGGCAAAAACACTGGAGTAGGTTGCCATTTCCTTCTCCAATGCTTAGAACTTATTATTTCCTATTGTGCATTGCCCTTCTGCGTGACCTTGCCCCTGAAAATACTAGTCTGTCATCTTCAGCCTGTTCAGTTGTGCCTCAAGACCCAGCTAAATTTTCACCTTCTGCACTGAGCTTTCAGATCCTTCAGCCATGACCTCAATCATAGCATCTCTTTCATAATATTGGGGATTTATCTATGCATGTCTGTCTCTTCACTAAAACACAGACTTCTCCTGCACAAGTTGTGGTTCTTTTTCATTTCTGTGTCCCTGAACCCCTAGAATAGTGCCTGGCACAAGATGTGTTCACCAACCACTTTGGGCTACACTTCTAGACACTTCCAATGAGTTTGCCGCATGTGACAATGAATAGACTACATCATTTTATAAAACTTCTCATTTTATGAAACTTCACATTTTTTTACAAATTGAAGGTTTGGGCTGCATCCTTCGAGCCCATTGGCAACATTTTTCTAATAACATTTTCTCACTTCATCTCTCTGTGTCACAGGTAATCCTCAAAATATTTCAAACTTTGTCATTATTGTTATATTTTACTGCGATTTGTGATTGGTGATCTCTGATGTTAACTACGATGTCTCAGCACAGGCTCAGATGATGGTTAGCAATTTTTAACAATAAAGTACTTTTAAATGAATGCATGTACATTGTTTTATAGACAGACTGCTCTTGCACACTTAGCAGACTACTGTATAGCATAGACATAACTTTTATACGCACTGGGAAGCCAAAAAATTCATGTGACTTGTTTTACTGCAATATTGGCTTTTATTGTGGTCGTCTGGAACTGAACCTATGATATCTTTGAGGTCAGCCTGTAGTGAAATTGTCTAGACCATCACTCATAAAATACATCTACAGTTAAGAATAATCAGTGTTTCAGCATCAAGTTCTTGGCACATATTCAAGGGCTATAAGCCCTAAATTATATATGCCAGGGTGTAAACTACCAATCAAACACCACCTTCCACAATGGAGGACAAACATACTGAAACCGGAGTTTGGTAGAAATGAACAAAACTACAAATGTTACTTGTTCATCTCTCCTTTACATGGAAACCACCACCTTTTCTATATGTTCTATGTACATTTCAGTTCCTCCCCTCTGATAGTCAGGAGTACAGTTTCTTAAAACAAAACAAAAAAAAAAAAAAATAGGGTATTTGGTAGCCTGATATATGATTGTCTAATGCAGACCCAGACACTACAGTCCCTTGCCTGCAGCTGCAGCAGACAACCTCAAGGACCACAAGTTCCCAACCATGAGCATGGAGCCCCCCTCACATCTTCCCAAGAGCTTCTGCTAGTCAACTGAAGCTGGCACTTGAAGTGAATGATTCATATCCTAGGTTTTAGTTGTATAAATCCAAGACCCCAATACATTCATGCATACTCAGTTGTGTCCAACTCTTTGCAACCCATGAACTGTAGCCCTGCCAGGCTCCTCTGTCCATGTGATTCTCCAGGCAAGAATACTGGAGTGGGTAACCATTCCCTTTTCCAAGGGCTCTTCCTGACCCAGGGACTGGAACCCGGGTTTCTTGCCTTGCAGGCAGATTGTTTACCATCCGAGCTACCAAGGAAGCCCACCCCAATGCATAAACTCTCCTGTATCTTATATTTCCCTCTGGGTCGTTTATTTCTGGATGGTCATTTATTTCTGCCTGCTTTGTAGGATTTGTGTTCTGTATCTCTCTCTTTTTTCCTAAGCGTACAAGGCAAAATACAGAATTCAGCCATTACTTCTCACTGAACTGAGCGTTAAACTACTGTACATTTTCAAGGCCTCCATGACCTGGTATCTCTCCCTCTTGTCTTTTCCTGTTAAACAAAGCCAAGGGCCTCAGTCCCCTTAAGCGGCTTCCTCTATAGGATTGTGCAGGATGCGATGCTTGGGTGAGTCGCTAGGTGGCATCTCCCGGAGGCGCTTGGCGAACTCTTCCAGAAAGCGCTTTTTGAGAGCCCTCCACCGTTCTCCACGTTGGCTGCTGTCTGGTGGGCGGGTTGGAGTTAATCCATTGCCATCTGTCTTTATTTTGCTAACTTACTCAGTCGGACGCCACACAATTGAGTTCTGCAAATGTCGGCTCTCCAGCACAGCAATTACCAAGTCTTTCTAAACAATATCACTGCACAGCATTCTTCCTGCTGCCTTGAAGCATTCAGGCTCGTTTTGACTGGCTTGGCTTGTAGGGCTCTTCATCTTCAAAGATGAAGAAAGATTGGTCCGAACTCAAAGCCACAACAAGGCATGGCTTCTCTTTCCACGCTGAGAACGTGCCAATCGACATGTTCCTATTACATAAAAACCCCAGGCAGCGCAGCTGAGGACGTGGGCTTGTCCACGCAGCCCACAGGGACGCCACCACCTCCTCGGTGAGGCAGGCGCTCAGAGTGCGTTTTGGGGTATTGAAGATGTTCTTTCAATATTTGAGGGGCTGATAGGGGGGTGAGGAGTGAAGCATGCAGCAGTAAACCGGGAGGCAGAAAGAGAAGATAAGAGAAGGGAGGGTGAGTGAGCTGATGATATTTGAATGGCGTTCTTCCACGGCTTCCCTGGTGGCTCAAACGGTAAAGCGTAAAGCGTCTGCCTGCAGTGCGGGAGACCCGGGTTCGATTTCTGGGTCGGGAAGGTCCCCCGGAGAAGGAAATGGCAATCCACTCCAGCACTCTTGCCTGGAAAATCCCATGGACGGAGGAGCCTGGTAGGCTACAGTCCATGGCGTCGCAAAGAGTCGGACACAACTGAGCGATTTCACTTCACTTCACTTCTTCCATGGCTGTTCCAAAAGAAGGATGAACTGATACTCTCAATGGCACTGGAATGGTACTTGTCCTTCCATTGCTTATTCATTCATTCTGTGTCAGGCACTATGCTAGGTGTTCCAGATATAGATGGGATCAGCTCCCCAAGAGTCACTGCCCTCTTGGGGCTTATAGTTTGTAGGGAGACAGATACTCATCAAGTAAACAAGAGGTCGAGTGAAAGAGAAAGTTGAGGTTTTGTACACACACGTGATGGGGCCCCACACTTAGTCTGGGGGTCAGAGTCATCTCAAGTAGATGAAGATGAAGAGGGCTTTAGGACTTCTCAGAGGTCCAGTGGTTAAGACTTCATGCTTCCAGTGTAGGGGGCATGGATTTTGATCCTTGGTTGGGAAACTAAGATCCCACGTGCTACACAGCATTGCCAAAAAATAAAATAGTTTGTAAAAATGATGAAGAAGGTTTTAGAATATTCTTCTTTCTATGGGCTTTTCCTGGTGGCTCAGATGGTACAGAAATCCGGCTGCAATGCAGGAGACCTGGGTTCCATCCCTGGGTTGGGAAGATCCCCTGGAGAAGGGAAAGGCTGCCCACTCCAGTATTCTGGCCTGGAAAATTCCATGGACAGAGGAGCCTGGTGGGCTACAGTCCATGGGGTTGCATGGACTACTTTCTATACCCCCATATGCTAAGTATTCTGCTTAGCAATTCAATTAGTAGGTCCTAGATTGGTATTTGGTGACCAGTTGGCAAGTTTTGACTGCGTATGACGTGAGGAAGGTCCAGCAGAATGAGGTACAGTGAGAACACAGCCCAGTCCCTGAAGAAGAGGCAAGAGCTTCGTTTACATAAGCAGAGATTTTGGCTCTCCCTACTCTGTTCACCAACCCCTGGATGTGGCTTGTTTTTCCTTACAAACTAGTTCCTCCTTAATGACTTGCTTTTGTCCTGTTTCTACACCAAAACTGTATTAACGTCTTCTTCCACCTTCTATCTTTAGTGAAGCCCAGTTTGTTCAAAGTTTTAAAGTCCTCATCAACCAAAAGCAAATTAAACATTAACCCTGTTAGTTTACCCTGCTGTCTTAGGGTAGTTCTTTAGATTTCATTCACAATCTAAGTTTTAGAAAATATGAGGCAAAGAGGAGGCAAAAAAAAAAAAAAAAAAACAGGAAATCTCCTACCATATTTGTCTTCTCCACTGTATTACTGTACTTTCAGGAGAAAGTACTATTTTATTCCACTGGACAAAGTTTCAGCTATAAATAGACCAGAGGGAACCCATGTTTGGACTCACTGGCATACAGTGCAAGCAAAGGTGGGCCTACTAATCTGTTGTTTTTAGGAACTGCACATTTCCTAAGTTTTGTTTTAGGTGCTGGAATAGATTGGACCTCTGGCAGAGTTTCGGAGAAGGCAATTGCACCCCACTCCAGTACTCTTGCCTGGAAAATCCCATGGACAGAGGAGCCTGGTAGGCTGCAGTCCATGGGGTCTCGAAGAGTCGGACTTCACTGAGCGACTTCACTTTCACTTTTCACTTTCATGCATTGGAGAAGGAAATGGCAACCCACTCCAGTGTTGGAGGGGGAGCCTGGAGGGGGAGCCTGGTGGGCTGCCATCTATGGGGTCGCGCAGAGTCAGACACGACTGACCCGACTTAGCAGCAGCAGCAGCTGGCAGAGTTTAGTGTGGCCCTCACTGCTTACCAGTGCATTTGTGAATGACCCAGTATCATAGGACTTTATCTTAACAACCATACTTGTTTGTCATTAAATATTTGAGGTCTGAGTCTTTTAAGGTCATCTCCTGGGAGAATGACACCAGCAGGTAGTTTGCAGACCAATCGCAGCTGCAAGAGCGACACAGGAAGTCTCTGTTTTGCTTCATCTCAGCTTTACTGAATTCCTCCTGGAGGCTCACCCCAGGCTGACAGGCAGCTGCCCTTCATGACGGCGGGGCTCTCCTGCTGGAACCATAACCATCAGAAGGCTTGGGGGTTGGCAGGGCTGTCCTGGGAGAGCGGCGTGGTCTGTGGAGTGGCCCCCAGTAGAGCCCCACGCCCTCCTGCTCCCCCTCACTGGGATCTGCGTGACCTGCGGACCTGGAGTGGTGGGGGATATAGAGGGCAATGGGGACCTGGAGGGAAGAAGAAATGTTTTTGAAATTGCGGGCTGCCACCAGAGAGCCAGCCCGGAGTGGCCATAGCCGTTACCATAGAAACCTCTGAGGAGGATGCTGCCGACCACTGGAAATGGCCCTGGGGGTGTTCTTCCTTTATTGACCCCTCGTTACAGACCACATAACTGGCCCAATTCCTAACTTGCCCTTCCTCAGCTTGTGTGACATGAACCCTGTGGTTCCTGCTCCTTTTACCCGGAGTGACCTCTGACAGCCTCCTTTGCAGACTCTGTTTTACTCTCTCCGTTTATTCATTAACCTTGGTCATCAAGCCTTGGTCTTAGAACCCCTGCCTTCTTTCTCCTCTCTTTTCTGAGATGTCCCTCCATGTTTTCGGTCTGCTGCTGCTGCTAAGTCGCTTCAGTCGTGTTGGACTCTGTGCGACCCCATAGACGGCAGCCCGCCAGGCTCCCCGGTCCCTGGGATTCTCCAGGCAAGAACACTGGAGTGGCTTGCCATTGCCTTCTCTGTTTTTCGGTCTAGCTGCAAGCTGTCTAGAGAAGAGACAGTTTGGATTCAGCCAGGGCAGAAAGAAGTGAATGAATGTGGATGCGTCTAGTCTTGCTATGGCCTCACAGACCCTGGTGCTGGGTGAAGACGGTGCCTCAGTCAGTCCTTATTGGCCCCTCACTACAGACCACATAACTGGCCCAATTCCTAACTTGCCCTTCCTCAGCTTATGTGACATGAAGCCTGTTGTTTCTGCTCCTTTTACCTGGGCTTCCCTGGCAGCTCAGCTGGTAAAGGATCTAACCGCAATGCAGGAGACCTGGGTTCGATCCCTGGGTTGGGAAGATCCCTTGGAGAAGGAAATGGCAAAACCCACTCCAATATTCTTGTCTGGAGAATCCCATGGACAGAAAAGCCTAGCAGGCTAGAGTCTATGGGGTCACAAGAGTCGGACACGACTGAGCAACTAAGTCATCACCACATGCAGGCAGAATCTGGATATGAACCAGCGTGCTCTGAATCCAGGGTCCAGACTGCTGTGAGGTCACCCTGACTGCGGTGAAACCTGCAGCTATCATCTGACCATGAAGAGAGTGGAGTGCTTAACAAGGGCAAGGACACAACCCAGTGCTAAATGAAGCCTGCATGAGCTTATGAATTAATGGACAAAGGAGCAAATGAATGAGTCTGTGCCAAGAAGTCTTTCATTCGGTCCAGCCTAATTCCTGCTCATCCAATGTCCTCCTCCCCCATTGCTCGGCCTTGTCTTCCAGTAAATGGACCTTCAGCTCCTCCCTCCCGGGTCACTGGCTGACTACCCACAACACCTTCTAGGTGAGTCCCTCAGCCCATAACCTCTTTCCTCCTCTCCCTCAACCCCAGCCTTTCTACACCCAACTTCTGAAAATTCATTCTCAGGCTTTGTTGGGATCACTCTCAAGGATTGATTTCAGCTTCCAACTCATTGTTAAATAAAACCAAGGTCCTCAAGGCTGACTATAAGAGTCATTTCCCTATATATATCCATAATTTAAAAAATCAAACTACATTTTATTTTTACTGAAGTATAGTCAATTTACAACACCCATCATTTTAAACCAAGCAGTTTTGTTTACGGCCTGTGGTCCACAGTGTGCCTGCTTCGCCTCCAGATCTTTACCTGAGTCATTCTTCTGTGTTTGGAACACCTGTTATATATCAGGAACTGAGCTGGGTTCTGGGAATTCAGAGATTAAAGCTTCAGTCTCTGAAGCTCCTAGATTAGTGGAGAGACACGGAGAGAGCAATTACAAGGCACTATAATTGTGGGAGGCCATTCAGAGGAAAGCCCGGTTGCTATGGAAGCACTTAGAACATCCTCCCCCCCTCCCCCACCCCATGTCTGCATAATCCCATTTCTGAGCTCCCTCCTGGCTCCAGTCACCTCTCCCAGGGCACTTCCCATAGCTGCCCTGTCACCTGGTCCCCCCAGGCCCTCCTCCTCACACTTGCAATCAGATCAGTTTACTTTCATCTGTCCTTTTTGATTCATTCATTTTCAAAAAAGATGATTTATTTCTTTGAACTTTGCCTCCTTGACTGGTGAACGGTAATGAGAGAGGCGAGGATAAAAGAAGGCAAACCACAGGAAGGGTGGCTGCCTCCTTGGGGAGAATGTTTCCCAGGGATGAAGAACCATGTGAGTGAAAGGCATGGATGGCTTTTGCTGGACTCACCCCAACCATCCCCTTTGGTGGTAAGGGATGTGCCCAGAAGTGAAAGGGTCAGATGCAACTCAACCCTGACCTCCTAAACTTCCAACAAATTTTCAGGGAACCCTCTCAAACAGAGGCTCACAGGTGACAGGCTGCTGTTTCCATACAGATGGACCAAGGAGGCTATAAGACATTGCCTCGGAATGCTCAGAGAGACTGGAGAGGCAAGGACTGAAGGAAGCCCCGTGGAGAAGACACAGCTGAGTGAACAAAAATTGATCCTAAAAGTCTGACGATTTCAATTGTGTCCAAGGCTAAAGAACATGGGGAGCTTTCACACATACCCCAGTTGTAGCTCTGTAATGATTTAACACTGATCGACCAAAGGGGACCAAGCTTACCAAGAAATGATCCCAGGGGAAAAACAGAACAGCCAGCAAAGCTCATCCTGGCCTGACTGGTCCCACAAGCTTCCCCACCATTCTGCCAGGAAAACCCTGTCATTCCAGCCCCTGGATCTGAAACAGTTGGTTGACATGGAAACAGGTCAACAAAATCTATGGTTCAGGTTTCTTGCCCTCGTGTCTCAGTGTATTCTTCTCTGGCTCCAAGCCCCTTTGACTCCAAAATCACACTTCTCTACTTCAATCACCTGTCCTTTGAACCAACCAGTCAGTAGGCTGAGAAGGTCTCTACTTCCCTGTCCAGAGAAGTGGGTGTGGGAGTTGGGCTGCGGATGGACACCTTGCCCAGCTCTGTCATCCTAGGGGCTCAAAGACATCAGATGTGGGAGCCTGGCAAAGCTCCCCTTCCACAGGAGATTTCATTGTATGTCAGTAGTTTCCCTGGCTGGGGAGAGGCTGAGAGAAGAGAACCATGGAAGGAAAAGAACACACCACAAGTCACTGAACTCAACAGAGTTTTGAAGCAAAGATGCAGTGATTTGATAAAAATCCAGAAATCTAAATGTTGGGCTGTGCTTACGAAGTCTGCCTGTATGTAGACTTAAGCAAACAGATTTCCCCCTCTCCCTGACAACCAGGATACAAGCACATTTTACCTGCATTATCTAATCTCTTTTCTGAAGCCAGGGCGTAATTAGTGGAGAAAAAAAAAAACAACAACACAAAAAACATAGGTACTGGGTGAGAGTTCACATCTCTTAGACGGTGTTTATCTCTCATCCCTCTGGCCGGGAGTTCACCTACACAAACTCATTAACATCTCACCTGGCGGATTGATCAGCCATGCCTTCTGCTTTCTGGTGGAAAGCTAATATAACTTTGCCTCTCCCTGTCAGTCAATATTATTTAAGGGACAGATAAGAAAATTTACTTGGAAGGTTATTCTAGAAAGTTCTATGTATAGACACTCACCTAGCTATAAATAGCCTCCGTTGTGTGGGAGGGGTTGGGTCATGTTGTCACCATCCTACATGAGGAGGAGAGGACGTCCTCATCATGAGGGACCACATGGGCATGTTTGCTCTCTTGGCATGCAAGACACACCACGTAAGCCAGTTCCAGGGTGCTTGATGTGAACCAAACCCAGGGATTTGCTAAATAAGCTGGACCCATCTCAAGGAAATGGGTGGCAACAGCCTGTAAGTGCTTCAGAATTCCAGGGGCACATTCTCACGAGAGAGGCAGCAACCAAGATAGAAAGTCTGCCCAAGGACGATGGAATCTCAGTCCTCAAGTCCATTCCCCACGACTGTCCTTACCACCACAGTCCCAAGGCCACTGGGGAAGAATGGTAGGACAATGTCCTGACTTCCTCTCAGTTGGACATAAAGGGCCCACAAAGTTGCATTTAGAACAAGTCATCACCTTGAGTACAGCACATGCTCATATACCTGGGCTTTATCCACCCAGCTGAAATCTTCTCTGGGTGGAGGAGGCAGGGAACAGAACCCAGAGGGCAGAGAGGAAAGGAATAAATGTGAGTGGAGGGGCCCAGTATTCCAAACAAGTGTCTGGCCAACGGGTGGTTCAGTGGTAAATTATCTGTCTGCTAATGCAGGAGACACGGGTTCGATCCTTGGGTCAAGAAGATCTCCTGCAGGAGGAAATGGCAGCCCATTCCAGTACTCTTGCCTGGAAAACCCTGTGAACAGAGGAGCCTGGCGGGCTACAGTCCCTGGGGTGGCAAAGGAGTTGGACACGACTGAGTGACTAAAACAACAACAGCAACAAGTCTGGCAAACATAATGAGAGGATGAACGTGGATTGCTTCCCCCTCCTCTCCCCAGACCAGGCCATTTCAGGGTAAGTGGGGAATCTGTGCGAACGGGAGGGCCTTGTGAATGAACACGTGTGAATGAACATGGGGTGCGCGCACAGCCTCACGTAGATCCAGATCCGAGTGCTAGTGGCTCCGGGCATGCATGTGGAGACTCATGTGCTGCTGCAAACCGTACAAGCACCACACATGTCAGCCTAACCACAGAACAGTTGCCAAACCCAACTCTGATGGGAAAAGCCATTCTTTTCCAAGACTCGACAAGTGCCCTGTTCTCATGCCAGTTCACCCTCTGGGAACCACGAAGCATCGCTGGGGGAAAGGAGAAGCATGAAGTAACGAGATGGAATGAAACCAAGGAGGAGATCTACCAATTATCAGACGCAACATGGTGATGGGAAGGTCACTCAGTGTGGGAAAAAAATAGGGCCCATTAGGGACAAGTTGGAACTAGATCCATCTCAGAACCAAAGGTCTTCTCAGAAAGTGTTCTGGGGGCTTATACTGAGAAGCAGGATGGGGTGATGGAGGGGCTGGCCATGTGGCCTGCCTTCAGCCCTACTGGGGCAGCTTCAAGTGCAGTGCAGGTAGATTCATTCGTTGATGGATGTATTTCTTGGGAAGGTTAGCAGATTTATAGCAACTGATTACACAATCATAGCTGGTCTGGGCAGATTTCAGTGTAGTTACCAGAATCCTATATTCCTACCTCACATAGCAAACATTTTCCACCTTCTTAATGAGAAGAGCTAATGTTTATTGAAAATCAAGTGTTTTTCTGAACTCTTCATATCTATTACCTGAATCTGCACAAAAGCCCTACAGAGTGGGTGACATGGTTGCCCTTTCCATTTTACAGAAAAGGAAACTGAGGCGTGATGAGCTTAAGTAACTTCCCCAAAGACTCTCAATGTATGCAAGAGCCAGGATTTGAACATAAGTAGCTTTACTCCAAATGACCTGTTGGTTTCCTGCATCATTTTGGCACAAAGCGCTACACAAAGCATCTTGAGGCATAGTTCTTGCTTAAAGGACTTTATGGTCTTGGGGAGAGAGACAAGGACACTGCCTTCTGACTTAAGCAAAGTTTGTCATTTGGAAAGCATCAGTTTCTTTTGGGGACTACTGGTAACTTCTCCCAGCTAAAGGGAATGTGGGGAATTATAAGTCTCCTCTCCCACAACCTCAAAAATGTTGGACTGAACCCCACCAGACAAACAGGGACGTACTGACAAGCAAGTGCAGAAAAGGAGTTCTACTTAGTGAGCATTGGGTGTGAAAGGCTAGCACTGGGGCGAACACGTTGATGTTCTTAGAGAGCACTGGACAGTCTGGGTCAGATCAGGAAACAGGGTCCCCCATGAAGGGAAGGACAGAGGGCCAAGGGGCTGATAGCTGGTCTACATCTGCCACTTTCTTATGTCTTGTTTATAAAAGGACATGGGCTGAGAGGAACCTGTACAATATGCCTAACCGATCACTAGTCTTGACACTATTCCTTGTATCAGAGAAATGATTTCACTAAAGATATGGTGAATGCCCCCACCTTTTTTTGGGTGGGGGCGGGCAAGAATACTGGAGTAGGTTGTATTTCTCTTCTCCAGGAGATCTTCCCAACCCAGGGATTGAACCCGGCTCTCCTGCTGAGACGGTAAAGCGCCTGTCTACAATGTGGGAGACCTGGGTTTGATCCCTGAGTCAGGAAGATTCCCTGGAGAAGGAAATGACAATCCACTCCAGTACTATTGCCTGGAGAATCCCATGGACAGAGGAGCCTGGTAGGCTACAGTCCATGGGGTCGCAAAGAGTCGGACACGACTTCACTTTCACTTTCACTTTCTCCCACATTGTAGGCAGACACTTTACCATCTGAGCCACCAGGGAAGTCCCACGTCTAAGAGGAGCAACCCCACATCCAAGGAGTAGCAGGCACAGGAGGGCCGAGAGGAGCTACTCCACATTCAAAGTCAGGAGGGGTGACCTCGTCCAAGGTAAGGAGCAGCAGCTGCACTCTGCTGGAGCAGCCATGAAGAGATACCCCACGTTCAAGGTAACAGAAACCCAAGTGAGACAGTAGGTGTTGTGAGAGGGCATCAGAGGGAAGACACACTGAAACCATAATCACAGAAAACTAGTCAATCTGATCACATGCACCACAGCCTTGTCTAACTCAATGAAACTAAGCCATGCCATGTGGGGCCACCCAAGATGGATGGGTCATGGTGGAGAGGTCTGACAGAATGTGGTCCACTGGAGAAGGGAATGGCAAACCACTTCAGGATTCTTGCCTTGAGAACCCCATGAACAGTATTAAAAGGCAAAATGATAGGATACTGAAAGAAGAACTCCCCAGGTCGGTAGGTGCCCAATATGCTACTGGAGATCAGTGGAGAAATAACTCCAGAAAGAATGAAGGGATGGAGCCAAAGCAAAAACAATACCCGGTTGTGGATGTGACTGGTGATAGAAGCAAGATCCAATGCTATAAAGAGCAATATTGCATAGGAACCTGGAATGTTAGGTCCATGAATCAAGGCAAATTGGAAGTGGTCAAACAAGAGATGGCAAGAGTGAATGTCGACATTCTAGGAATCAGCAAACTAAAATGGACTGGAATGGGTGAATTGAACTCAGATGACCATTATGTCTACTACTGCAGGCAGGAATCCCTTAGAAGAAATGGAGTAGCCATCATGGTCAACAAAAGAGTCTGAAATGCAGTACTTGGATGCAATCTCAAAAACGACAGAATGATCTCTGTTTCTTTCCAAGGCAAACCATTCAATATCACAGTTATCCAAGTCTATGCCCCAACCGGTAACACTGAAGAAGCTGAAGTTGAGTGGTTCTATGAAGACCTACAAGACCTTTAAGAACTAACACCTCAAAAAAGATGTCCTTTTCATTATAGGGGACCGGAATGCAAAAGTAGGAAGTCAAGAAACACCTGGAGGAATAGGCAAATTGGGCCTTGGAATACGGAATGAAGCAGGGCAAAGACTAATAGAGTTTTGCCAAGAGAATGCACTGGTCATAGCAAACACCCTCTTCCAACAACACAAGAGAAGACTCTACACATGGACATCACCAGATAGTCAACACTGAAATCAGATTGATTATATTCTTTGCAGCCAAAGATGGAGAAGCTCTATACAGGCAACAAAAACAAGACCAGGAGCAGACTGTGGCTCAGATCATGAACTCCTTATTGCCAAGTTCAGACTTAAATTGAAGAAAGTAGGGAAAACTGCTAGACCATTCAGGTATGACCTAAATCAAATCCCTTATGATTATACAGTGGAAGTGAGAAATAGATTTAAGGGACTAGATCTGATAGACAGAGTGCCTGATGAACTATGGATGGAGGTTCATGACATTGTACAGAAGACAGGGATCAAGACCATCCCCATGGAAAAGAAATGCAAAAAAGCAAAATGGCTGTTTGAGGAGGCCTTACAAATAGCTGTGAAAAGAAGAGAAGCAAAAAGCCAAGGAGAAAAGGAAAGATATTCCCATTTGAATTCAGAGTTCCAAAGAATAGCAAGGAGAGATAAGAAAGCCTTCCTCAGCAATCAGTGCAAAGACATAGAGGAAAACAATAGAATAGGAAAGACTAGAAATCTCTTCAAGAAAATTAGAGATACCAAGGGAATATTTCATGCAAAGATGGGCTTTATAAAGGACAGAAATGGTATGGACCTAACAGAAGCAGAAGATATTAAGAAGAGGTGACAAGAATACACAGAAGAACTATACAAAAAAGATGTTCACGACCCAGATAACCACGATGGTGTGATCACTCACTTAGAGCCAGACATCCTGGAATGTGAAGTCAAGTGGGCCTTAGGAAGCATCGCTACGAAGAAAGCTAGTGGAGGTGATGGAATTCCAGTTGAGCTATTTCCAATCCTGAAAGATGATGCTGTGAAAGTGCTGCACTCAATATGCCAGCAAATTTGGAAAACTCAGCAGTGGCCACAGGACTGGAAATGGTCAGTTTTCATTCCAATCCCAAAGAAAGGCAATGCCAAAGAATGCTCAAACTACTGCACAATTGCACTCATCTCACATGCTAGTAAAGTCATGCTCAAAAGTCTCCAAGCCAGGCTTCAGCAATACATGAACCATGAACTTCCAGATGTTCAAGCTGGTTTTAGAAAAGGCAGAGGAACCAGAGATCAAATTGCCAACATCCGCTGGATCATGGAAAAAGCAAGAGAGTTCCAGGAAAACATCTATTTCTGCTTTATTGACTATGCCAAAGCCTTTGACTCTGTGGATCACAATAAGCCATGGAAAATTCTGAAAGAGATGGGCATACCAGACCACCTGACCTCTCTCTTGAGGAACCTATATGCAGGTCAGGAAGCAACAGTTAGAACTGGATATGGAACAACAGACTGGTTTCAAATAGGAAAAGGAGTACATCAAGGCTGTATATTGTTACCCTGCTTATTTAACTTCTCTGCAGAGTACATCATGAGAAACACTGGGTTGGAAGAAGCACAAGCTGGAATCAAGATTGCCGGGAGAAATATCAATAACTTCAGATATGCAGATGACATCACCCTTATGGCAGTAAGTGAAGAGGAACTAAAAAGCTTCTTGATGAAAGTGAAAGAAGAGAGTGAAAAAGTTGGCTTAAAGCTCAATATTCAGAAAACAAAGATCATGGTGTCCGGTCCCATCACTTCATTGCAGATAGATGGGGGAAACTGTGTCAGACTTTATTTTGGGGGGCTCCAAAATCACTGCAGATGGTGATTGCAGCCAGGAAATTAAAAGACACTTACTCCTTGGAAGGAAAGTTATGACCCACCTAGATAGCATATTAAAAAGCAGAGACATTACTTTGCCAACAAAGGTCCATCTAGTCAAGGCTATGATTTTTCCAGTGGCCATGTATGGATGTGCGAGTTGGACTGTGAAGAAAGCAGAGCACCAAAGAATTGATGCTTTTGAACTGTGATGTTGGAGAAGACTCTTGCGAGTCCCTTGGACTGCAAGGAGATCCAACCAGTTCATCCTAAAGGAGATCAGTCCTGAGTGTTCACTGGAAGGACTGATGCTAAAGCTGAAACTCCAATACTTTGGCCACCTCATGGAAGAGTTGACTCATTGGAAAAGACTCTGACTCTGTGAGGGATTGGGGGCAGGAGGAGAAGGGGACAACAGAGGATGAGATGGCTGGATGGCATCACCGATTCGATGGACATAGGTTTGGGTAAACTCCTGGAGTTGGTGATGGACAGGGAGGCCTGGCGTGCTGCTATTCACGGGGTCGCAGAGAGTCGGACACGACTGAGCGACTGAACTGAACTGACTGATGGTGAATGCTAGATAGCCACTCTGCAGATGCTGACTCACGATCAAACATGTCATGTGCTGGTTAACCATCCTGGAATGTTACTTCCTCATTTCACAGATTTTGTCCGATGACCTCTGTGTTCAAAATCAACATCCACTGAGTCATTCTGATCTAAGTCATTGTGTACTTCTTAAATGGTACTTTGCTGTTCAAAAATAAAATAACTGAGAAAACATCCCATAATACAGGGGAAATTGTAAGGACCTGAAAGGAAGGTACCACTCTTATATCAAAGGGTAATTTGGAGGAAAATGTGCCTTACATTTATTTACTATCATTTAAAAAGCTCCTACTGGGGTTCCCTGGTGGCTCAGTGGTAAAGAATCCACATGCCACTGCAGGAGACACAGATTCTCTCTCTGGTCCGGGAAGATCCCATATGCCTTGGAGCAACTAAGCCCGTGCAGTACAACTACTGAGCCTGTGCTCTAGCGTTCGGGAGCCACAACTACTGAGCCCATGTGTCGCAACTCCTGAAGCCCATATACCCTAGAGCCCATGCTCAGCAACAAGAGGAGCCACCACACTGAGAAGCCTGCATGGTGCAATAAGAGTAGACCTCACTTGCTGTAACTAGAGAGAAGTCCACCCAGCAACGAAGACCCCACACAGCCATAAGTAAATACATAAATAAAATTATTTTTTTTAAACTTGCTATTTAAAAAAGCACCTACTGTGGGCATGAAGCATAGCAGATGCTCAAAACTGTGTTTCCCTCCTTACAAAAACACTCTAAGGAAGTTATTATAATTTTTATTTTATAGATAAGGAAACAGAAGATTAAAGAGTTTAAGTAAGATGACTACAGGTGGCCACTCTGAGTTCACATTGCAAAAGCGATGCTTTCCTAGTATCAGTGGTACCTCTTCCACGAGCATACCTGAGCTTTGTAGAATACTGCATTTGTAAACCACTTTCACCTGTCCCATTTCATTAGCACTTCAGAACAGTCCTGTGACATGAGAGTTATTCTTTTCTTCACTTCGAAGTGGAGAAAACAGATAGCGGGATTGCAACAATTTGCCCAAGTTTCTTGATGTGAATGGGTCTGCAGAAATTGATCCCATGTCTTAACAATGCCCAAACGTTTGCTCTGGGCCCAACACCATGTGACATCTCAGCGCAGAGCCCAAGGCTGGCCAAAGGGCTGGATGTGAGCTGAGCACCAGCGTGCTCCATTCACGATCCCCCAGGATCTGGCTGGCTTGCTGGTATTCCACAACCACCCTCAGATCCCATCTCAGCAGTGTGGAGTGGCCACTTCTGTTAAGAGTGATAGCCAACATGTTCATGGCATTTTATAATCTATTAAGGACATTCCTCACATATTCTAGCTGTGAAGGAGCCACTCTGAAAACAGAACAGCAAGGTGACCATGTTTTTCAGCCTGGTAGGTAGGCTCAGCGCTGGTGTTATTCTTAGATGCTAGAATCAGTTCCCACATTCTGTGAAGGTCACTTTCCTAAGTGACATGTTCTCACTGCTTCACTGAATCTCCTTGGGGCTATCTTGATCTTCTAGGTTTAATTTACTCAGGATCCTCTTAAAATAGATTTGCTGTATTATAACTATGAAAATAGTGTGTGACTTTTGAAAATAGTTTGGTATAAAGGAGAAAATAAGCACTAACAAGTAACCCACTTACCAAGATATGCTCATTTTATTATCTTTAAATATGACCATATTATATATTATATATGATTATATAATATATGACCATATTATATATTAATATGTATATATATAATATTCCATCATATCTACCTGTTTGTAGGTACCATTATTTATATTTTAATGAATGTTTGCTATTTGGATTGTCTTCAATGTATTAATGTATATTGGATTGATCAAAAAATCCATTCAGGGTTTCCCATAAGATGGTATAGAAAAAGCTGAATGAAACTTTTGGCCAACCTAATACAACATTTCACTGAAAATTCTTGAATATCCATCTATGTATACTTGTCTAATTTTCCAGAAATTGAATTATTGTTCATAAGAATGCACTTTTTTAAATTAAGTTTTATTGCATATAGTTGCTTCACAATATTGTGTTAGTTTCTTGCTGTACAGCTAAGTGAACTAATCACATTTATACATGTACCTACTCTTTTTCAGATTTCCTTCCCATTCAGATCACTACAGAGCACTGAGTAGAATTCCCTGTGATAGACAGTAGTTCTCATTAGTTATCTATTTTATACATAGTATTAACAGTGTACATATGTCAATCTCCCAATTCATCCTACCCCCTCCTTCTTCCTTGGTAACCATAAATTTATATTCTACATCTGTGACTCTGCTTTGCAAACAACTTCACCTCTACCATGTTTTTAGATTCCACATATAAGTGATATTATATGATTTTTGTTTTTCTCTTTCAGACTTACTTCACTCAAAATGACAATCTGTAAGTCCACCTAGATGTCCATCAACAGAGGAATGGATAAAGATGTGGTACATGGATGCAATGGAATATTACTCAGTCATGAAAAGAAATGAAATAGCGCCATATACAGAATGTATTTTTCTTAAAGGGTTTGACATGTTGACAAATGAATCTCAAGAGAACCGAACAAATTTTCACTCTGACCAACAGAACATGAGATCCACCTTTCCCTCCTCATCTTTGCCCACAGTGAGAATTAGCAAATTTATATCCTTCAACAAGCTGATGCCTGCATGCTAAGTCGCTTCAGTCGTGTCCGACTCTGTGCGACCCTATGGACAGCAGCCCGCCAGGCTCCTCTGTCCACGGATTCTCTAGGCAAGAATACTGGAGTGGGTTGCCATTTCCTTCTCCATCAACAAGCTGATAGGGAAAAACAATACCTTGGTTTCTCACTTTTCTTTCACTGTGAAAGTTAAAATCTTTTTAGTAATTTATCAGTGAGATGATCATATAACTTACCATACAATTTATAGTCTTGTAAGAGTGGAAAGGTGTGCTAAAAGGGAAGCAAATGAAACTCAAGTCATACGACTTACCAGACATTGCATTTCTTAGTTTGAGAATCACTTGTTTGTGGCTTTTGCTTATTTTTCTATTAAGTTGTCTGTTGTCAATATTACATAAAGATCATGTTACAATATAATATTAGCACTTTGTAATTTATGCTAAATGTATTTTCCCAGTATGTTGTTTATTTTAAGTTATAAATGAACATTGTTTTCGCTTGTTTCAGGTTTCCTTATAACTGAAGTATGATTTTTTTCATTAAACTTTTGAGACAATTGTAGATTCACAAGCAATTCTAAGAAATAATGTAGAGAGATTGCCTCTACTCTTTATCCAGTTTCCTCCAACTATAGCATTGGTTTGGCCAAAAAATTTGTTTGGATTTTTCCATAACAAGCTACGGGAAAACCTGAAGGAACTTTTTGGCCAACCAATACACTATTACAGTCAGGCTGTTGGCATCAATTCAGCCAAGATACAGATCATTTCTAATATCAAAAGGATCCCTCATATTTCCCTTTTATAGCCACATCCACATTCCTCTCACCTTTCCCATAATCCCTAGCAACTGTGAATCTGTTCTCCATTTTTTAAATTTTGTCATAATTGGAATCAACAGGATATAACCTTTGGGAACTGGCTTTTTTCATTCAGCATAATACTCTGGAGACTCATCCAGTTTGTCATGTGTACTGATAATCTGTTCTTTTTCCTGAGTGGTGTTCCAAGGTATCGGTGTATCACCATTTGTTTAACCATTCACCCATTTAAGTACATCTGGGTTATTTCCTCTTTGGGGCTGTTACAAATAAAGCTGCTATAAACATTCATGTATAGATTTTTGTGTAAACATAATTCTTCATTGCTCTAGGATAAATTCCTAGAAATGCAATTGGGGTGTCATTTGATTGTAGTGTGTCTGGTTTTTTAAGGAACTGACAAACTGTTTCCCATGGCTGTATCATTTTGCATGCCCACCAGCAATGTATGAGTCATCCAGTTTCTCTACATCCTTGCCATCAGTAGGTGTTGTTGCTATTTTTTATTTTAGGCATTTTACTGGGTGAGTAGAAATATTGTGGTTATAATTTAAATTGCCCTTATGGACAGCGATGTTGAACATTTCTTCATGTGCTTATTGATATTTGTATATTCAACTTGATGAAATGTGTCTTCATATCTTTTGCCCACTTTCTAACTGGATTGTTTGGTTTTTCACTATTTGTTTTTGAACATTCTTTGTATACCAGTCCTTTGACAGATATGTGATTTTTAAATATGTTCTCCCAATATATAGCTTACCTTTTCTTCCTCTTAAGAGAGTTTTTCACAGACTGAATTTTTTTAACTTTCTATATTTATCAATTTTTCCCATTATAGATTGTACTTTTGGTGTCTTGTCCGATAACTCTTCACCCTGGATCCAGAAAATATTCTTGTATGGTTTTTTCTAGCAGTTTTATAATCATACATTTTACATGTTCATGATCCATTTTGAGTTAATTTTTATAAAATGTGAGCCTTAGGTTGAGTTTCATTATTTGCCTGTGGATGTCCAATTTGCACTAAAACCACAATTTTCTCTTTTCTTCCCTTTCTTGGGACACTTTTTGTCAAATAGAAATAGGCTATATTTGTCTGGGTCTGTTTCTAGGGTCTCTGTTGTGTCCTGTTGATCTGTGGGTCTGTTCTCCCACCAATGTCGCACAATTCTAGTCTGTGGGGTCGCACAGAGTCGGACACGACTGAGGCGACTTAGCAGCAGCAGCAGTAGCTATAGTAATTGCTGTTGTTCAGTCACCAATTCGTGTCTGACTCTTTGTGACTCCATGAACTGTAGCATGCCAGACTTCCCTGTCCTTCACTATCTCTCTCCGAGTTTGCTCAAATTCATATCCATTGAGTTAGTGATGCCATCCAACCATCTCATCCTCTGTCATCCCTTTCTCCTCTTACCCTTAATCTTTCCCAGAATCAGGGTCTTTTCCAATGACTGGTTCTCCGCATCAGTTGGCCAAATTATACTGTAGCTATATAATGTCTTGAAATTCAGTAGACCAATTTCTTTCATTTCATTCTTATATTTCAAAACAGTTTTAGTTATCCTAAATTAGTTTTCTTTCCATATAAATTTTAGATAGGGGGATTCTTACAGACCTCTAGAGGTAAAAACGCCCTACTTGCCTTTCTCTGACCATGCCCTAGTGGGGTGTTCGGGAGCACCTTGGTACAACCTCACAAAGGTCAAAGTATGGTTCTCCACTTGGTCATCACTGGCATGGGTGGCAGTTTTCCTATGGTCTTCCACTGAAAAAGCAGTTATTATCTAAACATTTCTGTCTTTCTGGACTGATTGCTTCTTTCCTCTTCCTTAGACTAGAGAAAATTGACTTTTCTTAGGGCTTTTTTTTTTTTTTTTGTCTGCTCCTGTTGTACTTTCTGGGTTGCTGGTATTGACAGAAATATAGTCAATAAACAATGTATAATGGAAACACAAGTGTTTTATTCTATCCAAATTGAGTATTTTTTTTTAATGTTTATATAATTATTTGGCTGCTTCGGGCTCCAGACTGTGTGGGCTCCATAGTTATGGCATGTGGGCTTAGTTGCCCTGAGGTGTGGGGGAATCTTAGTTCCCCTACCAGGGATCAAACCCGAGTCCCCTGCGTTGCAAGGTGACATAGCCCATGAGACACAGATTCAAGAAATGCTTAAATTGTATGTTCCATTGTACTACAAACTGGGGGAGGCTTACTTAGCCAAAACCCACAAGGTTACAGTTAGTTACATGAGTTATTTATCAAGAGTGAAAGTCGCTCAGTCGTGTCTGACTCTTTCTGACTCCATGGAATTCTCCAGGCCAGGATACTGAAGTGAGTAGCCTTTCCCTTCTCCAGGGGATCTTCCCAACCTAGCGATTGAACCCAGGTCTCCCGCATTGCAGGCAGATTCTTAATCAGCTGAGCCACAGGGGAAGCCCAAGAATACTGGAGTGGGTAGTCTATCCCGTCTCTAGGAAATCTTCCCCACCAAGGAATTGAACCGGGATCTCCTGCATTGCAAGCAGATTCTTTACCAACTGAGCTATCAGGGAAGCCCTTTTCAAGAGTAGACAACTGCAAGAAGTAAGGGTGCTGTTCAACAGTAAGACTTGGTTGGGGTCTGAAATGGTGGCATAATTACAAGGGGAGAACTTGTAACCATAAGGTGGCAGCTGGTAGCTGCCAGCAGGTATTGTTTTGAGAACAGTTGGTGGTGTCCTTGAGTCTGATACAGTTCAGAAGAGTCAAGTTCTCAGAGATGCAGGAACGTGCCTGAAACCACATCCACAATGGCCACCCAGTTTTGCTTTGAAAGCTCAAACCACAGTTAGCCCATTTTGATTTTTAACTACATTCTTTTCTTTAATGGTTAAAGCCAATGTACAATGTGTGTTTGACAGGCCAAAAGACAGGCTGTTGCAGCTAGCATAATGTTCAAGCCAAATCACATATAATCCAGAGCAACTGTTCATACCTCAATAAGTGAACATTTTTTCTGTCACTGGCTTCTTCAGCTCCAAGTCTGGGGTATATGAGGTAAAAAGAGAACTCAGGGAACTCCTGAGCATGTCATTTCTCAGGTCCCTAGATGCCTAGCCAGTCTGTCTACGTCTCTCTATCTTTCAGTATCACCTAATCTTTGTTTTAAATAGAATGTCCAGGGATTTTAGTTGTCCTTGGTGAGGAAATAGGGGGAAAAATGGAAGCAGAAGTTTGTCTTATTTTAAAAAGTAACTAACAGGATCTAAACGAAACATCTAAGCATCTCACTTCTCCTGCCTTACCCTCACTTCACTCTCCATAAATAACTAGTGTTCTCCAAGTGTCTCCCCGGTAATGACTTATTTCAAAATAGAAGTCTTACACTCCCTCTCCCACTTTAAATTTTAATTTCAAGTAAGTATTTTTAGTAGGTACTGTATCTACTTAGAGGGCTTCCCTAGTGGCTTAGCGGTAAAGAATCCACTTGCAATGCAGGAGACATAGGTTGAATCCCTTGGTCGGGAAGATCCTCTGGAGAAGGAAATGGCAGCCCATTTAAGTATTCTTGCCTGGAAAATCCTGTAGACAAAGGAACTTGGAGGGTTACAGTCCATGGGGTGGCAAAAGAGTCAGACACCACTTACCGACTAAACAACAACACTTTAAAGACCTTATCTCCAAGTATAGTCACCTTCTCAGAGGGTTAGAGCAACGTAGGTATTACTGTCTCACCAAATTTTTGAGGGTCAGGAATCTGGTAGCAATCTAGTGGGGCAATACCAGTTCAGTCTCACGAGGCTGCTGTTAAGCAGCCAAGTTGGTGTGGGGCAATCTGAAGACTTGAGTGGGGCTGGATCTGCTCCCAAGAGGACCAACTCATGTGGCTATCTGTAGGAGGTGTGTCTCCAGTCCTCACCACAGGCACCTCTCTATGGGGCTGTTCAGCGTGGCAACCGATATCCTTCAAAGCAAGGGATCCAAGAGAGAGCGACACATGCCACGTGCCCGTGATGGAAGTCACAGTGTCTTTTATAGCCTAACTTCAGAAGCTGCATCTCATCACTGTTCTAGTACTATATTGGTCACATAGACCAATTCTCAGTACCAAGTGGGAGGGGACTACACAAGGGTACGCATTCCAAGAGCCAAGGTTGGTCGGAGGCCATTTCAGAGGCTGGCAGCCACAGTCATGAGATAAAAGCAAAATGATAAACCGTTGTTTCAGGCATTATCTGTTATCTCATTATAACCGACTGAAAGCTGACTGATATGTTATATGCCTTTAATTATAAACTTTTAATGTTTTTTTTAACTTTCTATTCTAAAAAAATAAAAAGAGTAAATACCTCTTCACTGTCTCTGCCTTTCTCACGTTACTTCCCATTTCTTGACTTTGGTTCGTTTTATTATTCTTTTAAAAATATTTCTGTTAGTTATGTGTATAACTCAAAATTATGTTGTTGTATCTTGTTTCACCAGCCTTTGATAGCACTGATTCATCCCCCACTATGTAAGGTTAAGAAGCCAGTGCTTTTCCATTCTTCTAAGATCACCTCCCTCCAAGCTTCTGTCATTTAATATAATTATTTTTATATTTTCAAGGTTTTCTTTGCCTCCTCAGATCTTTCTCTTCAAGCCATGTTGTTGTCTTAAGAATTTACCAAGTTCCATCTCCTCAAAACACGACCAAGGAAACACAGAACCCTGTGTCTCCATCAGGAAAGCATAAAGATGGTGGGTGCTGAGGGGAGCCGTGGATTCCATGCTCTAAAGCTTGACTCGGAGGCAGAGGACTGATTAGAATCTAGAGAAACCCTGGCCTAAGGTCACATGTAATTCCTCTCAGATCCATATCCGGGACAGGCAAGCATTCTCCCTCTGGGGCTGAATCCCAAAGCTACACAGTCCAGGGGCATCAATCTTGGTGTTCATTCACGGAGAGTTCCTGATCCAAAGAGGAGAGTTGAGGAGAGGGGAGGTGACAGAGCCTTTCTCCTTAATATTTATCTATTTATTTGGCTGCACTGAGTCTTATTTAATTGTGGCATGTAGAATCTTTTAGTTGTGACATGCGAACTTTTAGGTGGGGCATGCAGGATTTAGTTCTCTAGTCAGGGATCAAACCCGGGCCCCCTGCATTGGGATACCAGAGTCTTAGTCATTGGACCACCTGCGAAGTCCTCGATCCTTTTTTTGACAACAGAAATCCTTCCTGTCCCTCAGCACTGCTCTCACCATTTTTCCTGAATCTATCCAACTATCCAGGGTGTAGTTAATTTCTCTTCCCCAATAGGTCAGTGTGGAGTATCCTGTTGACTTCTGCCCTTAGTCCTTTGAGATTCTGGGTGACAAAGGTAAGGTCTCCAAATATGATACAAGTCACTCAGTTGAATTTCAATCTCAGATTAATAATGGATTTTTTTTTTTAAGTAAAAGTACATCTCAAATAGGACTTCCCAGGGGCCTCAGTAGGAAAGAATCTGCCTGCCAGTGCGGGAGATGCAGGTTTGAACTCTGGGTCAGAAAGATCCCCAGGAGGAGGAAATGGCAACCCTTATTCTTGCCTGGAGAATCCCACGGACAGTGGAGCCTTGTAGGCTACAGTCCATAGCATTACAAAGAGTTGGACACGCACCCCCCTCATATTGTATGGGACATACTTATCAGTTCAGTTCAGTCATTCAGTCGTGTCCAACTCTTTGCGACCCCATGAATCGCAGTACGCCAGGCCTCCCTGTCCATCACCAACTCTCGGAGTTCACTCAGACTCACGTCCATTGAGTCTGTGATGCCATCCAGCCATCTCATCCTCTGTCGTCCCCTTCTCCTCCTGCCCCCAATCCCTCCCAGCATCAAAGTCTTTTCCAATGAGTCAACTCTTCGCATGAGGTGGCCAAAGTACTGGAGTTTCAGCTTTAGCATCATTCCTTCCAAAGAAATCCCAGGGCTGATCTCCTTCAGAATGCACTGGTTGGATCTCCTTGCAGTCCAAGGGACTCTCAAGAGTCTTTTCCAACACCATAGTTCAAAAGCATCAATTCTTCGGTGCTCAGCCTTCTTCACAGTCCAATTCTCACATCCATACATGACTACTGGAAAAACCATAGCCTTGACTAGTCGGACCTTAGTCGGCAAAGTAATATCTCTGCTTTTGGATATGCTATCTAGGTTGGTCATAACTTTTCTTCCAAGGAGTAAGCGTCTTTTAATTTCATGGCTGCAGTCACCATCTGAAGTGATTTTGGAGCCCAAAAAAATAAAGTCTGATGCTGTTTCCACGGTTTCTCCATCTATTTCCCATGAAGTGATGGGACCAGATGCCATCATCATCGGTTTTCTGAATGTTGAGATTTAAGCCAACTTTTTCACTCTCCTCTTTCACTTTCATCAAGAGGCTTTTTAGTTCCTCTTCACTTTCTGCCATAAGGGTGGTGTCATCTGCATATCTGAGGTGATTGATATTTCTCCCAGCAATCTTGATTCCAGCTTATGCTTCTTCCAGCCCAGCATTTCTCATGATGTACTCTGCATAGAAGTTAATTAAGCAGGGTGACAATATACAGCCTTGATGTACTCCTTTTCCTATTTGGAACCAGTCTGTTGTTCCATGTCCAGTTCTAACTGTTGCTTCCTGACCTTCATACAGATTTCTCAAGAGGCAGGTCTGGTATTCCCATCTCTCTCAGAATTTTCCACACTTTATTGTGATCCACAGTCAAAGGCTTTGGCATAGTCAATAAAGCAGAAATAGATGTTTTCCTGTAACTCTCTTGCTTTTTCCATGATCCAGTGGATGTTGGCAATTTGATCTCAGGTTCCTCTGCCTTTTCTAAAACCAGCTTGAACATCTGGAAGTTCATGGTTCACATATTGCTGAAGCCTGGCTTGGAGACTTTTGAGCATTACTTTACTAGCATGTGAGATGAGTGCAATTGTGCAGTAGTTTGAGCATTCTTTGGGATTGCCTTTCTTTGGGATAGGAATGAAAACTGACCATTTCCAGTCCTGTGGCCACTGCTAAGTTTTCCAAATTTGCTGGCATATTGAGTGCTGCACTTTCATAGCATCATCTTTCAGGATTTGAAATAGCTCTACTGGAATTCCATCACCTCCACTAGCTTTGTTTGTAGTGATGCTTTCTAAGGCCCACTTGACTTCACATTCCAAGATGTCTGGCTCTAGATGAGTGTTCACACCATCGTGATTATCCGGGTCGTGAAGATCCTTTTTGTACAGTTCTTCTGTGTATTCTTGCCATATCTCCTTAATATCTTCTGCTTCTGTTAGGTCCAGACCATTTCTGTCCTTTATCAAGCCCATCTTTGCATGAAATGTTCCCTTGGTAGCTCTAGTTTTCTTGAAGAGATCTCTAGTCTTTCCCATTCTGTTGTTTTCCTCTATTTCTTTGCATTGATCGCTGAAGAAGACTTTCTTATCTCATCTTGCTATTCTTTGGAACTCTGCATTCAGATGCTTATATCTTTCCTTTTCTCCTTGGCTTTTTGCTTCTCTTCTTTCACAGCTATTTGTAAGGCCTCCCCAGACAGCCATTTTGCTTTTTTGCATTTCTTTTCCATGAGGATGGTCTTGATCCCTGTCTTCTGTACAGTGTCACCAACCTCATTCCATAGTTCATCAGGCACTCTATCTATCAGATCTAGGCCCTTAAATCTATTTCTCACTTCCACTGTATAACCATAAGGGATTTGATTTAGGTCATACCTGAATGGTCTAGTGGTTTTCCCTCCTTTCTTTAATTTAAGTCTGAATTTGGTAATAAGAAGTTCATGATCTGAGCTACAGTCAGCTCCTGGTCTTGTTTTTGTTGACTGTATACAGCTTCTCCATCTTTGGCTGCAAAGAATATAATCAATCTGATTTCGGTGTTGACCATCTGGTGATGTCCATGTGTAGAGTCTTCTCTTGTGTTGTTGGAAGAGGGTGTTTGCTATGACCAGTGCATTTTCTTGGCAAAACTCTATTAGTCTTTGCCCTGCTTCATTCCGTATTCCAAGGCCCAATTTGCCTGTTACTCCAGGTGTTTCTTGACTTCCTACTTTTGCATTCCGGTCCCCTATAATGAAAAGGACATCTTTTTTGAGGTGTTAGTTCTTAAAGGTCTTGTAGATCTTCATAGTACCGGTCAACTTCAGCTTTTTCAGCATTTCTGGTTGCAGCATAGACTTGGATTACCGTGATATTGAATGGTTTGCCTTGGAGATGAACAGAGATCATTCTGTCATTTTTGAGATTGCATCCAAGTACTGCATTTCAGACTCTTTTGTTGACCATGATGGCTACTCCATTTCTTCTGAGGGATTCCTGCCTGCAGTAGTAGATATAATGATCATCTGAGTTAAATTCACCCATTCCAGTCCATTTTAGTTTGCTGATTCCTAGAATGTTGACATTCACTCTTGCCATCTCTTGTTTCACCACTTCCAATTTGCCTTGATTCATGAACCTAACATTCCAGGTTCCTATGCAGTATTGCTCTTTACAGCATTGGACCTTGCTTCTATCACCAGTCACATCCACAGCTGGGTATTGTTTTTGCTTTGGCTCCATCCCTTCATTCTTTCTGGAGTTATTTCTCCACTGATCTCCAGTAGCATATTGGGCACCTACCGACCTGGGGAGTTCCTCTTTCAGTATGCTATCATTTTGCCTTTTAATACTGTTCATGGGGTTCTCAAGGCAAGAATATTGAAGTGGTTTGCCATTCCCTTCTCCAGTGGACCACAATTCTGTCAGACATACTTATACTAAACAATTTTGTATTGTCTATTTGAAATTCACATTTAGCTGAGCATTCTATGGTCTTGCTTGATAAATCTTACAGCCCTACGTGGGTGGGGCTGAGCTCCTTCTTATCAGTGGGAACAGAAGCAGAGCCAAGAGCCTCACATGGAAGTCCTGACCAAGCCCACATCAGTACAAAGAACCTCAAAAGCCAGGCCCTGCTAAGAGATACATCCTGGAGAGAGGCATCCATGCAGAAGTTTCAGAATCTCCCTGGATAGATTTATCTGCGAATCCACAAATGACCTCATCTCCCCATAACTCCAATACATTGCATTCGATGTATTTGTACTTGTTTAAACTTTTGTACAAGCCATCCCTTCCTCTCACAGATCCAAATTCAGTGGTTTACTGAATGCCCACCTTGGGATAGCAAATCATGTTAGGTGCTTTCTCAGACCCCATCTTCTTATCTTCACAACAACCCCCTGAGGGGAGCTTCTGTGTTACTATTGTTCCCATTATCTGGATGTGGAAACTGAGATTCAAAAGGTCCCTGAGGGCTGAAGGACTCTTCAAGAAGATGTTGCTGCCTCGCAGGCAGGGGAGAAAGAAAGGGTGGGAGGTGTGGTGAGAGTAACATGGAAACATACATTACCATATGCAAAATAGACAGCCAATGGGAATTTGCTGTATGACTCAGGGAACTCAAACCACCAGGGCTCTGTGACAACCTAGAGGGGTGGGATGGGGAGGGAGGTGGAAGGGATGTTCAAGTGGGAGGGGACATGGGTACACCTACGGCTGATTCGTGTTGATGTTTGGTAGAAATCAATGCTATACTGTAAAGCAATAATCCTCCAATTCAAAATAAATTTTTAAAAAAGAAGGTGTTGCTTAAGGCCCCAGGACTAATAAGTGCCACAGCTAAGGTATAAACTCCTTCCTAAAGATGCCGTGCTCCCTGAATGCCCTGGAGACCTCCTGGCCTTACTCAAGTCCCCATCTCTCACTACTCCCACCCACAGTCAGGTATATTGCCCCACCCCGACAGGAGCACTTAAGAAAGCAGAATCCCAGTAAAAGGAGAGAGGAGGGGACATTCTCTCCAGCCAGGGTGGTGACATGAAGCTTCTGGAATTTGCTATCAGAACCATGGAAAGCAATCCATTAGTCCATAGAAACAATGTTACAGAAGGCGGACAAATCCTACAGTTGTCTGAAGAAGCAAAGGGACGGTGAGATCTGTCAGCCTAAGAATTTATGTAGCCTCCAGGGTCTAATTTACATTGCCAAGTGCAATCTGAATTCAAGCCATTGATTTGTAAATGAACGCGTACACCCAAGCTTGCCTTGGAGACGGTGCTAGCTACTGCAGGTGTGTGCATGTGTGTGCCTGTGGGCACCCTGCTCTTGCATTCCTGTAATTTCATTCGGGGCAGGGACTGAAATGACTTCGATGACTCACTGTTTCCCTACAGTACTAGAGCCCGGCTTTGGCCAGTGTTGAGCTTAATCTGTGCTTTTCACCAACGGAGAAAGCATCAGAACCCTCATTTGTTTCTGTCTGTAGCGTTCAAGATGTGCAATCACTTACCATCCTGATTAACTGCTACCTAACTGCAGCCATTATTCTTCTTAACAGCAGAAATGGCTATTTGCTTTCAGTTTTCTCTGTTGAGAAAGCACCAAGGCTTACTTTACATCCACCCAATTCACCAAAAGAATCCAGAAAAGCGTAAAGAAAGGAAAACCATTTGGTAAGTCTCAGTCCGGGGCCTAAAAATGTCAGCTGGCTTGGGTCAGGCTTCAGGACTTCATTTCTGCTGTGAATTACAGAAAAAAAACAAAGCCATTGTACCCCTGTGGAATGAGGCAGTATTCAGTTTCAATCTGGTGGTTAGAAAAGATGAACATCTTAGTCTGAAATCCTACCCATGAAAACACCGAAGAGACGTTCCTCCAGAATACAAAAAGAAACATGTATTGTTTGGGCGAGTGTGATGGCTCGGATGGTATTTCAATTTGAATCCACCCCCCTTAATGTCTTCATTTTCTAGTATGAGGCTGACATCGGCTCTGCCATCACACGGATTCAGAAGAAAGCTCCCCTTGGCAGGCTGAGATGCCCTTTTCAGCTCCGAAAGGGAAACAAATCACGTTATTGTCAAGGCTGTTATTGAGAACATTGTGCTGTCAGTCCCACTGCCTGGGCCATGCTCAGAAGAACCAAACAGAACTGTTGGCTATGACTTTCATCACTCTGACTTTCCCAGTTGGAACCTCCCCTACCCTGACCCCAATGCTACTCCCCATTCGAATGTTCCAGAATTTATTCCAGGAACAGGTTAAAATTCGTGCTACTTTCAGACATATGAACAAGACAAATCTTTTCTTTCATCTACTCTTTTTAAGAAAGGAAGTCCTGGTCGCTGGAAGATCTGGGTAGACAGCTCCAGAGGATAAAGGCCCTGAGGAGAAACAGGAGATGGAATGATCGGTTTGTGGAACTGGAGGATGCACGTGAAGGACAGGCCACTGAGCAAATGTCTAACTGCCTTCCAGGGTAGGGCCCTATGTTTGGTGCTGAGTCTGTCACCACTGCTGAGTGGACCCAAGGGCCCGGTCTCCTCAAGAAAGGCGTTAGGGTCCTGCCTGTTCGTCTCTTGCCGTAGGGCCTACGCATAGGTCCCTGATGCTATACTATCAGCTCCTGCCCTTCTGAGGCAGAACAGGTGTGCAGCCCGTATGATACCACTCATAGGTGGAATCTAAAAAATTACAACTAGTAAATACAATAACATAGCAGAAGTAGACTCACATATACCATATAGAGAACAGACTAGTGGTTACCAGTGGGAAGGGGGAGGTTATAGGGGCGGGGGGTGGCCAGTATAAACTATTGAGTATAATAGAGGCTCAAGGATGTAATGCACAATATAGAGAATATAGCCAATATTTCTCAATCACAGTAAATGGAAAGTAACTTTTAGAAACTGTATAAAATTAAAACATGGAAGGATAGTACTATCGTGGTTGTCCTGAGACATTGAGAAAATACAAAGAAGAATGTACTCCCTCAAATAACGTTATCTAAGAGTCCGTTGGATTGGTGGTGGGGTGGGGAGGGGAATGTTCTGGCAGTTTTCATTACTTTCTTTTTTTATAGTTTTGTTTATTTATTTTTGGCTGTACTGGGTCTTTGTTGTTGCGAGTGGGGGTCTTCCACAGGCTTCTCACTGTGGTGGCCTCTCTTGTTGCGAAGCATGGGCTCTCAGGCGCTCAGGCCTCATTAGTTGCGGCTCCCAGGCTCTAGGGCGCATGCTCAGTAGTTGTGGTGCACATGCTTAGTTGCTCTGCGGCCTGTGGCATCTTCCTGGATCAGGGATTGAACCTATGTCCCCTGCATTGCAGATGGATTGTTTATCAATAAGCCACAAAGGGAGCCCAACTTTCATTACTTTTATTTTGATTATGTGTGTGCACGATTGAGTGTGTGTGGAGGGGGGAGGTGGGGAGGAAGAGACTTTTTTCCCTTTTTGGAATTTGTTTTGCTATTAAAATTTTCTTGAAAAGCACCCTTGGCTAGAATATTCTTTCTAGCAATCTCTGAAATAGAATACAAGAGTCAGTACAAGGTAAGAGAGACTTTTGATTTATTTATTGTTATTTGGAGGATAATTGCTTTACAGTGTTGTGCTGGTTTCTGCCATACAGCAAAGTGAATCAGTCATAATGATATCTGCATTCCTTCCCTCTTGAGTCTCCCTCCCATCCCACCCCTCTAGGTCATCACAGAGGGCCAAGCTGGGTTTCCTATCTTATACAGCAGCTTTCACTAGTTATCTATTTTACACATGATAGGTATACATGTCAGGGCTAAGACACAATACATTTGGAAGCAGAAATAATGAGATTTGAAGGCTTGCTCAGACTTGGTGTGAGTGATTTGAGGCAAGTGACTTCATATTTCTGAGCCTTTCTTTCCACCCTTCTCTAGGAAATGGGTCTCTTGTAATAAACCTTACTTGACTGTGTGGTGTAAGCCTAAAATACAGTGAAAAGTGAAAGTGAAGTCGCTCAGTCGTGTCCGACTCTTTGCAATCCCATAGACTGTAGCCCACCAGGCTCCTTCATCCATGGGATTTTCTAGGCAAGAATACTGGAGTGGGTTGTCATTTCCTTCTCCAAGGGTAGACCCAGGGATCGAACCCGGGTCTCCCGCATTGGGGGCAGACACTTTGCTGTCTGAGCCACCAGGGAATCAATCCTAAAATACAGTAGAATATATAAACTGTGCAGCAGTTTTACATACCAGGTACTCTCATCTGTGCTTTACTTAAGAGAGACATTTATTCCTCATTACTGCCGCAAGAGGTAGGTCCTAGAATTGTCCCCATTATATGGAAAAATGAGGCTTAGATGGGCTTGGCTGCTGAAGCAGCAGAGACAGAATTTGAGTCCCTGCCCTCAGCTCTTACCCTCTTCGCCCTGGACAGTGGCTGCAAGCTGAGTCCCAGGAACCAGATCTGGCCTGTGGATGTGTTTAGTTTGGCTTACTGTATTTATAGGAAAATATTTAACTTAGTTGTCAACGCTTAAGAATGGAAGATTTCACCATCTGGGTTCCCCAGCTTCTCTTTAAAAATCTGCAGCTCTGGCCATTCTGGCCCTGTGCTCCCACATTAAATGTATGGCAGCATTTGAGGGTGGGTCTCCTCTCCCCCAACAGCTTTTCCATCCATCACCCTCACTAGAGGCATCAAGTTGCTAGGCTGCAGACTGACAGCTGTATGTGGTTCCTTTGTGGAATAAATGTCCTGGTAACTCTGGTCTCAATTTAGTTCTAATCGTGCCTGCCTATTGCAGCTCCCAGGACAATGTCAATGACATAGGATGTTCCAGATTCTTCCAGGGCTCCCTGATGCCTCTCCTTGCTCTAAATCAAGTAAGACCCTGAGGCATCCCTGCCTTTGAGCACACATCATCTCCTAGATTTGCCTGTTTCCTCCCTTATCACTGCCATGAAACCTCCTTAGGCAGGTGGTTAGGAGGTGAAGTCCCCTCACCTCCACCATCCTGGGTTATTGCCATCAACCCTTACCTCCTGCGCCTGGTGCACACTTACCCCAGTGGTCCCCAACCTTTTTGGTATCAGGTATCAGTTTCATCACTTCATGGCAAATAGATGGGGAAAAAAAATGGAAACAGTGACAGACTTCACTTTCTTGGGCTCCAAAATCACTGCAGACAGTGACTGCAACCATGAAATTAAAAGATCTTTGCTCCTTGGAAGGAAAGCTATGACTAACCTAGACAGCGTGTTAAAATGCAGAGACATCACTTTGTTGACAAAGGTCCGTGTAGTCAAAGCTGTGGTTTTTCCAGTAGTCGTGTACTGATGTGAGAGTTGGACCATAAAGAAGGCTGAAAACCAAAGAATTGATGCTTTTGAACTGTGGTGTTGGAGAAGACTCTTGAGAGTCTCTTGGACAGCAAGGAGATCAAACCAGTTAGTCCTAAAGGAAATCAACCCTGAATATTGATTGGAAGGACTGATGCTGAAGCTGAAGCTCCTATACGTTGGCCACCTGATACAAAGAGCTGACTCACTGGAAAAGACCCTGATGCTGGGAAAGAGTGAGAGCAGAAGAAGGGGACGACAGACAATGAGATGGTTGGATGGCATCACAGACTCAATGGATGTGATTGTGAGCAAACTCCGGGAGATGGTGAAGGACAGGGAGGCCTGGCGTGCTGCAGTCCACGGGGTCGCCAAGAGTCGGACACGACTGAGTGACTGAACGGTAACAAATCAGTTTCATGGAAGACAATTTTTCCATGGACTGAGGTGGGGGAGTGGCTTCAGAGTGATTCAAGTACATTACATTTATTGTGCACTTTGTTTCTATTATTATTCCATCAGCTCCACCTCTGATCATCAGGCATTAGATCCGGGAACTTGGGGACTCCTGCCCTACCTAATCAGCCCATTTCATATCCATTTTCATATTCATTTTCAACAAATCTTTCTTTTGTGATCAAGGTCGGCTTCTTGCAATCAATTACCCAGGACCACACATTTAGAAGGATCCCACACTTGATTTAATGCCCTGCTATGGCCATCTTGAAAATCTGCATGATTTTTGGATTGTAGCCCACAAATTACGTAGCTGGTCCTATTCATGTTTCAATTTCCAGAAGCTTTAATGATTCCTAACCTTGGCAGTATTTCCCTGCCCTTTTGAAGCCATGGTACACAAAGAACCTGGTAAGATATGGAAGCTGTAGTGGGCTGCTCTGAAGCCCCAGACCCTGGTCAGCCATTCCTAGGAGAGCAGATGTCATGGCAAACTGTGACCCTTTCGTAGCATCACAAAGATGCCAAGTCCACCTGCTAAGAGAGTTCTGTCCTGCAGGAGAAGGTTCTATTAGTTCACTTTAGTGCTCACCAGGCTTTGTTTTGGGCTTTCCTGCTGGCTGAGCTGGTACAGGCTTTGTTTTAGGAACCCCAGTCTGCAATCATGCCAATATTTATGAGTCCTTCTTATCTCCAGGCCCTCATGAACATAGTTCCTGTTGCTGGGAATAATCACTCCCCTCTTCAGTGTTACCCAAATCCTGCCCAATTTATCACACCAGCTCAAGTCTACCTCCTCCACAAGTTTATCCTGTGTCTTACATGCCAAGAGTGCTTTATTCATGCATCAAATGATTATTGATAGCCTGAGCCAGTGTTCGGGATACAACTGTAAACATACCCACACTTCTGCCCTCATGAAACTTTACAAGTCAGGAGAGCCAAGAGGTAAAAAAGGCCACTTGGAATCACTATGATAAGAGGTCTCATGGAAGAAGGGGAGGCTGTGTTAGTTTCCTGTGGCCGCTTTAACAAATTGCCGCAAACTTTGTGGTTTATTAGCTACGGAAGTTTCTTTTCTCATAGTCTGGAGGCTAGAAGTCTGAAATCAAGGGGTCAGCAGAGCCCGCTTCCTCTGAAGTCTCCAGGAGACACTTCTAGTGGCTCCAGGCATTCCTTAGCTTGTGGCAGCGTCACTCCAATCTTTGTCTCCTTCCTCACACTGCCTTTCCTTCTTTTCTGTGTTTCTTGTAAAGACATTTGACATTGTATCAGTTCAGTTCAGTTCAGTCGCTCAGTCGAGTCCAACTCTTTGCGACCCCATGAATTGCAGCACGCCAGGCCTCCCTGTCCATCACCAACTCCCGGAGTTCACTCAGACTCACGTCCATCAAGTCAGTGATGCCATCCAGCCATCTCATCCTCGGTCGTCCCCTTCTCCTCCTGCCCCCAATCCCTCCCAGCGTCAGAGTCTTTTCCAATGAGTCAACTCTTCAGGGCTGGCCAAAACCTGAATTAACTTTTTGGCCAACCAAATATTTAAGGTCTATGCAGGGTTTGATCCCTGATTCAGGAAGATGCTCTGGAGTAGGAAATGGCAACCCATTCCAGTATTCTTGCACGGGAAATCCCATGAACAGAGGAGCCTGTTGGGCTATTATTAGTCCATGGGGTTGCAAAGAGTCAGACATGACTGAGCACACACACATATTTAAGGTCTACCTGGATAATCCAGAATGATTCATCTCAAGATCCTTAATTACATCTGCAAGACACTCTTTTTCTTGTGAAGTATAACATTCACAGGTTCTGGGAATTAAGATATGGACTTATATTTGGGGGATGGGGTCGGGGAGCGTCTTAGCAGTTAACCTCACACTGGGGAACTGGGGTAAGTCTTCTTGAAAAAACAACATATAAGCTGAATAAGCCAGGAAAAGAGAAAAAGAAGGGGGTGATGGCAGTGAAAGCATTTCTGGAAATAGCATGTGCAAAGATCCCAATACAAAGTTAAGCCTCCTGGATTCCTGGTAGTAAATGAAGCTCATATAATTGCAGAAGAATGTACAAGGAGAAAGGGTAGGAGAAGCAGCTGGAGAAACTTGTAACTACAGAAAGTCATTCCAAGCAAATGGAGAGGCACTGAGAGGTTTTAAACAATGGAAGGACATTATCAGATTTCAAAAGATTGCTATGGCTGTAGGGTGGAGGCAATCATTTGAAGGCAGCAAAGACGGGACCAGGGGAATGGATAGGAAATGATTACATAATTTGGGCAGTGAATGGTAAACTAGGGTATTGTAGAAGGGAAGGGAGACAAGTCAACAAATTCAAAAGGGCATTTGGGAGGCAGTTAACAGATTTGGTGGCTGGTAGAATTTCAGCACAGAAGTCAAGGATGATGCCCAGGTTTCTGGTTTCGGGTCTGGAAGGTGTGGCCATTGTTGCAGTCAGGAGCTGAAAAGGAGGTGCCATGTGGGTGGGCACCTTGGGAGTGAGTTTTCAGTATCTCTGAGACAGGCTCTTAGAACTGATCAGTGGACATTTAAATTGAGTGGTCAGAAACACAGCAGAGAGCCTGGGGCTAGAAATAGACTTGAGAACCACCAGAATGTGGATCATATATGCCATCAGGGAGTAAACAGTAGTCCTCAGCATAATGTATAAAGTGAAAAGAAAATAGAGCCCAGGACAGAACTCTCAAGAGCATCTATCTATACTGACTCTATGTGTTACCCATCAGGGTTCTTGGCCTCCTTAATCAATAGAAATTGATCAGAGGCCAGACAAGAAATTCAGGCAAGGATATATTGGGTCCTCTGCTGCAGCAGTGGGCAGGGAGAACCAAGAACAATTTCCCTTGCTCACTGCATCTTCAAGGGGGCGCTAGCTTGTTCCTTATATGGGGTGAGGCTCAGGGCAGGCCCAGGAGTCTGCTAGGAGGGATGGCTGGGGTGTTTTGCCCACCCCTTTGATGGTTTTGAGTGCAGGGGGCATGCACAGTACCCTGCTTTTGCTCCAAACACCTTGTTTTTGCTTCCAGCTCTTCAAAAGTGGCGGTTGGACTTTTTTGGTCTTTTTGTATCATCTTGTGTCCATAATTTGCCCCAAAGGTACACGAATGGTGCGTGCACGCAGTTATTCTTAGTCCCTCATAGTTTATTTGCATTTTGTGGCTCGAGGAGATATTTGGCCAGGTGCAAGCGCTTCAGCAAATGGTCCAGGTCCCAGCCTGTCCCAGATGGACTGAGGACAAGGGGCCATGGAAAAAGACGGATGACTCAGAGGGCAGTGACTGCCAATATTTAGTTATACATGATTTCTATGATACCATTTGAAATGCGTTGTCAACTGTCTTGTTTTATGTCCCTCATTTATATTTTGCTGAACAAATTCAGACACAGTATTGTTCTCTTTTCTCTTATCTCAGTCCTGACTATTTCTTATATCCAGGAACCAAGGCGAGGGTCTGGAGCAAGGGGCCCATGTGGGAATAAGCCCTGAACAGTTAGCTGGATATTATCTGTCCAAGGCTGAGTCTGCAAACAGGAGGAGGGAACATTTCCCATCTCCTCTGATCCTCCACCAAAACGCAGGGTCTTGGTAGCAGGTCAAGAGGTGCCCAGAAGAGAGCAGAACAGGCAGAAGGGGTGGGACGCGCAGCACCTGAAGGAGGGGTCCGTGGATTCAGACCGGCTGGAGCTGAGTGGAAGGGAAGCATTTGCAGTCAGCGTGTAGTGTCTGCCCGGGTCCAGGGCCATCCATAGCCTGTGCTGTCTTGTTGAGACACACAATTTCTGAAGTCATTCAGCTCAGGAGTCAACACCCAGCCCGTGTGGTCCCCTTGCAGCCTGCTGGCTAGGTTTACTCTGCTCAGTCTTACCTCAAAGGAAACATTGATTTAACAGATAGCAAACCTCAGGCCACTGAGAGATGCAGACAGTCATGTTCTGAGACCTCTGGAAGCATCTGCAATGTCAAGCCTCCAAAAGGTTTGAGTTTTAGTGATAAGCCCTTTAATCAATGACCAACAGCAGGTCAAATGCTGTCACAGAAGGGGTTTCACTTAATCCTATCTCCAAAATCTTCCCTCCTCTCTCATCCTCAAGGGCAACTGCTCTCATTCGAGTTCTCATGGGTCTCAGCTTTTAAATTCTCTAATAGTCTCTCTGACCTGGTTTCCCTGCCTTAGTCACACAGAAGCTTGAGTGACCTTGTAGATATATAAATCTGATCAAGTCAGTCTCCTGCTTAAGGACCTCCTTGTTCCCAGGGTCACGGGGTAAGGTCTGCTCTTGGGCTTGGCATTCAAGGCCCTGCATCACTGCCCTGGGGCCTCCCCACCCGTACCCACCTGCAGGGGCACTCTGCCTCACAGCTCCTTGTGAGAAAAGCCACGGGAACCGCCCTTCTCCATGGCTGCCGGGCAGTCCTGACTTGTCCTTTGTGAGCTCCAGCACCTCGCTTTCTCCCTAAAGTCTTCCCTCTCCACACCTATCACAAATGGTCTCTCCCATCCATGGGCAGGCTTTGAGGCTCTACAGCTGGTATTTCTTTTTCCTACTGCACTCACCACAGCCCCCCTTTAAACTTTCCTTCATTGTCAACAGAGTGGATATTCCCTCAAGGCGATGAGCAATAGTTCTTGAAGGAGGGGGTTGGAAAAAGCTTAGTTTTTATCATAAGCCACAGAAATACATACATATTCATCCAGTATATGTGTGGTATTAAAATGTCATGGAGAGGGGTTAGGGAATAAACTAAGAAGGCCCCTTAGAGGCCAATACTGAAAAATCAGTTGAGAAATACTGAACTGACTTGATCATACATTTTCCTTACAACTGGACTATGAATCTTTCAAGGGTCCCTGGAGCTATTGGAGTGGTTGACATGCTATAGTGTTGGGAATAAATGTTGAATGCTTTAAGCTGAATGCATGTATGCATGAACGAGTCCTTCCTCTAATCCTATGGTGGCGGGGGCATTACTGTCGCATTGGGGGAAGATATGGAAATAGGTGCCAAGCTCCCCTCCCTCACCCCACAACCAAGGTTCCAAAGTGCTTAAGTAGAAATATTTTAAATTCAGGACTTCTAAAGTGCAAATCCAAGGTTCTTTTACCTCACTTTAGTATAATTGATATAATTTACACAAAAGCAGGGCTTCCTTGGTGGCGCTGATGATAAAGATTCTGCCCGCAAGGCAGGAGATCTGGGATCAATCCCTGGCCTGGGAAGGAAGATCCTCTGGAGGAGGGCATGACAGCTCACTCCAGTATTCTTACTTGGAGAACCCCCATGGACAGAGGACCCTGGTGGGCTATAGTCCATGGGGGTCACAAAGAGTTGGACATGACTCAGCAACTAAGCATGTACACAAAAGCAGGAGAGTATGTTTTCCAAATTGCCTTTAACAATCAAGAAGGTTTGGGTTGAAATATCCTAAGCAAACCTGAATGCCCAAGAATAACATTGGGAAATGAAGACTGTGGTCTTGCAGACTAGAGCAAAGATGCCTCAGCACTCAGCTAGGTTTTGGCGGGAATGGTGACCTTTTTACCCAATTCCCCACAAGGAGAATTTGAAGCTCAACCAGATATAGCCAAAACCACCTACTTTGCTTGTAACCCTGAGCCTTGCAGTTAATCCAATTAAATTATTATTATTTTTAATCCAGCCTCAAGCTCTTCCTGTGTATTAAACTGAGCAGCACAGGTCTACTTTGCCCTGAGCAGGTAGGGATGGTGGAACAAGAAAAGAATACACACAATTATAATGCAAGATTCAACAAGATCATGGTCATGAGAGAGACTTAGGCAATTCTAAGCCAGGAGATGAACTACAGTGGGGAGATAATGAGGACGTGAATGTTATTAATAAAAATGCTTTCCGTGTTGAAAGCAAAGCAACATCTATAAAATGGTTTTATGAGTAAATTGTTGAAGCAGGAGGAGCTGAGTAGCTCAAACCAGCTTAGCCTTTTCAAGGTCAAGATGAAGTTTAAAATTTATGGGTAAAATTTATGGGGTAAATCTGTAAAATGTAAAATTTACAGATTTATGGGTATATTTATCCAGTCAAACTTTCCTCATTTTCCACTTATAAGCAGTGGGTAAAAATCCCTGATGAATGACAGGTCATTGTCCTAGGACAAAACCTTCTGCTTTTAAACATAAATACTTCTTACAAACAGGGGGGAAAAGAAGTACGCATCATAAGTATACAGTTCCGTGAATTGGCAAAGAGCAAATCCTTGTAACTACGATCTAGATGAAGAAATAGAACATTATGCATCCATGAAAGCCCTCCTGGTTACCATAGATTAGTTTTGCCTCTTTTTGAACTTTCAAGAAATGGAATCATAGAAAATATACTCTTATTAAGCAGACTTCTTCTGCTTAATAACGTGTGAGATTCATCCAGATGTTTGCCTGTAGCAACAGTTTGCTCATTCTTGTTGCTGAAAGAGCTCCACTGTATGGATACGCCACATTTTGTCAAAGCAAGTGTGTCTCCCCTGGCGGTTCTGTGTTAAAGAATCCGCCTGCCAATGCAGCAGACTCGGGATTGATCCCTGATCCGGCAAGATCTTCTGGAAAAGAAAATGACAACCCACTCCAGTATTCTTGCCTGGAAATTCCATGGACAGAGGAGCTTGGAAGGCTACATACAGCCCATGGGTCACAAAGAGAATGACTCAGTGACTGAATGAATGAAATGAAAGAACGATGCTACATTTATCTTCCCAATCTGCAGCTAGTGAATATTTGAGTTGTTTCCACTTTTTGGTGATTACACCCAGTGCTTATTATGAATCTTCTTCCTACAGGTCCTTTGATGAGCAATCATACTCAAATATACCTGGATGGAAGTGCTGATTCATATGCTATATTTGCTCAGATTTAATAGATTCTGCTAAGTAGATTTGAAAAGTGACTGTGTCAATCATATACTATCATTTTATGATAGCAGCATGCAAGAACTCCAAAGAGCTCAAATTCTCTCCTGCTCTTGGTATTAAGTGAATATCATTTTAGCTGCTCTGGTGACTATGCTTTGTAAGTTCCTGTTTTTATTTTGTGTTTTCCTGAGGACTAACGAAATTAGACATCTTTTCAGGTTTATTAGCTATTTGTATTTTCTCATTTGGAAACTATCTCCTTAAGCCTATCGCACATTTTTCTGTTGAGATGCCCATCCTTTTTCTTATTAATATGTAGATTGCTATATATTTTGGATATAAGTCTCTTGTCAGACATATATTTTGCTAATATTTTCTCCTAATCCATGACTTCATTTCTCCTCTTTTCCTGGTTATCTTTGGCTAAACAGAAGTTCTCATTTTCTATGTCAATTTTATGTTTAATGCATCATATAATTCATAAACGTATTATGAAATCTTTGCCTTTCTTGTGTTTATGTAAACTTTCTTCTGCATTAAAATATTAAGCCTTCCAATCCATGAGCGTGGTGTATACCTTCATTTACTTAAGTCTTTATCTCAGTAGTTTTTAGTTCAATTTATCTCTGTAGTTTTAGTCTAAAGATTTTGCTCTTTTGTTAGATTTAAGTTCAGTTCAGTTCAGTCGCTCAGTCATATCCAACTCTTTGCGACCCCATGGACTGAAGCACCCCAGCCCTCCGTGTCCATCACTAATTCCCAGAGTTTACCCAGGCCCATGTGCATCGAGTCAGTGATGCCATCCAACCATCTCATTCTCTGTCATCCCCGTCTCCTCCCACCTTCAATCTTTCCCAGTGTCAGGGTCTTTTCCAGTGAGTCAGTTCTTCACATCAGGTGGCCAAAAGATTGGAGGTTCAGCTTCAACATCAGTCCTGTCAATGAGTATTCAGGACTGATCTCCTTCAGGATGGACTGGTTGGATCTCCTTGTTGTCCAAGGGACCCTCAAGAGTCTTCTCCAACACCACAGTTCAAAAGCATCAATTCTTCAGCGCTCAACTTTCCTTATGGTCCAACTCTCACATCCATACATGACTACTGGAAAAACCATAGCTTTGACTAGACAGATCATTGTTGGCAAAGTAATGTCTCTGCTTTTTAATATGCTGTCTAGGTTGGTCATAACTTTTCTTCCAAAGAGCAAGCGTCTTTTAACTTCATGGCTGCAGTCACCATCTGCAGTGATTTTGGAGACCAAGAAAATAAAGTCTCTCACTGTTTCCACTGTTTCCCCATCTATTTGCCATGAAGTGATGGGACTAGATGCCATGATCTTAGTTTTCTGAATGTTGAGTTGTAAGCCAACTTTTCCACTCTCCTCTTTCACTTTCATCTAGAGGCTCTTTAGTTCTTATTTGTTTTCTGCCATAAGGGTGGTGTCATCTGCATATCTGAGGTTATTGATATTTCTCCTGGAAATCTTGATTCCAGCTTGTGCTTCATCCAGCCCAGCATCTCTCATGATGTACTCTGCATAGAAGTTAAATGAGCAGGGTGACAATATACAGCCTTGACGCACTTGATTTAAGTTCAACTTTTAGCAAATCTCAAGTACTTATCTTTCGAGTTACAGGAAATACAAGAAAGAAAGTCTGATATATGTGCCCTGACTTCAAAATGCTTTGGGACAACTGTGGGACACAAGTGCAGAAAAATTAAAGACTGAATATTAATGAAGTAATGATTGCATGATGGAAGCAAAGAGAAAAGAGACATGCAAGCAACCAAAGTGGGCTGAAGTTGTTGGTCAGGTTGCCTCACACTGAAGCAAGAAGAGCTGAGATGGCCTTGGGTAATGAATGGCATCTATAGAGTGGAGTGGAAGGAAACATTCCATGGAGAAAGCTGGAATGAGTGAGATCTTGAGGCTCCAAATGAACACAACACATTACAGGGCCACGAGGACACTGGTTGAGAAAAGTGCTTCACTCTGACGAATGAGTAGTGAGAGATAAGATGAAGTCCTGCACTGAGAGTTCCCATGAACAAAAGAAAGAAGAGCCCCAAGTGTGTTTTGGTGAAAAAGCTTGGCATCCTACCCCCCAGAAGGCAACTCAGCAAGTATTAAAAGTTGCCTGACATTAATTAGCAACCTCGTGACTATCTTCAATTAAGAACTTTCTCATAGGAACTCCCATACTCTCACACTTGAACCAGACTACCTATCCAAGATGGTCTCCCTTCTAGAAATGAACTACCTCTTACAGAATGTATAATCCAGAGAGACTATCATTGGAACCCAGAGCTCACCATCCAACCAAAAGGCTTAGACCAGCAGCTACCACCAAATGCTTCTGAGAGGGCTACAGCTGTAAAATCAAGTAGGATAGCTGCTGTTGTTTTGTTGCTAAGTCATGTCCGACTCTTGCAGCCCCATGGAGCCTGCCAGGCTCCTCTGTCCATGGGATTTCCCAGGCAAGAATACTGGAGTGCGTTGCCATTTCCTTTTCCAGGGGATCTTCCCAACCCATGAATTGAATTTGCAACTCCTGCATTGGCAGGTGGATTCTTTATCACAGAACCACCAGGGAAGCCCAAGTAAGATAACTATTCCATGCATAAATTCAGAAGCAAAACTGAACTTCCTAGAAGAAATGGGGCTGGAATTGGTTGTTCAAGGCTTAGATCACTGGTTTTTGATGCTCTGTTTTCAACCTAACTGAGGCGGAGTTAGAACAAGCAGACCCAAGGGCAGCTTCAGAACACAAGGAGTCTGGTCTTCAGGCCTCCTGGGAGCTACTGGAATGAATAAGGCATGGAGGAGCCAGCACAGAGTTCAAATGATAAAATTCCTAATGGGACATGAATATGCATTTTGCCAAGATTTCTTCTAATTTTGGAACTCAGTTGGAAACTTCTGGACGTCATGTTCCTTTTGGCTCTGGCAAAACCCAACTCTGCATTGCTTTGTGTTTATTTTATCCTTCAAGATCAGAGCATAATTTACTTGTAGCTAGATTTTTGTGTTTAGCACAAACCTCCATTTAGATGGAAAAACAAGCGGGTTTTTTCCCCCCCTTATATGTCCCTAGGGGTGAAAAAGATGTGCACAATGGAGAAAGGTTCCACTGAAAAAACATGCATTCCAAATATAGATAATTTACACAAACAGAAGCACCCAGAGGAGAAATATTTTCTAAAGCCTAAAATATGATGAGTCTTCAAACTTGGAGTAACATAGAAGAGATTAGATCTAGAAAATCCTCAGGACTCTCCTACATTTAGGTAGGACGACATCTACCCCAGTATCTCATTCTTATGAAAATTTCTTACCATATCTAAACAAATCTTTTGAGAAGAAATATTATAACTTCCCTTGGCATTATGTCCTCAAACACTTACAATGAGAATGTATCTTTATGGGTACCAATTCCTCATCTTTATATTATTTTTCAAATGCTCTCATTTTTCAAAGAACTGCTTAGATTTTATTAGTACAAAGCCAAATTCTCCTATAACTAAAGTTTACTGGGACCTACAATAAAACAAAAGAGGTGAAGGGAATAAGACAAAAGAAGGGAAGTAAAAGGCAAAGGAGAAAAGGAAAAATACACCCATTTGAATGCAGAGTTTCAAAGAATAGCAAGAGATAAGAAAGCCTTCCTCAGCCATCAGTGAAAAGAAATAGAGGAAAACAATAGAATGAGAAAGACTAGAGATCTCTTCAAGAAAATTAGAGATACCAAGGGAACATTTCATGCAAAGATGGGCACAATAAAGGACAGAAATTGTATGGACCTAACAGAAGCAGAAGATATTAAGAAGAGGTGGCAAGAATACACAGAAGAACTATACAAAAAAGATCTTCATGATCCAAATAATCACAATGGTGTGATCACTCACCTAGAGCCAGATATCCTGCAATGTGAAGTCAAGTGGGCCTTAGGAAGCATCACTACAAACAAAACTAGTGGAGGTGATAGAATTCCAGTTGAGCTATTTCCAATCCTGAAAGATGATGCTGTGAAAGTGCTGCACTCAATATGCCAGCAAATTTGGAAAACTCAGCAGTGGCCACAGGACTGGAAAAGGTCAGTTTTCATTCCAATCCCAAAGAAAGGCAATGGCAAATACCAATATCAATAGATATTGAGAAATAGATAGATATTGAGAAATTCTATATCTATTTATCAATAGATATTGAGAAATATCAATAACCTCAGATATGCAGATGACACCACCCTTATGGCAGAAAGCAAACAAGAACTAAAGAGCCTCTAGATGAAAGTGAAAGAGGAGAGTGGAAAAGTTGGCTTACAACTCAACATTCAGAAAACTAAGATCATGGCATCTGGTCCCATCACTTCATGGCAAATAGATGGGGAAACAGTGGAAACAGTGAGAGACTTTATTTTCTTGGTCTCCAAAATCACTGCAGATGGTGACTGCAGCCATGAAGTTAAAAGACACTTGATCTTTGGAAGAAAAGTTATGACCAACCTAGACAGCATATTAAAAAGCAGAGACATTACTTTGCCAACAAAGATCTGTCTAGTCAAAACTATGGTTTTTCCAGTAGTCATGTATGGATGTGAGAGTTGGACCATAAGGAAAGTTGAGCGCTGAAGAATTGATGCTTTTGAACTGTGGTGTTGGAGAAAACTCTTGAGGGTCCCTTGGACAACAAGGAGATCCAACCAGTCCATCCTGAAGGAGATCAGTCCTGAATACTCATTGACAGGACTGATGTTGAAGCTGAACCTCCAATCCTTTGGCCACCTGATGTGAAGAACTGACTCATTGGAAAAGACCCAGATGCTGGGAAAGATTGAAGGTGGGAGGAGAAGGGGATGACAGAAGATGAGATGGTTGGATGACATCACCGACTCAATGGACATGAGTTTGAGTAATCTCCAGGAGTTGGTGATGGACAGGGAGGCCTGGCGTGCTGCAGTCCATGGGGTCTCAAAGAGTCGGATAAGACTGAGCAACTGAACTGAATAATAAAACAAAAGAGGCTTCCCAGGTGGCTCCGTGGTAAGGAATCCACCTGACAGTGATGGAGACGCAGGAAAGAAGTTTTGATCTCTGGGTCAGGAAGTTCCCCGGAGGAGAAAATGGCAATCCATTCCAGTATTCTTGCTGAGATAATCCCATGGACAGAGGAGCCTAGCAAGCCTCAGTCCATGGGGATCACAAAGAGTCAGACACTACTGAGCTAATGAGCACGCACACACAATCAAACAAAAATTGAAAAGATCTTGGGATAAGTTTATGTTATAAATAATCAGGAATCTTTCAAAAACTCAACATGAAACAAGACCTCCCAAAAGGGGATATGATATTTGGCTCATGTAATAGTCTTCTTACTATCGTTTTGGAAAGGTCTCAGGGAAGGACTCTGATTGGCCCAGCTGAATCACCTGCCCAAGTCTGTACCAATCACTGTCACTTGACTGGACATGACATAGCCAAGTGGCATGTAGTCATGGGAAGTGCATTTATTTCCAGAAGAAAGAAGGATCATTTAGGGAACATTGTAAACTGGCAAATGTGAAAGGAGCAAAAAAAAAATGTTTTCACAGTGCCTCAGATCTAGTACATTAGGACTTTGGAGAAAGAATTATTTTTTAAAGAAAGCCAAAGATGTCAATAGAAGTGGATGTCATCACCATAAGTGGTGTATTAGCACTGATTATACATGAAACCTGCTCTGGAATTCATAGCTACTTTCACTGGGGACATTTCATTGGCATCAAGAAGACAGCATAGCTTACTGGCTAACAGCCTGAACTTTTGATTCTAACTGTCTCAACTTTAAATCTTCACAGTATCCAATGTTGGCTTTGGTATTTGGGCAAGTTACTAACACTCCTTAAGCAAAATTGGCACAACAATGAAATTTACCTCTTGGGTTATTGTGAACATTAAAAGAAATGATACAGATAGTTTGGTACAATATCCAGCCCTTAGTTTTAAAAAAATCACTAGATTTTTACTACAGTTACTATTATTTTCATTACAATGTTCCTAATTATTATTCTTTACAACAGTGCCCAGGAATCTCAAGGCTAGAGAGTTTTAGAATGGTTAATTGTGATAATGTTCCATTCTATGATTCTGAAATAAGAAATATATCTCCATAGATATTCCCCATTGATATCCAGCCCCATCCTTTGCCTGAAGTCTGTTTAAAATCTCCCTCTTTCACATTCCATAATTTCTCTTCTTATCCACTGATGCATGAAACACTAAGATTCCTGGGTAGAAAAAGCACGAAAATGGTACTCTTGATACTCCTTTTGACCTTTCCAAAAGTGACTTCACAGGTCATTGAAGTCCAAGCAACTTCAATCTTTGCAAGAATCTGTGCTGTGACCAACAAAAGATAACTCCTTGGAGAGATATCAAAACAGTTGACCAGCTTCTGGAACCAATTGACAAAGTAATGAATAACCCCCACTAGATGCTGTTGCAAAGAAAGGAACTGTGAGGCCCTCTAGGAAAAACTGGAATCTTCAAGACTGTCCTTCTACCTTCTCGGGAACTCTTGCTTCCCATTAACATTTCCACAGAAGGCTCCAGAAAGGCGGACATATCAACAGAGACCAGTTCCTTCACTTTCACTGCAGCTGTAGTCCATAGATTTCAGCCAGAATTTTTTCAATCAAGGAAAAGAGTTTAGACAAGGAATTAGGTTATTACATTTGAATTGACTTCTATGCTCCATCGAATGTCTATGACAGCAATTACTCAGGATTCAAAGTCTTATTTTTTTAAACAAGAGGCTTCGTAATATTTTTTCTTGCTGGTTATGAAGGGCAGGGAGAATAACACCTTATATTTATATAGGGCTGGTCCTTGGAAAGTGCTACAAATAATGTCATTCTCTCTCCCACCAGAATTCCTGGTGGAAGCAACATATTTTCCTCACACCACTTTTATAGATTATATAGTCTGTCAGAAACACTGTAGAAGCCAAAACTTGGGTTTTCTTTGGATTTAAAATGTAGTATTAGGTTTCCTTTCTATTAGAAAAACAACATTACTACACAAAAATGGGTTTTTATGCATAGTCCTTGGGATAGTTGCCATGGGAAAGAGCTCAGTTAAAACTTCTTACTTTTCAACACAATAAAATCATCATTTTCCCATTTTCTTACAGACTTTTTATAGCCATATTACATATAGCAGTATCCCAACTATACTAAAGTCATTTGCTCAGAGTAATAAGTATTGCTCTGTGAAAGTTTTGTGTGTGTCCTGGACCACGATGTATTTTTGTCTGTGATTTGCAGTCTTAAGTGTTTGGAAGGCATGTGCCCAACATTACTTGTTTTCAGATTAAAAAAATAAACTAAGGCTCAGAGAAGTTGAATGATTTATGGAGAGTCACACCGTCATGAGCGGTGTTAAAGAGACAAAAAGGTTGTGGTTTTAGTTGCTTTTGTTTTTTGCTTATGTCATTAGTCTAGTGTTGGGCTGGCTAGAGTAATAGCTGCTGTAACAAAGAAGCCCATAATGGTACATTCGTGACTTAAGACAGTAAACGTTTCTTTACTCACTGGACACTACAGTGTGTTTTTGTCTGGTCAGCAGGCGGTGGCTTTTCTCTGTGCAGAGGTTCAGTCCTCTTTCATTTTATTGCTTCACCATCCTCCAGAGCTGTGGTCCCCAACATTTTTGCCACCAGGGACCAGTTTTGTAGAAGACAATTGTTCCGTAGATGGGGTGAGGGGGTGGTTTCAGGCTGATTCAAGTATGTTACATTTATTTTGCACTTTATTTCTTTTATTATTATACCAGCTCCACCTCAGATCATCAGGCATTCGATCCTGGAGGTTGGAGACGTTTACTTCAGGGTAGTGATTTTCAATCAGAAGTGATCTTACCCCTGGAAGACATTTAGCAATGTCTGGAGGTATATTTTTTAGATGTTTATTTGTTTATTTGTGGTTGTGCTGGGTCTTCATTGCTCCGTTGGTTTTTCTCTAGTCGCTGTGAGTGGAGACTACTCTCTAGGCGTGGTGTGCGGGCTTCTCATTGCAGCAGCTTCTCTTGTTGCCGAGCACTGGCTCTAGGGCACTGGGTTTCAATAGCTGTGACATCTAGAGCACAGGCTCCGTAGATGTGGTGCACGAGCTTAGCTGCCCCTGCGGCATGTGGGATCTTCCTGGACCAGGGATCGAACCCTTGTCTCCTGCATTGGCCAGTGGATTCTTTACCACTGAGCTGCCAGGAAAGCTCCGGATATATTTTTGATTGTCACTATTGTGGGGATACTACTGGCATCTAGTGGGTAGATGTCAGGAATTCTCCTATACATTCTTCAGTGCACAGGAAATATCCTGCAACAAAGAATTTTCTGGCCCAAAACGTCATTAATGCCAAGGCTGAGAAATACTGCCCAAGGGGCATATTATCTTCTGTAACCAGCCAGCTAAACAGGGAAGAGACAGACTCAATAAGATACAATCACCCTCTGTTCTGTGACTCTCTTTCTTTGGCCTAGCTTCCCAGGTGGTGCTAGTGGTAAAGAACCTGCCTATCAATGGAGGAGACACAGAAGACTTGGGTTCTACCCCTGGGTCAGGAAGATCCCCTGGAGGAGGGCATGGCAATCCACTCCAGTATTCTTGCCTGGAGAATCCCAGGGACAGAGGGGACTGGTGGGCTACAGGTTCATAGGGTTGCAAAGAGTCAGACATGACTGAGCATCTTAGCACACATGCACTCTATTCTGTGATTGTCTTTCCTTGGCCTGGAAGCTTGAGTCACTGATTTATGTCTAAATGTAAGAGGGTCAGAGAAATGAGTTCTGGTGGGCAGTTCCTTCCAGCAATAACTCTTCTTTGTTCATTTGTGATGAACAACTATCAACTGGTCACAGGTGGCAAAGGCAAAATTTGAACTATGTGTTTGTCTGGCTGCTCACATCATTGTTGAAGAATCAATGTTGTTGTTTAGTCACCAAGTCATGTCCAACTCTTTTGCGACCCTATGGACTGAAGAATCCATAGGAACTAATAAAACCAATAGTACAGAAATTCAGCCCCAACCTTCTCCGTGGGCTCCAGGTCATCCATTCTGTGTTTTAGTCATTAGGTATTGCAAACACACACAGCCAATTTTGCCACTAAAATTCTGTCTCTCTCATCTTCCCTTTTTCATCAGTTGATAACCTTATCCTCCTCCTCACTTTTGTATATCCCCTCCAATTGTTTAGCAAGACTTCTCAGTTCTACCTCCGAGATACATACCAGCAAGTATTACTGTAACAGAGAACAAACCTAACTCCATATTGGACCTATTTCTTTAGCTCTAATCTTCGTGCTTTGTCGTCTGCTTATCATTATTTTTTATCGTTCCTTTCCTACTCCTTTTCTAACCTCTATTCCCTTTTTCTCTTATATATTCAGGCTGTCTTCTCTGTGCTTTTGGAAACTATCATGGTAGAAAGACCAGATCCCCAGCCTATGGCATCCCTCGAAGATTTCTGGAGCATCTCAGACTGACCACCTGGCTACTCCCTTGGACCCATATTAGGCTGAGATGCTGCTTATCACATACATGGCTACCAGCAGTCACACCTTTGATGTCCTCTTTCCTCATTCTTCACTGTCTTTTCCAGATTAATTTCTTCAATTAAGAGCTATTCATTAAACACTGAAGTGGGCTTTAAAATAGATCCGAGCAGAGGCAGATTGACTGTGATGCTAATGAAGCTACAGGGCCCACGGTCACAAGAGTTTTGCAAAATTTGCAAAAGTGAAATATTCTAACTTAGATCAGTTTAGACTACCTCTTCTGCTCTGACATCCCTGTCATCACACTCACCCTTGTACAGGTTGGCTTAAAGTGGCTACAGCCTTTGAGACTTTGCTGAGGCAAAGGTGAGTTGGAGATACGTTTGGTTTTTGGTTTAATGGGATATATTTATACAGTTCACAGTTGCCTCTGTGTATAATGGTTACAGGGTTTCTCCGGTTGCTCAATGGTAAAGAATCCGCCTGCAGTGTAGGAGACCTGGGTTCAATCCCTGGGTCAGGAAGATCCTCTGGAGAAGAAAATGTACCACTCCAGTATCCTTGCCTGGGAAATACAGAGAAGACCAGCAGGCTACAGTCTATAGCATCACAAAGAGTGTGGATGGGGTCGCAAAGAGTTGGACACGACTGAGCGACTTCACTTTTTTTTTTTTTAAAGCAACTTAGCACACATACATAATGGTTAAATTTTTGCAGTGTTGGAATTTTTTCTAGAAATTCTCCTAGAACCTATTGAGCCAACTCATCCATCACTGTGACATGAAGGCACATGGCCAGGTGTCATATCACGATATAAACATGCTGTATAGTCTCTCCTGTAAATCTATGGAAAACAGAGGATCACAGAAGTTTGAGATTATGAGCTGAAGCTGGTGTGTGGGAATTCCTCCAACTATTAAACATGTAATATAGTAAGCAGAGACTTTAATTCTCATGGATGTCTTGTCAAAAAGGAAGTTCTCATTGTGTGTGTAGGGCACAAACTTCTAGTAGTACTATAAATAGCAAGTGTGTTCCTGTGAGTTGATATGTTGTTTATACATTCCAATTATTTAATTTAAAATTGAAAAAATGTTTTGACCAAATTATCCTTTTATTGTTTTTCTATAAAATTATTGTCATGGGAAAAGATGATCTAAGAGTATGTAGGCCAAAAAAAAGAAATAGGATTTTGTGGGGTAAACAGGATTATAGATGTATCACAGGGCTTCCCTTGTGGCTCAGCTGGTAAAGAATCCGCCTGCAATTCGGGAGACCTGGGTTTAGTCCCTGGGTTGGGAAGGTCCCCTGGAGAAGAGAACGGCTACCCACTCCAGTATTCTGGCCTGGAGAATTCCATGAATGGTACAGTCCATGGGGTCACAAAGACCTGGACACGACTGAGTGACTTTCACTTCACTTCACCAGGCAGTTAGTTAATAAAAACAGTATGGGATTTTTGTCAATGTTTGTGGTATTTGTCATTATTTTGAAATCTGCATTTATTTTTATTTCTATCCTAATTTTGAATAAACATTCAAATTTCTTAAATGAGGCCCCCATAGTTGCTAAGTTTCAAGCCACAGGAAACTGGGCTGGTTCCTAGGTATGGTTTCAGACAATGTGTTTCTGTTTATTCTGGAGCTTATGACAGACACTAAATGAGTATCGTGTAGAAAAAGGGCTTCCCAGGTGGTTCAGTGGTAAAGAATATGCCTGTCAATGCAGGAGACGTGAGTTTGATCCCTGAGTCAGGAAGATCCCCTGGAGAAGGAAGTGGCAACCCCCTCCAGTATTCTCGCCTGGAGAACCCCATGGACAGAGGAGCCCAGTGGTCTACAGCCCACGGGGTCACAGAGTTGGACACAACTGAGCGACTGATACACACACATATGTAGAAAAAAGGTAGGAAAAGAGGTGAAGAAATGATTAGAGTGTGTCTGACACTATCCCCATCTACCAATCCCTGACTCCCATCATCTCTCCTAAAAAATATCTCCAACAATTCGGACTTTTGACAATTATGCTTTTGAGGGAAAAGAAGGGGCTGGGTTGTCATGACCAATTATAGACCAAGTTCCAGAGGTGTCCTCCTGCCCCTTTGCCCTTGCTGTAACAACCAAAGCATGACCGGTGCTCAAGGAGACTCTGACCATGGCGTCTTCTCAGGAAAAATGCTGACAGGTCCTGAGAGGGGACCCTGATCTTCCAGGGTCCATAGCTCCAAAGGCTGAGGACACAGGTTGGGGGCTGGAGGACCCTGAGTGCAGTCCTGGTGTGGTGTAAATGAACGTGCTCTCTAGAAACCCGCATCCTTCCTTCCTACCCTGCTCTGGCCACAGTGATTACTCAACTGGTTGCCAACCATTCTTTGACTTGGGTGGGACAACTTATACCAGAATTTGAACTTCAAGTGGAGTACCATGCCGCCCACCCTCAGCCTTCCATACTACCCAGAGCTGTTTGCAAAGGATCCATGAAAGGGAACCAGCTCCCCAGCTGCACATCGACTGCAGTTACCATCCCATAGGTTACAGTCCACGGGGTCACAAAGAGTTGGACACGACTGAGCAGCTAACAGAGCAAAACGAAGCACAGTCTGGTTTTCCTGCAAAAATTAACCAAAAATGTAAAGGAATTAGGATGGGAACAGTATGTGTAGCGATCAGCAATTAATCATTTACTACAGACTGGGTGACCTTTTTGTTGAAGGTAACAGATATAATTAAACAGCCTCTTGCAGAGTGGGTGTTGAAATTGAAATTCTCTCGGTCTGACTCACGGCTGTTCCACCTGGTTCCCTGACCCCTAGAGCATGGTGCCTCTGACAACAAATCCTGGGAAATCCTTGCCTCAGGCCTGCCTTAGAACCCACTGCCAGTGTTTGCCTTTGTCAAACACTGTTAGTGTGCCGGGCCAGGGAGGCCTGCAAGCTGCACTCGAACTGGGTGGAAGGAAAGCTGTAGGGATCAACTAGCACCCTGGACCCCAGGGTAGGGGCAGAAGTCTAATCACTGCAAGGGGCCGCAGTGCTCCTCAAAGCTGTCATTATGGTCTTGCTGGAGCCCCTGAAATCTTGTTGATTTCCTGTTCCAAAATTTCTGGAGATGTACCACCCAGTACAATTATTATGGGCAATAATGTCACAGCAAGGTGGGCCGGCCTTACATTTTGTATTTCACATGGGCTATACCATCAATATTATTAAGCCCACAGCAAGTTTGCCTTTGCAAAGGCCTTATTATATGTAGATATCTTCTGAGCCCCTGCTTTGGGGACCCCCTACCCCCACACCTCCTGATTCCCAGGCTTCCCCTGTGAAACGAGAGACTTCATGACGATGGAGTTAATGACTTGGCTTAATTCAGACCCAATGTTTCTCTTAAGTCTAAAATCCTTTGAATCTGTCAGGAGGGGAGAAGGAAGTGAAATTGGAGAGTCTAGATAATTTGTAGTCTAAGCCAAGATTTATGAGGGGAATTATGGCGCAGAGCTTGGTTTTGAGTGTCTTTGGATCCTGGGAGCCAAATTCTCCCCTTGACTGAACGCATGTGTCCCTCCTGGCTGTGTGTGCAGGAGGTGGAGCCGTCTCCAGCCTCTTGGGGTGCAGGGGTCCCAAGAGACTGGGGCCTCGGCCCTGGGAGCCAGAGCAGGCTGAGGGCGTTGGCACACAAGGTAATTAGCTCTTCACCAGGAAAAGAAAGCCTTTTGGCATCAGAGGAGGAAGCCAAATAAGGAAGCAGAGAAGGAACCACAGGTTCTGATAAACACCCGCAGAGAGGTCAGATCTGGGGAACTCCAGGGTAAGCCTCTAACCCTTGTGTCTTGTTGAGCCCCTCCCTTTGCCAAGCAGACAGCCTTGAGAGTGGGTCCATTTTGGGTGCCACAGGTAAGAATTAGATTGTGCTTAGGTCCAGCCCTGCTAAAATTAATTCTGAGAAGTTCAAAGACAGGAGCAGGAGAAAACTGAAATTCTAGCATTCTTTGCCACATACACAGATACACATACACACTCACACACACAAACTGCTTTATGAATACACAGGCAAAATGTCGCGGAACACACCAATAATAATATCTGCCACATAGTAGATGCTATCACTGACTCAGTGGACGTGAGTTTGAGAAAACTCAGAGAGACAGTGAAGGACAGGGAAGCGTGGCGTGCTACAGCTCATGGGGTCGCAAAGAGTCAGATACAATCTAGGACTGAACAAAACAAAGCAAAATAGATGCTATAGAAGTGCTGTTTGATTCCTTACTTTAACTATAAATAATAACTTTTTAATATATTAAATATATTAATACTTATAATACATTAGTATTTATTTACTTGGCCGTTGGACCCTAGTTGCAGAGCATGGATTTAGTTGTTCCACAACATGTGGGATCTTAGTTCCCAGACCAGGGATCAAGCCTGAATTGCAAGGGAGGTACTTAACCACTGGTTTTTAAACAGCTGATTTGAACATTAAAAAATAGCTAAGAAAAATCACAGTCATATTCTTGCTTTTCTCAGGCACCACACCTGAGTAGGTAAAGCAATGAGCTAAAAGAAACCAGGTACCTGTGTTTAAACCCTCTCCCCTGGTGGGGGTGACGAGGGGTGAGCAAATGCAGACAGGATGGCAGGAGGCATGCTGGAGACAGGAATAAGCCTGGTTGACTTCTCCTGTCTAAGGACTGCTGTTTGCCTGATTCTCCACTGGAGGTAAAAGAGCCAGAGATATTGGATACCAGTATCTGAACCATTCACCTGTGAACTCCCTTGCTGTGAAAATAACAGGGAACCTCCAAGCCACCATTTTCCCTGTTACAAATGGATATGATTATACCACCTCTTGGGGAGAAAGAGAAGGCTAAGTGACTATGTATTGGTCAACTGGCTTCTGCTTCTCACCATATTGGGAATGTTCTGTTAGCTGGAGTTTCTCATAGGGCAAAAGAGACTAGGGGAAAAAAGGCAAAATCCCCGGTATGGAATGATATCCTACCGATCTATATTCAGTTGACTTGAGTGTAAATGAACACATATAGAATCGGTTACAATTAATATTCATACCTAACTAGAGAGGAGGTAGTTCTGCTGGTCTTTCTGAATACTTTTCAGTAAGGCATCTTGGGGCCTCCCTGGTGGCTCAGATGGTAAAGGACATGCCTTTAATGTAGGAGACTCTGTTCCATCCCTGGGTCAGGAAGATCCCCTGAAGAAGGAAATGGCAACCCACTCCAGTATTCTTGCCTGGAGAATCCCATGGACAGAGGAGCCTGGGGGGCTACAGTCCATGGGGTCGCAAAGAGTCAGACACATCTGAGTAACTAAGCATGCACACACACACATACAGTGGGGTATCTCAGGAAAATTTTTTCCACGTGGACCTAACCCAAAGACACACCCGCTCTGCTTCTTTTTCTGTCCTAATCCTTTCAGGACCCTCTCTCATCTTCATCACTTCATTATTTTGGTCTCTGGTCCTTTCCCATGTACTTCCCCAATATCCAGCCCACACTGATCTGCCTGGAACCATGCTTCCACCTCAGACAAGTTTCCAATTGCAGCTAATTCTTGTTTTCTTTTTCAAAATTATACATATACATACATATATATATATATATATCAGTTCAGTTCAGTTCAATTCAGTCGCTCAGTCGTGTCCGACTCTTTGCAACCCCATGAATCGCAGCACGCCAGGCCTCCCTGTTCATCACCATCTCCCGGAGTTCACTCAGACTCACGTCCATCGAGTCCGTGATGCCATCCAGCCATCTCATCCTCGGTCGTCCCCTTCTCCTCCTGCCCCCAATCCCTTCCAGCATCAGAGTCTTTTCCAATGAGTCAACACTTCACATGAGGTGGCCAAAGTACTGGAGCTTCAGCTTTAACATCATTCCTTCCAAAGAAATCCCAGGGCTGATCTCCTTCAGAATGCACTGGTTGGATCTCCTTGCAGTCCAAGGGACTCTCAAGAGTCTTCTCTAACACCACAGTTCAAAAGCATCAACTCTTTGGCACTCAGCCTTCTTCACAGTCCAGCTCTCACATCCATACATGACCACAGGAAAAACCATAGCCTTGACTAGACGGACCTTAGTTGGCAAAGTAATGTCTCTGCTTTTGAATATGCTATCTAGGTTGGTCATAACTTTTCTTCCAAGAAGTAAGCGTCTTTTAATTTCATGGCTGCAGTCACCATCTGCAGTGATTTTGGAGCCCCCCAAAATAAAGTCTGACACTGTTTCTACTGTTTCCCCATCTATTTCCCATGAAGTGATGGGACCAGATGCCATGATCTTCCTTTCCTGAATGCTGAGCTTTAAGCCAACTTTTTCACTCTCCACTTTCACTTTCATCAAGAGGCTTTTTAGCTCCTCTTCACTTTCTGCCTAAGGGTGGTGTCATCTGCATATCTGAGGTTATTGATATTTCTCCCTGCAATCTTGATTCCAGCTTGTGTTTCTTCCAGTCCAGCGTTTCTCACGATGTACTCTGTATATAAGTTAAATAAGCAGGGTGACAATATGCAGCCTATGTATATATATATTAGAGTTGCTCTACAATGTTGTGTTCGTTTCTGCTGTACAGCAAAGTGAATCGGCTATCCATATACATATATTCCTTCTTTTGTGGGTTTCCTCCCTATCTAGATCATCACAGAGCATCGAGTTGAGTTCCCTCAACTGTATCCCTGTGGTATACAGTAGGTTCTCACTAGCCAGTTCTTAATGCTTTTTAGTTCAGAGTTTAAGAATCATCACCTTTCTCTCTTTTACAATTGCTGATCCAAAATTCATTTTCTCTCAGTAAAAAGAGAATGCTCTCACAAGGTTGTTAGAAAATAATTACTTTTATTCAGTTAGCACAGTTCTTGCACATATATAGTAAGAATGTTTTTAATGTTAGCTATCATCATCTTTATAATCCAATCATGCTCTTAGAAACTGGCTCCCAGAAGTTGCCCTTCAGAATTGCCTCCGGCAGTTTCTCTGTACATCAGAAGATGAGTTCTCTCAACCACCCTGAGTTTTGGCAGAGAGAAGACAGCTTTCAAGTGGAGGTTTACAAACAAAACAAAGCAAAACAAAACAAAAACTAATCCCCTGATGATGCAGAAGTCATTTAGTTTACGACTACTTCCTCAGTCCCACTTGAAACCTGTTCCAGTGCAGTTTGTGGTTTAATTACTCAGTGCCACTCAGGTAGCAGCTTTTAGGGGGTTGATTTACCTCCAGGGAGCCAGCCTGGGATCTTTATCCCACATTCATGATGCAACTGATACAATCTCATTTTAACATTAATATTTTGCTTCTCTTCAGAGCTCCTTAAATGCAAAGTTTAGGCAACACATAGATGGCCAGATTCAGTTTGTCCTTGGAAATGGAAGCTGGTAGAAATAAACAGGATTTCTGTGGATTGAGCATCCTCAGAACTGGTCTGTAAATAGCCTACTTCTAGGATCATGATATTTGGGATCAAATCCCAGACCCGAAAGCAACAAAGAAAGGGAAAACCCAGCTCAGATGGCATGAGGTGGTGGAGGTGACACCAGGCGTGGTGGGACAGAGATTCTGTGCTCGGCAGATGAGGGCACTCTACCCTCCAGGAAGAATTGAGTTAAGCACAAGGAGTAGGGTTTCCCGGATTTTACGTTAGTCTGGTCAACATCTCCCCTGAGATTTTGCCATTAGCTTTGTTTTGATTCTGTGCTCACTGAGAAGCCTTCTGACTTCAGTCACCGCAAGAACCTTAATACCCAAAGGGGTGCCCTGAATTACGGAACCGAGTATTTCAATTACTGGAATGATAGTGTCTGTCATCGTGGAGGAATAAATGTGCTTTTCATCAATTATCCATGAGTTCAGCATGATTCAGTCCTTCTGTGTCTGCTAAGTTCCAGGGAGACTTGGAAAACAGAGGTCGAGTAACATTGACATATAAACCCTACCATATGTAAAATGGATAGCTAGCGGGAAGCTGCTGTGTAGCACAGGGAACTCAGCTGGTGCTCTGTGATGACCTAGAGGGGAGGGAAGGGGTTGGGGTGGGAGGGAGGCTCAAGAGGAAGGGGATATATGTATACATACAGCAGATCCACTCTGTTGTACAGCAGAAACTAACGCAACATTGTAAAGCTATTATAGTCCAATAAATTTTTAAAAATAAATAAAAGATGAATATCTACTGAAAAAAGAAAAACAGAGATTCTGTATCAGAAAGCTGAGAAGTAAACTCTCAATGTTGTCTTAAATTCTGTTGCACCTCGGTTTCCTCATCTGTAAAACAGAGGATAATAACAGTACCTGCTCGGTATGGCTGCTATGAGGCTTCATGATGTATAGACGTAAATTACATGTATGTATACCTATGAAATGACTTCATATATGGAAGTACTGGGAATGGTATTCAGCAGTACTGAACTGCTATTCACGGTGCCCCCAGGAGGCCTTCCCCACTCTGAGCACCCTACTAGAAGCAGCCAGCTGACACTTCTTTGTCATACACTTCCTTACACAGGGTTCCAAGGACTTACCTCTTTCAGCCACTCCATTCAGAAAACTAAAGATTTCAAATCAGGCTCCATGGGTGTGTGACTTGTGTAGCTGCATGGGGCTTAACTCTTGACTTACCATCTTGAAGTTCTTGATAATTTTTTAAAATGGGACTCCACATTTTAATTTTGCACTGGGCCCTGCAAAATCAAAATTATGTAGCCAATCTTATGTCTATGTGACCAAGGATGAGCCAAGTGGCTTTGCATGAGCCTCTTCCATCCCAAGTAACCCTATCCTCATCCTATGGATGTTGTGGAGACAAGGGTGAGCAGGCCAGGATGCATACAGACTCAGGTCCAGCCTTGACAATGAGCAGAGTGGAGGCTTCTCAAGAGTGTAGTGATATGTCCAGGGTACAGGCAATGAGTTCTCTCTCAGGGGTCTCAGGAGCCTCAAAGAGACTCTGGATGTGCTTCCAATCCATGCTGCCACCACTCTCTGTGTTAGTTGCTCAGCCATGTCAGATTCTTTGTGACCCCATGGACTGTAGCCCACCAGGCTTCTCTGCCCTGGGATTTTCCAGCCAAGAATACTGGAGTGGATTGCCATTTCCTTCTCCAGGGAATCCTTCTGATGCAGGTATTGAACCTATGTCTCTTCCACCTCCTGCATTAGCAGACAGATCCTTTACCCTTGGGCCACCTGGGAAGCCACCACCCTTGCCCCCTGCTGATAAATAACAAATGCATTTGATAACTGATGCTTTTGAACTGTGGTGTTGGAGAAGACTCTTGAGAGTCCCTTGGACTGCAAGGAGATCCACCCAGTCCATTCTGAAGGAGATCAGCCCTGGGATTTCTTTGGAAGGAATGATGCTAAAGCTGAAACTCCAGTACTTTGGCCACCTCATGTGAAGAGTTGACTCATTGGAAAAGACTCTGATGCTGGGAGGGATTGGGGGCAGGAGGAGAAGGGGACGACAGAGGATGAGATGGCTGGATGGCATCACTGATTCGATGGATGTGAGTCTGAGTGAACTCCGGGAGTTGGTGATGGACAGGGAGGCCTGGCGTGCTGCGAATCATGGGGTCGCAAAGAGTCGGACATGACTGAGCAACTGAACTGAACTGAACTCAACTGTGCAATGATTTGTATTACTCAGAGAGACAGAGAAATCAGCCTGGCTTTCAGCACAGGGAGGGCCCCGAGAGCAGCTGGTCCCTGCTGGGAAAGTAGGGGCTCACTCATTTTAGCTGGGGCCTCCCAATGGAGACTACTAAGGCGGGGTTGGGAGGATGGAGGGGTTAGGGCAAGGAAATGATTACTTCAGACAAGCAGTGGAAGCCAGGTAGCCTCACAGTTGATGTCCTGTCAATCACAGGAAGCCCAGGGCTGCTCCCTGGTGAAGCAGGAATCTGTCCGAGTGTCCCCACCCCAGAAACTGCTTACTTGGGTGGGATTTCCATGAAATTCAATAGCCAGAGTTAAAGGCAGAGTGTTTTAAGGCAGTATTGGAAACTGCCCTTCTTTTGATTTTCTCAGATGGAGTGGTCCAAGGAAAAATGGTGTCTGCAAGTAGTCCTATTTTTCTCATATGTTTGAAATCTGTTCAGGCAGAGAGTCTGACTTTGACTCCCAAAGACAAGACTTAGTAGCCACAAAATCATTTCTCCATTCCCAGGGGAGTTCTGTCACCTTCTGGTTTCCCCATCTGAGGTCCTGAAGGACCATGTAACTTACCAAACAGCTATCCGCACCACAGCTGAGTGGACAAGCTTGCTGACACGCTGCTTCAAATACCCTTGCAGGGAAAGCCATCTACATGTTCCCATGCTCAGGCATTTCTTTGCACACTATGGTTCACTCCGTTCTGATTTTAGAATCTGGAAATGCAGCGCAAGACATTTCTAAGCTGGGAATCTGCCATCCTGGGGGCAGAAGGGCTGCAGTGGCCCCACAGGAAAAAGAAATTTCAAGACGGCAAAGAAAACAATGGCTGGGAAAATGTTTGTTTACTGCCAGTTCTCCCCACAGCCACTTACATAAGAGCCCGAGCTCATGCTGAGACAGGCTGTCCCGCTCAGACGCGGCATCAAGAGTTATGCTTCTTGGGACGATGACAGAAACAATGTGGGAACCGCAGGGCTCCGGGCCTGTGACGCAGTCCAGGAAGGAAAACCGAGTGGTATGTGGCGATTAGTCTGCTCACAATGCCGGCACGGTGTCCCGGGGCATTTGGCGGTTGCGCAGTCTGCAGGAGGGGAAGGGCCCTGTCAGAGCAAGATATGGCCAAAGAATGGGTCCTCGTTTCCCAGGCTGAAGACAAAACAATGCGCAGAACGGCGTGCGAGCTCAAGGGCAGAGTCAAAAGTTCGGGTGTCTTCTGACCTTTCGGATCCATTCGGACTTTCTGAAAGCTCCATAAATAAACACTATATCCAAATCTGAAAGCACTTAAGGAGTTTGGACAACATTGTGTACATCTTGTTCAACTGTTTACTGCAAAAAGTTTTATATATATATATATATAATATATATGCTCGTGTGTGTGTATATCTGTGTGTGTATATATATATATATAAATCTCTTCTTGACAAAATAAACATGAAAAACTACCTCTGCCAGGAAAAAAGTATGAAAAAGCATCAGACAGATTTTGTTGACGGATCCAACAGACAAATTGCCCACCCCCACAGTGGTACTGAAAGCAGATGTGACAGCCGAGCTGTAGACCTGTAATCACGCCTGAGAAGCACTCATGAGGCAGTCTAAACTATTCTCAGTAGCCTCCCTCTGAGGGAGACGCCACAGTCTTTGTATAGACTGTTGCACGCTTTAAGCGAACATTTAAACCATTTTTTCCATGTGTTTTAACTTAGCGTCTGGTTTTAACGTGGGCCCATTCATCCCTGTTCTCTCCTTAGCTGCTGTTATGAGTCACTGTCCACTTTGCTGTCTGTCATTCCTACCTACCTGGGTGTGCATTTTTCTCCTGCTGGACACACCTAACTCTTAGCGTCTATCGTCACGAATAAGGTGTCTGCTTGGTGCTTTGGAATGACAAGTTGAAACTAGCACAGACTAACACTCACAGGAGATAGTCAGCATCTTGGTGGTGGAGTCATGTTTCTTTACTTCTTCTAGACTGTTCTCTCACTTCCCTCCCCTTCCCTTTGGGCTTAAGAGTGAATCTCTCTAAAGCTCTGGTTTACCCCCAAACAAATAGTACCATATCCACAGAGTAGAAAAATACTCCCTTTGAGAAACCGGAGTTGGCTTGAATCTATGAGTTTGGGGCCATGATTTATTTTAAGTGAGTTGAGGTCCAAAGGGATCAAAAGAAAGGCACCCCATGAATCATGCAGAGATTCCACCCTACTGCACTTCACACAAGAACCTTTATGTCTCACCTGCATGGTTTTTCCACTCTTTCTTTCTACTGATTCTTTTCCACATCATCATGGACAAGTAGCTGGACTCTGATAGGAATCCTTTCCAATCTTTAGTTCATTTTTCAGAGTCTCTGGTAAACAGGAAAACCGAGGAAGCTCCTAAATTATTGAGAATGTATGGGTTACAGATGGAAGAAATACATCTTGAGCCAGTTCAAGCCTACAAAAGAAATTTATTTGTTCATATAATCAAACCATAAAGAAAGATGGTTGGATTGAGGGGCTTGAAAATACCCGCAGTATAATCACTCTCTCTTCTTTTCGCTCCTGCCTGATTCCATTTTCTTAGACCAGCTTCTCCATGTGGTGGGGAAGTGGCTACAGGCAAAACTCATCTGCTCACAAGCCCAGGATCTGAGCCAACAGTCACTTCCTCCCCTTCCCCATGTGGACTGGAACACAGTCCCTGAGAGATGATGCTGATTGGCCAGCCACAGTGACTAAGCAAGTGAGGTATGGGATTGGCTCGCCTGGGTCTTGTATCCCAGGTGACCAGGAGACAGGGTCTGTTACCAAAAGAGGTGGGAGAGGGGTGTGTGTGTGTGTGTGTGTGTTTGTGTGTGTGTGTTAGTCACTTAGTCGTGTCTGACTCTTTGTGACCCCATGGACTGTAGCCCACCAAGCTCCTCTGTCGAGGAGAAGCTCTTCCTCCTCCAGGCAAGAATACTGGAGTGAGGAGCCATTTCCTTCCCTAGGGGATCTTCCCGACCTTGGGATCGAACCAGGGTCTGCCGCAATGCAGGCAGATGCTCTACCCTCTGAGCCACCAGGGAAGCCCCAGAGTCCCACAAGTGCAGGTTAAATACTATACATGGTACAGGGAGGTCTTAGACTCTCCATGTGAATACGAACAGCAGTCAACACCCCAGCATCGGACAGAGAAAAGATCAGGGGAAAACATTCCCCCTGATTCTCTGTGACCAGAAAAAATCAAATTTCAAGATATCCTAGATTAGGCTTCTCTTCTGAGCTATGATCTGGTTAATTTGATCAAGGCATAAAGGAAAGGAAAACACCAAAATTTACAAAAAAGAAGCCTCCAAATTTGGCTAAAATGGTACAAAGACCAAGGGAAGACCTTTCTAGCTTCCGAGGGCCTGAGAATTTCCAGGCTTCAAGGGTGTGGGCTTAATTTACTTAATTTACTTTTATGTGGGATGTTGCTTTTGCCATCGACACCAAGAATTCATTAGAAATAAAATTGGGGATTCACAGGAAATCAAGGAGTCAGAGCACTGGAGAATATCTAAGGGAATCTAGATGATTTTCTATATCTTGGTCAGAGCTCCACAAGGTAGGGTGATGGTGGGTGATCAACAGTCTTACAGAGGAATTTCCATGAGCTGTGAGGTCAGACAAAACCTCTTAAGGCCCTTTGTTTCAACTCTGAGAGGCCAGGAGCCTATGAAAGCAGCCCATAATTGGCTGATTCCATCCTTTAATTGTCCAGGACATTCCTTCTCTTCCCTTGCTCTTACTGACTTGAATGACAAACAAGCCTTCAAGTCAGGGATCCCATCTAAATGTCTTATGTAAGCTACCTTCAATACTTTGGCCACCTGATGGGAAAAACTGACTCATTGGAAAAGACCCTGGTGCTGGGAAAAAGTGAGGGAAGGAGAAGGGGATGACAGAGGATCAGATGGTTGGGTAGCATCATCAACTCAATGGACATGATTTTGAGCAAGTCTGGGAGGCAGTGAAGGAAAGGGAAGCCTGGAGTGCTGCAGTCCATGGAGTCACAAAGAGAACTGAGTGACCAAACAACAGCTAGTAAATTAAGCCCACACCCTTGAAGCCTGGAAATTCTCAGGCCCTTAGAAACTAGAAAGGTCTTCCCTTGGTCTTTGTACCATTTTAGCCAAATTTGGAGGTTTCTTTTTTGTAAATTTTGGCATTTTCCTTTCCTTTATGCCTTGATCAAATTAACCAGATCATAGCTCAGAAGAGAAGCCTAATCTAGGATATCTTCAAATTTAATTTTTTCTGGTCACAGAGAATTAGAGAAATGAAGAAAACAAGACAGTTGGCCTTCGTTCTCATTTCTCTGCCCTCTTCCAGGAATCTATGAATATCTTGACTTTACTTGGCTATTACATTTGCTATTAAACTGACCTTTTCAGAAAAACATCTATTTCTGCTTTATTGACTATACCAAAGCCTTTGACTGTATGGATCACAATAAACTGTGGAAATTTTTTAAAGAGATGGGAATACCAGACCACCTGACCTGCCTCTTGAGAAACCTACATTCAGGTCAGGAAGCAGCAGGTAAAACTGGACATGGAACAACAGACTGGTTCCAAATAGGAAAAGGAGTATGTCAAGGCTATATATTGTCACCCTGCTTATTTAACTTATATGCAGAGTACATCATGAGAAACGCTGGACTGGAAGAAACACAAGCTGGAATCAAGATTGCAGGGAGAAATATCAATAACCTCAGATATGTAAGATGACACCACCCTTATGGCAGAAAGTGAAGAGGAACTGAAAAGCCTCTTGATGAAAGTGAAAGTGGAGAGTGAAAAAGCTGGCTTAAAGCTCAACATTCAGAAAAGGAAGATCATGTCATCAGGTCCCATCACTTCATGGGAAATAGATGGGGAAACAGTGGAAACAGTGTCAGATTTTATTTTGGGGGGCTCCAAAATCACTGCAGATGGTGATTGCAGCCATGAAATTAAAAGACGCTTACTCCTTGGAAGAAAAGTTATGACCAACTTAGATAGCATACTCAAAAGCAGAGACATTATTTTGCCGACTAAGGTCCGTCTAGTCAAGGCTATGGTTTTTCCAGTGGTCATGTATGGATGTGAAAGCTGGACTGTGAAGAAGGCTGAGTGCCAAAGAGTTGATGCTTTTGAACTGTGGTGTTGGAGAAGACTCTTGAGAGTGCCTTGGACTGCAAGGAGATCCAACCATTCCATCCTAAAGGAGATCAGCCCTGGGATTTCTTTGGAAGGAATGATGCTAAAGCTGAAGCTCCAGTACTTTGGCCACCTCATGTGAAGAGTTGACTCATTGGAAAAGACTTTGATGCTGGGAGGGATTGGGGGCAGGAGGAGAAGGGGACAACAGAGGATGAGATGGCTGGATGGCATCACTGACTCGATGGACATGGGTTTGGGTAAACTCCAGGAGTTGGTGATGGACAGGGAGGCCTGGCGTGCTGTGATTCATGTGATTCAGACACGACTGAGCGACTGAACTGAACTGAACTACGATAGGAAGAGCATCCCAGTGGGCCCATTGTAAACACAAGGGAATTTTTATTAAAAAAAAAAAAAAAAAAACATTGACTGCATCAGGTCTTAGTCATGGCACGCAGGATCTTCTTTGCTTCATATAGGATCTTTCATTGTGGCACTCAGGCTCAGTAGTTGCAGTTTGAGGGCAGTTGCCCTGTGGCATGTGGGATCTTAGTTCCTTGACCAGGAATCAAACCTATATCCTCAGCACTGCAAGGCAGATTTTAACCACTGGCCCACTAGGGAAGTCCCTCCACAGGGGTCCTTAATAGTAGAAGAGGAAGGCAGGAGAGAAGGCTGGAGTGATGTAATGTGAGAAGGACTCAACACTCCGTCACTGGCTTAAAAGATGGATGAAAGGGGCCATGAGCCAGGGAATGCAGGGAGCCTGTAGAAACTTGAAAAGGCAAGAAAACAGATTCTCTTTTGAAGCCTCCAGAAAGGAATGAAGTTATGTAAACTCTTGGATTTTAACCCATTAGATTCACATCAGACTTCTTAGCTATAGAACTGTAAGACAATAAATTTGTGTTGTCTAAGCGCCTAAGGGCTTCCCAGGTGACTCAGTGATAAAGAATCTGCCTGTCAGTGCAAGAGACGCAGGAGACGTGTTTTCAATCCCTGAGTGGGGAAGATTCCCTGGAGTAGGAAATGGCAATCTGCTCCAGGATTCTTGCCTGGGAAATCCCATGGACAGTGGAGCCTGGCGGGCTGCAGTCCATGGGATTGCAAAGAGCTGGACATGACTGATCAACTGTGCACATATACCCTTAAATGTGTGCTACTTTGTTACAGCCATAATTAGAAACTAATGCATTTCCTATTCCTTTTGTATGTGTCCTGAAACGGTAGATTCTGTAGGATTCCAATTGCGGGACTGTCTAGAGTCAGGATAGTTTGGTGGACAAGGAGAACAGATTTGACTTTGCTATGACTTCACCTTGTGACTTAGAGTAAATCGAAGGAGAGATGGGCTTTGGTTAAAGATACTCTATGCCTCAGTAATGGCACAAGGCAAGGCCCAGAGTGGGCAGGGCATGGTGAATAGACCAGGGTAGTAAAGAGGGAAGGTTTCACAGTGGGTGTAAAGTCAGAAAGACACGTCAAAACCAGGCAGTGGGGGGACTTCCCTGTGGTCCAGTGGTTGAGAATCCACCTTGCAATACAGGGGACGTGGGTTCAATTCCTGGTTGGGGAACTAAGATCCTACATGCTGTGGAGCAACTAAGCCTGAGTACCATAACTAGAGAAGCCCTTGAGCCACAACAAAAGATCCTCATGGCGCAATGAAGATTTTACATGCCGCAGCTAAGGCCCAAGGCAGCCAGATAAATAAATCATTTAAAACACACACACACATTGATGGGGGGGCCTTGAAAAATTCCAGGACAAGGACATGAAGACTGATATCCCTGAGGCACTATTGCACTTTGTACCACACTGCGTGGTGGCTCAGTGGTGAAGAATCTGCCTGCAAATGCAGGAGGTACACGTTCAACCCCTGGGCTGGGAAGATGCCCTGAAGAAGGACATAGCAACCCACTCCAGTCTTCTTGCCTGGGAATCCCATGGACAGAGGAACCTGGTGGGCTACACTCCATGGATCACAAAGAATCAGACACGACTGAGTGACTGAGCACCCACTATGCACAAAGCTTAGTACAGTGTCAGGCTCAACACAATAGGTGCTCAATATTTGCTGAATGAACGAACATTTTTTGAGCAGGACCCTGCTATAACCCAAGATGAATTTAAGGAACATCAGTAGGACCTCAATATGTAAAATGGGTTGGAGAAGGTAGAGATGGAATGTCTGGAAACCAACCAAGAGTCTGCCAAACTGATTCAGACAGACGGGCCAAGCTGGGCTGTTGGGCTGTAAGACCTGAAGGGAGGAGACCCGTGTGGCATCAGGACTTTCCCTAAACCATTCCAGCTGGGAGGATGTCATTTTCATTCATGCATATCTCCATGGAAGGAGCCCCACCGCCTCATGAATAAGTACAGTGCAATAGCCCAGACGGGCCAGCACACTCTGCACAAAATCCTCAAGCAGCAATTTAAGCCTCACTAACCCACATTATATTTTCAGCAGAAATGACCACTAATCTCTGTACAATTATTCTCCCTGTAATCAAAGCTGGTTCTTGGTTCACCCTTGCCTTCCCTAGACTCAACAATTCTAATTCCCCTAACTGCTTTCAGAGGTCCATTCACCGAGTCTTCTAATTATTTATATTTTTCTCCTCTGATGCTTCTCCGATTTCCCTCTCCCTGGAGTCAGTTACCTGAATTTTGCTCGAGTCTCACTCATCTGATGAGTCTGCTTTTTCTCTAAGTAGTTGACAAGGAGGGAGACTTGCCCTCGTGGGAGCATCGCAGTTCAGTTCCAAGTCCAGCCAGCCAAGGACTCAGGCTGTCCTTGCCTGGGGGATTCCCCACAGGGATCAGCAAGCAGCCCACTTCCAGTGTCTGGCCCCAGACCCCAGGGTGAGGATCTCGCCATCTTCTTCCTCTTCATCATCCCCTTGAAGCCTCCCTGTCTTTGTATCAGCCAAAGTCCATGGCCGTAGGGACAGAAGTGTAATTGATGGCCTTGAGGGATATCAAAGTGCCATTGAGCTAACCCACAGCTCGACAGCCATGCAGGTGCTTCCTGCAGCAGAGAGGGAAAGAAGCGTCTTTAGAAAGCCCTAAACAACGCTGCGCACGGACGTCAACTTGACAAATGACTCTTAAGAAATAGCCCCGTTGTTCTCTGTTGTGTGATTCATCCCAGGCGGTGCTGGGGTGGGGAGGGGGTGAGGCCCAGCCCTGAGTCCCACGTTGTCACTCGGGGCCACTCTTTGCTTCGCCTCTCAGAAAGGATAGGAAGGCACTTGTCTCAATCACTCTGACCTTGCTTTCCGGTGGCTTTATTAAGTGAATCATGATTTGTGCTCATTTGGTGTGAGGTGCATTCAGTGGCGGGTGGGAACCCTGGGGACGCTCTCTCTAAGCTTTTGGACATCTCTCTGCCTTTGACGTTAGGACCCAGCACTTCTTGCAATCAAGTTTACAGTCTCCCCAGGATAAGACCCCCACACACACACTTTGTTTCCAAATCAGTCCCTCAAAGAACTGGCTTGAGTGCTCATCCAGTGTTGCATGGATAAATGAAAAGATCCTAAGACCAAGAGTCATGATGACTGGATTCTAGGACGCTAAGGATGGGTAGCCGGGACCCTGGCCAGGTGCTCAAGGTTTCTGGGCCTCCCTGTCCTCACCTGTAAAATGAGAAGGCAAACTCTAAACTGCAGTCAAATTCAGACCTGCAGAGGCTGCTAAGACCCACAGCTAGCTATCGTGACTCTTGGACTTGGGATCTTTTCACTTATCCACTCATCATTTGACCTTGGGCCTTGCACTCGGCTCAGGGGAATGATGGTAAGGTGAACATACATGCGTGTGTGCTTAGTTACTCAGGCATGTCCAACTCTTTGCAACCCCATGGACTGTAGCCCACCAGGTTCTTCTATCCGTGAGGATTCTTCAGGCAAGAATACTGGAGTAGGTTGCATACCCTCCTCCAGGGGAATCTTCCCAAACCAGGGATCAAACCCAGGTCTTCCACATTGCAGGTGGATTCTTTACCACCTGAGCCACCAGGGAAGGCCTGCTGAACACCAGGCAACATAAGAGTGTAAGGTGAACATAAGGCAACAATGATCGCCTTGCACACCCAACAACAGGAGTAAACTGCTGAAATCCAGGTAAAATGTGCGAAATAATCCCAGTTAGTAGGTAGGCCTGGAGGTCCTCTCCAGGGAAGCTAGATGCAGGTATTGTGAGTAGCACGTGGGCTGGCATGCGGCCTCGGGCCCATGCCCAACAAAACACAGCATGATTGGCACCCTTGAGTTTATTGGCTGCTCTCTACCGAGGTGTCTCAGCCACTAGCCTATGACACGTACATCAATTCTTTCGCTTCGGACTTCCCTGATGGTCCAGTAGGTAAGAATATGCCTGCCAATGCAAGGGACATGGGTTCAATCCCTGATCCCAGAAGATCTCACAGGTCACGCAGCAACTAAGCCCATGTTCCACAGCTACTGAGCCTGCACTCTAAAGCCTATGTTCCGAAACAAGAGAAGCTACCGCCACGAGAAGCCTGCACATGGCAAGGATGAGCAGCCCAGGCTCACCACCACTAGAGAAATCTCACAAGCAGCAAACAAAAACCCCGGCACAGCCAAAATAAGTAATTAAAAAAAATTCTTTGGCCTTTGTTTCTTCTGTGAAACAGCACAGCAAACCCATGGTCTGGGGAAGGAGGTCCCACAGCAGAGACAAGTTTGTTCATGTGGGTTGTGCAGAAGAGTCTACACAAGAAGTGTATGTGGCTTGTCATGAGATCCTGGGTGTGCCTTAAGGAGACTGGCCAGTGTGACCCAACACAGAGCCCGTTTCTCAAAGCAGTCATCATCTGATTGATTTCCCCAGGCCAATAGACACGCTCTGGGTTTTAATGTCCTTGATTTTCATCAATAGCAGCTTTGTTAGTTTTAACAGAAAGCAAGACAAATTTGTTTGAACTCAATGACTCATAGATGCCTGAATATTCTTCTCTGAATTAAACATGATTACAATGCTGAGACTGAAGAGTTGAGTAAAAATGGCTTATTTATGGAAAGGCATTTTAGCAACTTGGATTAATGGTCATGAAAGTTTTTGCAAGTTTTAACAACCCCAACCTTCCCCTGGGAATCATTTTCAGTTCTTAGGTACAGATTGCCAATGCCGCTGACCACTGAGGTGCTTAGCACTGGTAGAGGTCAGCTAGTTAGGACTCTGGCTTGTCCTTCATTTTGCCCTTCCTTTGATTAAAGCATCTAGTTACTCTCACACCTTGACTTGGCTTAGGCAAGGGCTATGGTCTGAATTTGTCCACGCCCCCAAATTCGTGTGCTGAAATCCTTAATCCCAAGGATGATGGTATTTGGAGGTGGGGTTTTGGCGAGGTGCTTGAGTCACGAAGGTAGAGCCCTCATGAGTGGGATTAAGTGCTTTTGTGAAAGAAACCCCCGCATTCCTGAGACCCATCCACCACTTGAGGATGCAATAAAAAGTCTGCGACCTGGAAGACAGCCTGTACTAGAACCTGTTGTGCTGGCACTCTCATCTCAGATGGCCAGCCTCCAGAACCGAGGGCCACAAATGTTTGCTGTTTGGAAGCCACCCAATCTGTAATATCTTTTCATAGTGGCCCGAACAGACATAGACAGCAGGTTGGACAGGAAGGGGCTTTGTTTTCAGCTATGGATCTTTGCCAGAGTCTCATAGCCTCTGGAGGACAGACAGACCTTCCTGCAGAATTGAGACAAATAAAAGGAAAAAGAGATGCTTTTACACTAAGAGGTCAACACCTACAGACATCTGCACAAACACACAACACACACACACACACAGGTGTGCCTCCACCACTTATAGCTAATGAGCCTCCTTAAGCTAATCAACCTTTCTGAGCCTTGGTTTTCTTGTTTATGATGTGAGAAAAATAAATAGGACCAAATCATACTTGTTGCAAGAAGTGATAGAAATAGTATCTATACAGCACTTAGCACAATGCCTGGAATATTCTGAGTATGCAATAATTGACAGATAATAGTAGTGCTATTACTAATAAAAACCTTCTCTTTCCTGACAAAGAACCTTCAGCCCCTTAGCAATCTGCAGAAAGTCGGGGTGATGTCATTGGGGTTTTCCATAGGGTTCACTATGAGGCAGAAGAACAATATAGGTTAGAGGTTATCCATATCAACTGCTACAGATTCCTGGAAGAGAAACCATCTTCAGCTGCCTAAGTTTGAGGGAACTTGCCTTCCTGTTATGGGGGCTCAGGGACACAGAACCCCTGGGGTAAGCTTCTAAGACCCAAAACTGGCTATCATGACTCATGGACTTAAGATCTTTTCACTTATCCATTCATCATTTGACAAGCACTTAAATAAGCCAGTTTTTTGAAGAACCAGACATAGGAAGAGGAAAGGGACCTCTGTGGTCAGGAACCCCTTTTTTGCTATGATTGCAAGAAACATGGGGAGCTGACATCAAAGTGAGCATGGCCTCCACATGCCTAGAAAAAATGCTCACATGGTTCTCATGCTCTGCTGGACGCAGCTCAGATCAGATCAGTACAGGTCCAGAGACGCAGGCTGCAGTGTGCACGGGACTGAACCTGGGCGTCCACGCTGAGAGCTCGGCTTCACGCTTTCACACCCCCTGAGTTCCCCTTTGCCGCTCTGATTATAATGAAGTTTTTGCACAAAGAATCTTAATTATATAGCAAGGAACCAAGAGTTCCATAATCTTTTTAAAATTTATTTATTTAATGTTTTTTGGTTGTGCTGGGTCCTTGTTGCTGTGCACAGGCCCCCTCTAGTTGTGAAGAGTAGGGGCTTTTCAGTGCGCTGTCTTCTCATCGAGGTGGCTGTTCTTGGTGCGGAGCGCCGGCTCTTGAGTGCAGGCTCCGGTAGCTGCAGCACTGGGGCTCAGTAGTTATGGTGCACGGGCTTAGTTGCTCTGTGCCATGTGGGATCTTCCTGGGCCAGGAATTGAACTGGTATCCCCTGCACTGGCAGGTGGATTCTCATCCACTGTGCCACCAGGGAAGTCCATTATAATCTTTAAAAAGTGTCAATATTTCTCAAACACCCTTCCCATTCATACTTACTTGAGGGAAAATGAGAGACTTCAATATGTTTTACTCTGAAACTCACAGTGTAAAACCAGTTCAAGATAACAAACCTCCATGGCAAAGATCTAGCTGCCAATCTAGAGTTGTGAATTTTCACACTGGGGCTTCAGAAAGTCAGGGGTCCTGTGAAATACGAGATTTGTAGTTTGGGAGTTGCCCCCTGCCTCAAACGCCAGCTCCAGGGGCACCAGTATCTGCAGTGGATTTGTTCACTGCTGCATTGCAGGCACCTAGAAGAGTGACCAGACTTCAGAGCCAGTAAATAGCTATTGAACAAATAAATGTTTATGAATGAGTTTGGGTGAGTTACTTGGCTTCTCCTCATCCTAAAAAAAAATATAGAATTGTTGTGAGAACAGTTGGTTTCATCATGTGAACCTCTTAAAAACAATGCTGATTAATGTTAAATATTTTTGAGCATAGGTCTTTCTGTTAATGGTTCTCTTCTATGTTCTCACAGAGGACTATCAGATATTCAGCAATTTCACAGATTTATGGTTCAGCTGGTAAAGAATCCACCTGCAATGCGGGAGACCTGGGTTCGATCCTTGGGTTGGGAAGATCCCCTGGAGAAGGGAAAGGCTACCCACCCCAGTATTCTGGCCTGGAGAATTCCATGGACTGTATCCATGGGGTTGCAACAAGTCAGATGTGACTGAGCGACTTTCACTTTTTTTTCACATCTTATAATTATCTCAGTCAAATGATGCTATCAAAAAAGTCCTGAAAGGACTTTTGGCTTGATTCTTTTTGTATAGAGGTCAGATATGCCCAGGGTGTTTTGGTTTTATTCCCATCGGGCTTCCTAGCTGGCACAGTGGTGAGGAATCCCCCTGCCAAAGCAGGAGATGAAGGTTCAATCCCTGGGTCAGGAAGATCCCCTGAGGAAGAAATGGCAACCCACTCCAGTATTCATACCTGAGAAATCCCATGGACAGAGGAGCCTGGCAGGCTACAGTCTATGGGGTCTCAAAGAGTCGGACACAACTTAGCAACAAAACCACAACATGGACATGAATACATCAAGTCTTACAAAATAGGTTTAAAGGCAAGTGGCACCATACTTACTTCATCAAAGAGAAAAACAGAAAATGCAGTTGAGAACCAGAAACGGAATACAGGCTCTGGCTCCTGCCTCGGCTGGCTGGAGTAACCATCCACCCACCCAGACCTCTCTATAGAAACCTAATACAGTGAGAAAATAGCCATTCCCATATCCCACTGCTGAATATCGATCTGGCTTGTGACAATGTATTAGTAAGAACAAATATTTGAGCACAGAGAGTACAGCAGAAATGGATTTTGGAGTCTGAAAGACTGAAATCCCAGCGGTGTGCTCTTGAGAAAACTACGTAGGCAAGCTAAGCATCTGTTATGTCCTCTGTAAAATGGGGTCAAGGGTAGCAACCTGGCAGTGTGGTTATAAAAGTGATGGATGATGTTTGTACGCTTTCAGGAGATGGCCTGTTTATAAACTGTGCTTAACAGAGGATGACGATGATGGCAAGGAGATGAGCGTGATAACGATGACGATGGTTTTCCCTGTTCAGGAAACACAGGCTCAAGCTAAATAAACACGTTGCCTCTCCCCCAGGAATGTTAGTACTTGAGAAAACTTAAAAGTGCTGAGACTGTGCAGCTGATTAGGTCGGCTTTTCAGGGAGACAAATTTATAGAAATTTGACCTGGGTTTGATCCCTGGGTTGGGATGGCAACTTACTCCAGTATTCTTGCCTGGAGAATCCTCGTGGATGGAGGAGCCTGGCGGGCTGCCCGTCCATGGGGTTGCAAAGAGTCGGACACGTCTGAGACAGCACAGCACACATTCATTTGACCATACCTTTCGGCGGCCCAATGACCGAACATTCCCATCTGAAAAAACAGGGCTTTTCTTTCCCACCAGTTTGAGACCACACACACACACACACACACACACACACACACACACACACACCAGCAATTCATTTCTCATTTTGGTTTGGGATGGAGCCAGCTGGTAAAAGCGTTCAGAGCATGTTTATTGTCTTTGTTCTCGAGCGTTTTCTGGGGCTTCCTGGCAGCTCGTGGTTCTGCAGCAAGAAGCAAAGCCCTCCAGGATTGCCAAACCCAGAGAAATCCCGGACTCGGGCCATTGCCCAGGGCTGGTGCAGGGCAGCTGAAAGCCTGTCCCCTCCCGCCTCCAATTCCTGCCCAGAACTCGGAGCAAACACAGGGCAGGAGGGAGCATTTGGCTCCCTGGGGCTTGTTCTTACTCGTGTTGCCGTGGCGATGACTGTGCCGTCTGTCTCCAGGCCCCACACAGGACCTCTCCCCTTGGTACTGACTGGGAGAGACTCTGGAGTCTCTGCTGTGGGGTCTTCAGAGGGGGATATGCTCGTGTGTGTGTGCGTGTGTGAAGCCCCTCACACTGGGTTACCAGAAACTAACACAACGTTGTAAAGCAATTTCATCAATGTGTGCCTGCTCAGTCGTGTCTGACCCTTGTGATGCCATGCACTGTAGTCTGCCAGGCTCCTCTGTTCACGGGGTTTTCCAGGCAAGGATACTGGAGTGGGTTGCCATTTCCTCCTCCAAGGGATCTCCCCATCCAAGGGATCGAACCCACATCTCCTGTGTTTCCTGCATTCGCAGGCGGGTTCTTCATCGCTGAGCCAACTGTGAAGCCAGTAAAGCAATTATACACCAATTTAAAAAATTTTTAAATGCAAAAAATAAACAGACTGAATAAAAAGATAAATAATTTTTTTTTAACTGACACCTCTGATTGCAGACACTGCAGATGTCCTGGTTTCCACGCAGATGACTTGAGCCCCAGTCCAGTCCTCAGGCCTGATCCACTGAGGAGTCTTACTCTAAGCCTGGAGGTGAAAACAATGCTCAGTTCAGGCTGAGCCGTCTCTTCCCAGCCCTCTCCACTCACTGCCATCATTATACCCTTGAACGCATCCCAGGATGGATGTGTTAAAGGGCAGTGAATACAGCTCAGTGGTCCAGAGCATCACCTTTAGCTTTCAGCCAAGGTCCAAATCTGACTTTTCCACTTTGCGGAGCCCTGTGACCTTGAGCCACCTGGGTAACCTCTCTTTGCCCCAGTTTCCTCAAATGTAAAGGAAGGGTTTTAACACTTACTTTGTAGTGCTGATGTGAAGATTAAATGAGATGGTGGGTAGAAAGGGTCTGACGCACATTGACAGTGATGAGTAGAATCTGCATGCAAAATGCTGGGCTCTGCAAGCCTTCCGCACATGCCTGGTGGTGGGGTTTGTCTCTGTGGGCTCCCAGCAACTTCCCCAAGAGTTCCGTTGTAACCAGAGTGAGTTAATACAGGTTCCTGTGGGAATTGTTATGCCGCTGGTGCATTTCCAGCTTGGAGAACGGTGAGACTGATCTAATAATTAATCAATTAAAAACCGTATCTTAAATGCCAAGCATTGTCGAAGTGTCATCTGCAGAAATGAAAGTTGTGCGCACAGGACAGGGAGAGAGGGAGATGTCTGTCCAGGTATGGACGGCATTCGGGGTGATTGGAGCTGGACGAGTAACATGCTGGGGCGTCTGAAAAGAGGCGAGCACAAGGAAGGGGCTTGAAGAATGAAGAGGGACTTGCCCAGAAAAGAAAACAAGGAAGGGATTCTAGACGGAGTGAATATGCAAAGGTGCAAAAAACAGCCAAGCAAATGCCATGTTTGGAGAAAAGTTCTCCATGGTTGGAGCACAACGGGGAGGAATTCTTTTGGAAAGACAGGAGGGCAATGGTTGATCTATCCTGTGCAGTGATGATCCGGCCTCAGCTACTCAGTAACCCGTCAGTGAGATGGTCCACCTGGCGTATCACCCACTCTCAACATCCCCCTCACCTGCAGCCCCAGAGGCAAGAAGACAGTCAGGGGGCAATGGTCAAGTCTTGACTCCAGGTAAATGGTTCTCTCCGCTCCTATTCTGCTATGTAAACTTTGAGTTCAGTTTCTTCACTTATAAAATGAAATTGGGGTGTGGTGACTGTGCTTCCTTTTAAAAGAACTTCAGGCAAATCTATTTCTCATTACCCACTGACGAAAATATCTATGGGCATTGTTTAGATGAGGGCGTCCCTGATAGCTCAGTTGGTAAAATCCGCCTGTAATGCAGGAGACCCTGGTTCAATTCCTGGGTCGGGAAGATCCCCTGAAGAAGGGAAAAGCTACCCACTCCAGTATTCTGGCCTAGAGAATTCCATGGACTGTATAGTCCAAGGGGTCACAAAGAGTCGGACATGACTGAGCGGCTTTCACTTTTCATTATTTAGATGAAGCAGCTGTTTCACTTACCCTTCTAGAAGATCCTGTTTAACTTACCCTTCTAGAAGATCCTGTGAAGCCATTTGGTAGAAATCAATTCGACTTTTCACACATGGTGATGAAGACCTGGAGTGGACTTTTCCCACTCTCCTCGTGGCCGTATATGATTTTTCCATGTCACGCTCTGCTCCCTCCTGTAGGTTGATGAGCTATCAAACGTGAACCATTGCTTCCACTTCTGATTCCTCTGAGAAGGGATCTTGTATTACAGCTCAGAGGGAAGAAACTTGAGCAGAGGTGAAAGTACTTGACTTTCTCCCAGCCCTTGACCCCACCATCCTTCTCTCCTGAAACCCACCAAAAGACAAAACCCAAAACAATAGCAGCTGAGCCTTAAGCACTATCAGAGCCTTAAGTGACGAGCTGGTGGAGCTATTATGTCACCTGAGCCATCAATGAGAGAAGCCTGACATGGGTGGCTTCTCTCCATTCTTCTCCTAGAAAGGCATTTTCTATATTCTGTCAGGAGTAAGATTCCCTCAGTGCCCAACCTGATCTCTGCATCTTCCAAAATCACAGCTGGGCTTCCTGAAGACTTGGTAGGCCAGCAGTGTTTCCGACACAAGCTGGCTGAAAATTGCCCTTCAGTGAGTCTTCAGGGCATAGAAGAATCCATGGAACTGAAATAACAATTCTGCCCTTCCCATAAGGAAAGTGAGCCACAGTAAATACACAGGCATGGTTCAGGCCCAGATCCCCCAGCAGAAAAGGAAAAAAACATTCAGCGCCCTTATTTACGGCCCAAGGTCCTAGAGTTTCTTTCTCCAAGGCAGCCTCACAAATGCGGCACACGTAGTCTGCAAAGAATCCTGGTAAGTAGGCAGATGGTGGAGAGAGATAACATAAGTTATGGGAAAATATTTTGAACTACATGTGCAAGTGTTTTATATTTATATATAGTTGCTGTTTAGTCACAAGTCATGTCCGACTCTATTGCTATGCCATGGATTGTAGCCCTCCAGACTTCTTTGTCCATGGAATTTCCCAGGCAAGAATACTGGAGTGGATACCATTCCCTTCTCTAGGGGATCTTCCCAACCCAGGGATCAAACCCATGACTCCTGCATTGATGGGCAGTTTCTTTACCACTGAGCCACCACCAGGGAAGCATATATATGTATGTATATACACACACATACATACGTACGTACACACATACGTATGTATATGGGCTTCCCAGGTGGCGCTAGTGGTAAAGAACCCACCTGCCAAAGCAGGAGACAGAAGCGACCTGGGCTCGATCCCTGAGTCAGGAAGATCCTCTGGAGGGCGGCGAGGCAACCCACTCCGGTCTTCTTGCCTGGAGAATCCCTTGGGCAGAGGAGCCTGGCGGGCTACCGCAAAGAGTTGCAAAGCGATGGAGACGACTGAAGTGATGTGGTGACCACGCACGCACATACGTATGTATCTGTGTGTATGTGTGTTCACGGCACACAGCGCTTGGAATCTCAGCTCCCAGACCAGGGACTGAACCCACCCCTGCTGTGTTGGAGGTGTGGAATCCTAACCATTGGACTGTCAGCGAAGTCCCCAAGTATTTTTTTATCATCAAAGTGTCACTGACATCGCAGGAAGTGACACATTTCACATCAAAACTCATTCCTTCCACCAAGATAACAGTAAGAACATTTTTCACATGAGAAAGTGAAAGGTCTGAGAGGAAAATGCCTTTTTAAACACTAATTAACTGAAAGAGGTTGTTCTGCTTCCAGTTCTTCAAACTTTCACAAAAGTTCTCCTGATATTTGAGGGGTTGGCCCCTGGTTCTTGATTGTCCTCTCTGCCTTTTTTTTTTTTAAGTCATTTATTAAACCCCCACCCTGCTCTGGGAAGCCAGCATCCTGCAAACAATGCATGGACTTTAGGTCTTTAGAAAACAGACTCAGCCTGCCCCTGCCCCAAGGGGAAAATGCCATGAAAAGAAGGCATTCCAACCAAACTGCTGTAGAAACAATGGTGCAACAAGTTTGCTTTCTCCCATGAAATTTTCCTGGGCTTTGATGTCAGTGAACTGTAAGCTCACTTCAGAGTACAATGCACACACCTGGAGCCCAGAAAGGTTGACGGAAAAAAAAGAAAGTCTGTTTCATCTGGGTCAACTAAGGCAACACAGGGCAGCACCCACAGGTGGGAACGTGGTCCTGCCGAGACGACTCTTTGCAACCCCATGGACCCTGTAGCCCACCAGGCTCCTCTGTCCATGGGATTTCCCAGGCAAGAACACTGGAATGGGTTGCCATTTCCTTCTCCAGGGGATCTTCCTGATCCAGGGATTGAACCTGTGTTTCCTGCCTTGGCAGGTGGATTCTTTACCACTAAGCCAAGCAAGCCCTGAATCAAGTCTAGCTAGTTCTTTAAAAAAAGGAGTAGGAAACCCACTTCCCTGGGTTAAACGGGAAGCTGAGTCAGTGACTGTGTCCTGGGCCCCTCTCCCTGGAAATCCAGGTGGGGCCTGAGGCAGACTCTGCAGACAGACCCCAGGGAGCCCTGTTCCACTGTGTATCCTCACCATAGAGGTCACAGCTTAGTGAAGACTCCTGGATGAGTCTACCAGGATCAGTTTTCCTATCTTGAGCAGAAGGGACCATGTTGGCCACATGACCCTGCCGTTCTTCCTGGTTTCTGCCTTGAACGTGACACTTGAAGGTGCAGTCACTTTACTTATAACTGAAGCAGAATTTACACTTGGGTCTCACGCACCTGCAGAGTTGTCCTTCTCACCACCATGCCCTCCCGCCTCCTTCAAATCACTTTTCTGGCTCATAAATGACAGCCAGCAGAAAGAAGCCAAAATGCTGGGCAGTGAGAGACAGAGAAAAGTGTACAGGACCAGGCACCTGCAGAGAGATCTGAGCTCTAGTGCTGGCTCTCTGTACTGGCTGCGTGGCTTTAGTTCAGTCAGTTCACCTCTCTGAGTCTCTGTGATACTGTGATTCATAATATGAAATATATTATTGTGTTCCATTTCTGGCACAGAGTTGCTAAAAACCCTGAGAATTTCCTAAGGAAAGAGAGCCATTGGAGTTTTTTGTCGTGTTAATGAGGTGACTTCTGGAAAGCCCCTGGGTCACCTAAGGATGGGAAACTGGTTGCCAGGGGAACCAACCACGTGATTAATAGGTTGGAACTTTCAGCCCCACCCCCAGAGCTCTGGAGAGGAAAGAGGGGTGACAATTAAATTCAATCCCCAGTGACGAATGTTTTTATCAATTATGCCTATGTAATGAAGCCTCCATAAAAACTCAAAAGGATGGGGCTCAAAGAGCTCTGAGACTGGTGAACAGGTGGAGATTTAGAGAGAATAGGGTGTTCAGAGTGAGCATGAAAGCTTCCACATAGTTCGCCCCAAGCACCTCTTCCATCTGGTTATTCCTGAATTATATCCTTTTATAACAAACCAGCGATCTATAAGTAAACATTTTTCTGAATTCTATGAGTTGCTCTAGAACTTCGATCGAACCGAAAAAGGGGGCCACTTCCCTGGGTTAAACAGGAAGCTGGCTGATCAGAAGCACTGGTGACAGCCCAGCCTTTTGACTGGCAACTGAAGTGGGGCAGGAGGGAGCAGTTTTGTAAGACTGAATCCTTCAGCTGTGGAATCTGATGCTCTCTCCTGGTCGATAGGGCCGGGACTGAGTTGAATTGTACAACACCCAGATGGTGTCTGAGAACCACTTGGCGTGGGGGAAAGAAAAAATCCCACTCGCTGGAATTGGGTGCAGAATTAGAGTCTCATCAGCGATTTCACTTTCTTTCTTTCTTTCTTTCTTTTTTTCTTCATCTATGAGAACTAGCCTGGGAAACCTCTAATGTCCCTTCCAGTGTTCAGGCCGTTATGTTTCCAGAATATGGGCATACCCTGCCCTCCTGATATGCCATACTTAATTCCTAAACCCTGCTGAGTTATGTTTAAATTTGTTAATCACAAAGTCAGGCGTCCGACTCTTTGCAATCCCATGGACTGTAGCCTGCCGGGCTCCTCTGTCCATTGGGTTTTCCGGTCAAGAATACTGGAGTGGGTTGCCATTTCCTACTCCAAGGGATTTTCCTTACCCAGGGACCAAACCTGCGTCTCCTGCACTGGCAAGAGGATTCTCTACCACTGAGCCATCTGTGAAGCCTAATGCTCAGAGAGGCCTAAGTGAACAGCTGATTCTATGACTGGCATATCCAAAATTCACACACAATTCATCACATACAGTGCATAGACTCAGATCAAGGCAGGCCCCCACCACTGCTCTATATAAAATTCTGGCCCATTAATGTGAGCGTTTATTCTTTACTCAAACAAGCAAACAAAATCCAAAGGCAACGAAACCACAACAAAGGGGCCAGGGGAGGTGCAGGGAATGTACCTCTCCTAAGTGCAGTTGTTTAAACACCGCCACGTTCCCCACCCACAACCCTCCAGCCAACCCCATGAACTCTGGTGCAATCACATTAAAAAAAAAAAATGTGATTTCCTCATCAAATACCTTTCCAGTGTGGTTTGTAGTTCATTTGTTTCTTTAAATGAAGCGTATATCCACCTAGGGCCTGATGTTTGCATCCATGGGTCCCTTAGGAAAGAAATAGCACCATCCAAGACACGAATTGAAATTACTTAACCTTAAGACCGCCTACAGAGCAAGGATTCGGTGTCCCATTCAGATCTTTTTTCTCCTTTGTTTTGCCAGGATCTCAGATCAAAGGGTGCTTTAGCTTCTGAGCCCCATAGGGCTCCTCCCTTTTGGATGCTGCAGTCTACATCCATGCCAGTTAGAACCAGTCAATGCAAGTAAGCCTTTCAGGAGTCAAGGAAAGGTAGCCACTTTCCCTCATATGACACAGCCCTGTCTTCTTTCCATTAGAAAAGCTGTGCCCAGGGAAAATATCACAATGATTTCATGCTGCTGGGTTCTCATACTGAGCTTGTCACCTGTAAAATAATAATCTTGGCAACCCTATGGACGGTAGCCCGCCAGGCTCCTCTGTCATGGGATTCTCCAGGCAAGAATACTGGAGTGGGTCGCCATTCCCTTCTCCAGGAGATCTTCCCCATTCAGGGATCAAACCCAAGTCTCCTGCATTGCAGACAGATTCTTTAGCATCTGAGCCACCAGGGACCTCTTTGAGCTCTTGAGAGGGTTAGATGAGTTGATTCGTATGACACACTTGGAATCATTCCAGCTATATAGGAAGCACTCAACAAATGTCAACCATAATTATTTTTTTAATGTGGAGAAAAAACTATCACTTTCTGATCACCCCTCTGGGTCAGGCATAGTGCTAAACACTTTACATCATGATTTAATCCTCATAGTTACTCAACAAGGTACTAATTATTATGCGTACTTTTACTGAGCGAAGAGGTTAAGTAACTCATCCAGGATCAGAAAGCTAGTGAATGGTACCCCGGGGGTAGGATTTGATCCCAGGTCTGTCTAATCTGAAGTTCTACGTGGAGCCCTGTGTAAAGAAAACAGTATTGTTTCAAGAGGAGAATAGTGGAAGAATTCCCACGGTGACCAGCAGCAAAACAAATGACAGAGAAGGCCTTCTTGTGAGAAACATCTGTTGGGGGTTGCAGGGAGGCAGTTCAGCAACTAATGTTAAGACAAACATGGTTTTTCTCAAATATACTCAAGGGAAGCGTGGCTGACACCATTAAGTTAGCCCACCCAGTTGCCCCTTCAGTCCCTTTCCTTTTTCTCACAGAATCTCAGTTTTAATACAGTAATGATACATCCATCCCCAGGAAAGGAATCATGGCCCTCTCATTCTCCTTTGCTGGATACTCACATTTCTGTTCTTCCTTCTAGCTAGCCACCCAGTTCAGATCATGGGGATATAAGAATGTTTTTCTTGGGGGCTATAGGAAAAACTTTTGTTCCTAGAGACTAATAAAAGAAAAGGTCTTTTGCCCTTGCTGCTTCTTTTAAGCTCGGAATGCTCATGTGATATCTGGAACTGCAGCAGCCATGTTAAGACCATGAGGCAGAAGAATAAAACACCATTAACACTGAAGATGGCAAAGAAGGATGGAAAAAGCATGGAAGGATAACCAAGTAACCGAGGAAACACTGAGATCAGCTCCAGACTTCTTAAGTAAATAATAAATGTAATTATGAGTTCATTTGCTCACAATATTTAATCAAGCATCTTTTCCTAACTGAAACAGAAGATCACCTTAAGGGAAAGAAGCTGAAGCTTCGCTTGATCAGAATTAAAACTCCTCCATCTGCCCTTTCATGACAGGTGAACTTCACCTCATTCTGCCTGATGTCCTCAAGGTTAATTGCTTACATAATTTGCCTCTTCCCCTTTTTATAACCACCCCCATCTCCCACTCTCAATATCACCCATGATAAAGTTATTTGAAGGCAAGAGGATTGAATAATAATATTATCCACTGTGCCCTCCCCCATCCTACACCACTCTATGCTGAATGGTCATGTCCATTACAGACAGAAAGACCATAACACACACATGCACACGCATGTGTACACGCACATACACACACAGAACCATACGTGTTTATTGACCTTAAGCAGGAATCGGTGGACTACCAGCGCTGAAGCCCTATTCAAGATCAAAACACGCCGGAAAGAAGAGGGAGAGATGAACATAAGTAGAAAGAGACTAAAATTACCTAAGAAGCAAAAGAAGAGAAAGAGAAAATAAACCAACAGCAGCAGCTCAAGGGCTTGACAACAGTGAGATTTACTGCACTAATATGCCAGGCTGGGGTAATTAGTTTCTGTAAAACCATATCTCCTAGCTCAGATTCAATTAAATCATACAGTGTTTATTTGAGATGGGAGGGTTGGCAGGGCCCCAAGCTCAGCCAGCCCACCTGTCCCTTGCCTGGCACAATGCGTGTGTCAGTCACATTGTTTTCCGATGGTCAGGCAGTGAGGGGATGAGGGGGTAAGTGTTCGTGCTGACAGAGATACAGAAAGATGCCGCACGAGGCAGCTATGGTACTGAATGACGTCATGCTCTTCTTGACTTGAAAACTCACCCCAGAAATAGTTAACCCAGGGTTTGATCCTACCAGTGGTTATTTTCAAATCCCTCTGTGTGGAGGAGGCAAAATCAGAGTGATTGTTTCTTAAAAATCATGCGTAAGAACAGGCTCTCAGTTTGTCAGGGAAGATGCTAATGGTACTGGAAAGAAAAGCATCTTATTCAGGAAGTTTGTCTATTTCCTGGTCGCTGCACAGAGGTGCTTTTGATGGAATGCACTTAATATGCCCCCTCCATCGCCTTAGAATGAATGGACAGCCCTTCAAAGCGCCCTCAGTGTAAGACATGTGTGTGTGAGGAGGTGACTGGGAGGAGCAGAGAGTGTGGTCAGAATGAGAAAGCAGAGATTTCTGCACAACAGCAGGCATGGCTGCAAGGGCAATTTCTTCCCCTTGAAACTGAAATCAATATTAAATTGAATCTGTGTGCTTCAGCTCCACGGGTAACTTCCCAACCTTCTTTCTTGGCCAATCGCAATCCCTCATCAATCCACTTGCGTGGCTTTTTTTTTTTTTTTCCTGTGTCTCCTACCAGCAAAGTGCAGGTTCCCCTAGGAGAGAAGCAGCCTAACGTGCCAGCTGCTCCCTGTTCCTAAAGAATTAGCAAGAAAATCACCTTTGAAAACTAAGATCTGCAGGGAAGAAGAGTAAACGATGTTTTAACTCTTAAACCATCCATCTCCTGCTAACCACTTCTGCCGCCTGGGACAGATCTGTTCAGCAAATCTTGACCTCAAGCAGAATCTGATCTGAAAAAATTATTCTGAGTTTATGAGGATGCTCCTATCTCTTTTTTCTAGTTCTTATGGCTGATTATTAGCTATGTTGTTTTAAAAATATATATTTGTTTATGATTTACTAAACCATCACCACTATTTATTTTGGCTGCTCTGGGTCTCAGCTGCAGCATGCACGTGGGACCCAGCTCCCCGACCAGTGATTGAACACTGGCCCCCCTGCATTAGGAACATGAAGTCTTACCCACTGGACCAACAGGAAAGTCCCTGATTATTTGTTATTGTCTTGATCTTCTAATTCCTTAATTTCACTTGCCTGAATTTTCCTAGGAGACAGTGATTCTTTATTGCACTTGTATTTGAGACCATGACATAAAATAATAATTTTAAAAGCCCTCCCAGGCTTAAGACAACAGGATGAAATTCAGTGCAATTTTCCACTCAAGGTAACTTTTTGTCTTTTGAAATCATCTTATTTTTTCCACCAATGGGTGTGCCTTACATTTCCATGACTATCCTGAAACCCCAGCTTTGTTTCTTCCTAGGCTTAACTTCTGCTTCTTTACCCAGAAGCATGAACGCATCTCAGTTATAAGAAGATTCATGGTCAAAGGCAAACAAATAACCCACTGAAGAAATATGACATCAATTAAACTCTAGCAGCCAAATTTCGTTATGTAAAAATGTGCAACCTCCAGTACCAGTTAGTTAGTTCAGTCGCTCAGTCGTGTCCGACTCTTTGCGACCCCATGAATCGCAGCACGCCAGGCCTCCCTGTCCATCACCAACTCCCGGAGTTCACTCAGACTCACGTCCATTGAGTCCGTGATGCCATCCAGCCATCTCATCCTCTGTTGTCCCCTTCTCCTCCTGCCCCCAATCCCTCCCAGCATCAGAGTCTTTTCCAATGAGTCAGCTCTTCGCATGAGGTGGCCAAAGTACTGGAGTTTCAGCTTTAGCATCATTCCTTCCAAAGAAATCCCAGGGCTGATCTCCTTCAGAATGGACTGGATGGATCTCCTTGCAGTCCAAGGGACTCTCAAGAGTCTTCTCCAACACCACAGTTCAAAAGCATCAATTTTTCGGTGCTCAGCCTTCTTCACAGTCCAACTCTCACATCCATACATGATCACAGGAAAAACCATAGCCTTAACTAAACGGACCTAGTCGGCGAAGTAATGTCTCTGCTTTTGAATATGCTATCTAGGTTGGTCATAACTTTTCTTCCAAGGAGTAAGGAAAAATAACCTTACATTGTTGGGCCCTGACCAAAAGGCGAACACCTTAAATTAGTAAAGACAGCAGCCTGCAATGCAGTTACTATACTTTGTAAGTGAAGTAGCTCAGATTTGGAAAGGTAAAGTCACTTGTCCAAAGTAACCCAGTGACAAGGCAAGACAGAACGCTGGTCAGTCAAGTGTGACACTTTGACATCTTGTGGGCCAGCCAGCGGGAAGCAACAGCTGATGATAAGAGCCCTGGGAGGGACTGACATCAATCAATGTCCAGATGTAAATTTCAACAGCACAACACAAGTCTAAGCTGTGAACACCCAGAGCAGTGAACATCCTTGGTGACCCCTGAATGTCACTGCAGAGGAAGAAGGGGAGATTATCACCCCTAAGGGATAGACATCACATTGAAAGGTCTCAGGTGGTTTAATAGTCCTTGCCTAGTCCCTTGAGTCTGTGACCCTAGGTCAAGAAACCCCTGATCTATGTTCATCTAGAACATAAGAAACTGCGACTATGAATGACTAGAATAAGTCTGTCTATTTCATTATTTGACTTTAGAAGAAGCAGAAAAATCCAGTCTGTGCCTAGTTCAGTTTGGAAAAAAAACTCAGATGTTGATTACACTTGGATTTTTTCTCACAATCAGCTTCCCATGTCACTCCAGCGCTGCCCAGGAGATAATCAATGTATTCTGGCACACTCAGCCCAGGGGAAGGTTGACTCTTGCCCATCTCCTGATTGTGGGATTGTCTGTTTCATCCTGAAGGGTGATCCTGATTAAGAGCACAGTCTCTGGAGCCAGACAGCCTGGGTTCTACCTCTGGATGTGCTGCCTTCCTGCTGGGTGACTTTGCATGATCATGTGATATCTCTGTACTCTGGCTGTGAAATGAAGAGGAGAGAAGAATGCCTTATCCTAGGTTGCTGTGAGGCTTCAATGAGATACTTGCTATGAATTTCTTAGGACAGTTAGTCAAGACTCTGCATATGAGAGCTGTTTCTAATATGATCATTAACATTGCACCTATTGAGACTTAGAAGAGGCAGCCTCCAGAAATTCTTCCTTAAACCCACACAGTCCTTCAAAGGGCAGAGTGACTGAGGAAGTCTAGACCCAGGGCAGTTGCTCTGCAAGTCCAGGCTGTGCAGTAGAAGCTGAGAAGCCCTGGATGAACACATCACATGAGAGCAAATTTCCCATCACAGGACCTCCCTAGAGCCACGTTTATGTCCCACCAAAGTCCACACTGCTGTTGCTGTTCAGTCGTGTCCGACCCTTTGTGATCCACGGACGGTAACACGCCAGGCTTTATTGTCCTTCACTATCTCCCAGAGTTTGCTCAAATTCGTGTCCATTGAGTCAGTGATGCTATCTAACAATCTCATCCTCTGCCACCTCCTTCTTCTTTTGCCCCCAATCTTTCCCAGCATCGCAGTCTTTTCCAATGTCGGCTCTTTGCTTCGGGTGGCCAAAATATTGGAGCTTCAGCTTTAACATCAGTCCTTCCAATGAATATTCAGGGTTGATTTCCTTTAGGATTGACTGATTTGATCTCTTTGCTGTCCAAGAGACTCTCAAGAGTCTTCTCCAGCACCACAGTTTGAAAGCGTCAATTCTTCAGCTCTCAGCCTTCTTTATGGTCTGACTCTAACATCCACAGAAGCCCTAAACTGCAAATGCAATGGTATTTGGGCATAAGATCTTTGGAAAGTAATCAGGGTTAGATGAGGTCATGAATGTTGGGCACTCATGTTAGGATCAGTGCCCTTATGTAAGGAGACACCAGATCTCTGCCTCTCTCCCTTCCATGTGGATGGCCAATGTGCTCAGTTGTGCTAGACTTTTGCAAGCCTATGGCTGTACCCCATCAGGCTCCTCTGTCCATGGGATTATCCCTGCAAGAATACTGGAGTGGGTTGCCATTTCCTTCTCTGCAGATCTTCCCGACCCAGGGATCAAACCCATGTCTCCTGAGTCTCCTGCATTGGTAGGAGTATTCTTTACCACTGGGCCATCAGGGAAGTCATTCTGTGTGAGAACATAGACAGGAGATAGCCATCCACAAACGAGTAAGAGAGTTCTCACCAGAAACCAACCATGCTGGCACCTTGATCTTGGACTTCAAGTCTCCAGCACTGTGAGAAGGTAAATTTCTGTTGTTCAAGCCCCTGTTTTTGAACTGTGGTGTTGGAGAAGACTCTTGAGAGTCCCTTGGACTGCAAGGAGATCAAACCAGTCCATCCTAAAGGAAATCAGTCCTGAATATTCATTGGAAGGACTGATGCTGAAGCTGAAGCTCCAATCCTTTGGCCACCTGATGTGAAGAGCTGACTCATTGGAAAAGACCCTGATGCTGGGAAAGATTGAGGGCAAGAGGAAAAGGGGACGACAGAGGATGAGATGGTTGGATGGCATCACCAACTCGATGGACATGAGTTTGAGCAAGCTCTGGGAGTTGGTGATGGACAGGAAAGTCTGGCGTGCTGGAGTCCATGGGGTTGCAAAGAGCTGGGCATGACTGGGTGACTGAACTGAGCTATAGTGTTTTGTCTTGGCAGCTGAGTTGACTGAGTCACCACCTGAACCTGAAACCAGCAGTTCTTACAGCTCATTTCCTTTCCCATAGGCTAGTAGAGAGAGGCGTGTCCATATACAGGTGAGGCTCCTGCATAAGATTCCACTGCAGAAAGGATTCCAAGGCTGATTGTTGTTTTAAAGCCACCTCAATATATGATCACAAATATCCCTGCCACACTAGCAGTGTTTCTGTGACATCCACATATAAGAACTCTTAATTCTACTGGTCTTGTAACAGAAAGTAGTCCTTATCACACAGAATACACATAGTAATAGTTCACATACCTTAATTTTCCATAAAACTAATGTTTTCCCCTTTCTTATTATATCGACTTGGTAGGAAATCTTCCTGAAATGCACTATATAGTTCACCTCCTTAAAAAACATATGTGTGTACATGTGAATATGTGAAGTGAAGCGATAGTCACTTAGTGGTGTCCAGCTCTTTGCGGTTCCATGGACTGTAGCCTGCCAGGCTCCTCTGTCCATGGGATTTTCCAGGCAAGGATACTGGAGTGGGTTGCCATTTCCTACTCCATGGGATCTTCCCTATCCAGGGATGGAATCTGGGTCTCCCACATTGCAGGCAGATTCTTTACCATTTGAGCCACGATGTAGGCCCTACATGTGTGTACATACACTTACAAATTTAGCCTTTCTTGATGTTGTATTGACATCATTCTGAATACCAATAGAACAAGACCTTTGGTGGCTCCTGAGATAGGCAATATTCTTTACCTCCAGTATCAACAATTTTCTCTGGCGTTAAATGACCCCAAGCTATGGGTAGCCATCACAAGCATTTCATGTTTAGAATACGGATGATGAGCTACTTCTTACTCACTGTCTGTGGCAACAGTTGTGAAATCTCTAAGTGCCGTGGGCACTCTGAGCAGGTTCATCTGCAGTAATGCCCAGAGCCCTTGGTTAAATGGCAAATACCTCAAGTCACAGAGGGCTTCCCTGGTGGCTCAGATGGTTAAGAATTTGCCTGCAGTGGAGGAGACCAGGGTTCAATCCCTGGGTTGGGGTGATTCCTTGGAAAAAATGGCTACCCACTCCAGTATTCTTGCCTGGAGAATTCCATGGACAGAGGAGCCTGGTAGGCTATGGTCCGTGGTGGGTCACAAAGAGTCAGACAAGACTGAGCGATCAGTGCTTTGCTTTCAAGTCATGGTGGGCAGGAGAGCTCCCTGGTGAAAGACTAGAGCCAAGGACACGTCTAAAAGCTAGGGGAGTCAAACAGCTAGTCCCCCAGGGCCTGTGCATTTCATTCTATGTGAGAGATGTGAAGCCATTCTGAGGGCCCCTTCCTATAAACCACGTGAAATGAAGCAACACACAGGGTTCTGGGGCAAAGGATTACGTTCAGCACAGAGAGTGACATCTAATAGTGTGCTGGAAGAAGCAGAAGCTTCAAGTCTGTGCCGGTGCACTCAATTTGGGAAACACCCATAGCCTGGAAGCATCTGACACCAGAGAGTATTGGTGCCATTGGGAGTGTGATGACTAAACGTGGGATCCCAGTACACGAGAGCATCCTGACATCAGAGCAGTCTGAAGCATCTCCGCTGAAGTCACACATCAAGGGCAGGTAAGGAGCAATAAACAAATGTATTCTGAGAAGATGGAGAAATAAAGGGATGACCCCAGGAGGCTCTGTGAAGCCTTGTGACAACCCAACGCAGCTGCTATGCCAGCAGTGACACAGGAGCCTGCCTGGGACCCTTCCAGCACCAAAGTGGATAGTGCTGTGGGTCCTTTTCGTCCACTTAATAACGCCCTGTTCAGATGAATTGTCTAAATGGTGGTCTCCATGACAACAGGCTGACTCACAGAATGCCAGAGTCAGGAGGCAACAACCATGCCAGAAACAGACCTGAAATTTGTTCCTAATGAAGATGAAATGAGGTTCTCTGGGCAGGAGAACAAAGGAGAGGTGAGGGGCAATCCTTCGGAGAAACTCTGTTCCCCTTGCAGCCCTTTCCGGGGAAGTCCTGACACCGTGTTCCTTCACACACCTCCTGGGGTTGATCATATTTCACAGTTGGCCTTGGCGTGGCTTATACTTAGGGTTCTGACTTGATATTTCTTCCCTGCTGTAAATGTCAGAAAGGCTGCCCTGCTGTGTCTCAACAGAGTGGAACAATAAAATGTCCATTGTTTCACCACCTCCTTCCCAGCCTCCATGAGAACATCATGAACAGGGAAGCTGCCTTATTTCCTTTTATTTTCATTTTGATACCTACCCTTTCTGTTTGAGGGGAAAATTTTTTTTTTAGTGACTTTTGATTGGAACAATGCATTCACTCTTTGAGACTGTGTCTCAATTGCTCTCTCCTTCTCACTCTAAAATTATTCACTTTTCTTCCCCGGAGACAAGATAAAATTCACAGCTCTCTCATGGAAGCATTTCTTTTTTTTCCTCTCTTTGGGTAAAATTGCATGGGATTTTTAAACTTTAAACATGGAGAAAATGACCATTTCTTAAATCCAATATTTCATCTTTCATCTCCTGTTTACTCAGCCTAAAGCCTCAAGGTCAGGTTAAAATTAAAATCACACGAAATGGCTCTGGTTTGTTTTCCTAGTTCCAGGAATATCTGCTTAGTCAATCCTTCACCAGGATGTGATTTTGAAAATACATTAAAACTGGTCATTTATTTATCCATTCATTTGGATATTCTACTGAGAGCCTTCCATTGGAGACAGTGTGCTGGGTGCTAAAAGCAGAGATGAACAGACATCATCTCTGCCCTTTCAGGGATTAAAATCAGTATTGAGAAAGCAATGTCAGTACCTGAAAAATGGTGTGATAGAGAAATGCTGTGGGTTCTAATGGAGCAGAGGAGGAGCCCCTAATTCAGGGCTGGGAAGAAAGGGAGAAAGGTTTCTAAAAGGGAGAGGAATAACCCAGGTATCTGCCAAGAGATGGAACTGTATGCCAGGCCAAGACCTATGGGACAAATGGGACTTAGACCAGTTTGGTACCCAGAGAAAGGCACACCTAGTTCAGTGAATGTTATGCTGAGTCAAGGATTATAAGCAGAAAATAGAACATTTGGTAGAAACCAAGGAATAAAATACACAAAGACACGGAGGCATGACAGAGCACAGAACGTTTGAATCCTCAAGCCATAATGATGAGAGACTTAGGAAGAGCTGCCCACGAGGTCACGGTTAGATCCTTTCCCTAAGACGCCTGGGAGGAGCCACAATGCCGGATAAAGCTTAATTCAAGCAGGTCACGGCCACAAGGCATGGCCAAGAGATCTCCTTGAGGCAGACTTGTCATCAGACTCCCAGAAAGCCTGTCTTCCAGCTGCCTACATTTTGAGAGGACACTGGCATTTGATGCCAGTCAAAATCCAAGGAGTGTGAGTTGAGAGTCGCAGGCTGGAGTAGCTTCCATGGTTTGCTGATATAACCAGTGGCAACACCTCGGGGCTGCTGCTTTTGGACATGATGCCAGACGGCGCAGGGGCAGTGGTACCGAGACATCATGGTGGGACGGCTGAGACCAGCACAGAAGCCACCCACACACGCACATGGGACTTCCCAGCTGAGGGGCTTTAAGAGGGCCACAGAGATCAGAAGCCACTGTAAGAAGGAAGCTGCTTTCTCCATGTCACATGCAAGTGACCATTCAGGGCAAGGTCAGTGGAAGGTGGGGGCCACTGGAGGCTGGGGCTTCCACCCTTGACCCATGGGTCCAAGGATACTTTCAGCTATCACCTGCTGTGTTCTCCCAGTGACTCTCTGGCCACCGACACCACAGCTCATCTGCCGTTGAAACTGGATCATGCTGTTGAGACAGACGGCCCAGGAAGTGGAGGCGCCAACGGGAGAAAAGAAACCATTGCTTCTGCTGTGAATTTCAGACCATATTTCACTCTGAAGGCAATGAAATTTTGTATGACTGCTTTAAAAAAAAAAAAAAAAAGGTTTTATCAGGACTCTCGAAGGTTTTTGTTTCGAACATGCGAAGAACCAAAAGCCTTGGGGCCTGGCCATCACAGCAAGGCATGAGGGGAGGAAGACGGTGACATGAGGGTTCCCACCCCACTGGAAGAAGAGGAGCCCGGTAGGACTATGATTTCCCTCTCTCGGAACCTCCCCTCCTCTCTCACCAGACCTGTGGGTTCAGAACCCTGTTGGTGGTGCTGGACCAAAACTGCAGCCTGGTCACCCTGGCTTACAGTGCGGTCAGGCTGCCCATGGAGGGGCCCATGCGGGTGGCCTCCCGGCACCCTGCGCTCCCCTGCAAGTGTGGTGAAGAAAGGCCACAGGGAAGTCCCCAGGCCTTCCGAGGAGAGCATTGTCATCTGGGGCACTGCGCGAAGCCCATGGCAGCAGGTAGGTAGTGGGTAAGACCTGAAGAGACGAATGAATGACCAGGTGAATAAATGGATAGGTGGATGGGCAGACTGAGAGAGGGCTCAAAAACAAAAAACTTCAGAAACCCAGGTTTGAAAAAAAAGCTAGATCAGAAATGAAAAGCAGTCACAAGGTGCTAAGGAGAAAAGGGTTGCTGGATGACTTTCATTCAGTGATTGGCTCTTTGCTAAGACCAAGTATTACTGGCTTCCTGGATGGGTCAGCAGATATAGAATTTGCCTTCATTGTAGGAGATGCAGGAGAGGCGGATTCAATGCCTGGGTTGGGAAGATCCGCTGGAGAAGGAAATGGCAACCCACTCCAGTACTCTTGCCTTAAAAATCCCATGGACAGAGGAGCCTCACGGGTGACAGTCGGAGGACAGCAAGAGTCAGACAGGACTGGGCCATTGAGCACAGCACAGTGTTACTGAAGGAGCTAGCCCTATGGCAGCTCCCCTAGGGGAGGCAGGACTGGGAGTCTCAAGACATCTAACCAAGGAAGTGTCTGGTCACTTAGCTGTTACTCTCTCTTAGGATAACATTAACTCCTGCATAGAGTGTAAATGTATCTCTTTTTATATGACCCCTCTGCCATATAACCATGGGTTGAGAGAACCATGAGAAACATCATCTTCACATCCAGAAAGTAGTGTTGTGTGGAAAGTACCCAAAGAGAAAGTTCTTTTTTAAAAATACTATTGTTGCTGTAACCTCCAAACCCTCATCTGTTATGAACTTTGGGTATTTACTTAAAAACAAAGACTAAGCTCTATTTACATCCCCCCAGGAATTCCCCAAGGTTGTAATAAGGCTCTCCAAATCCCTGGTCAAATTTCATTTACATAGGATGACCCAGATGAAACCATCCATTCTGTGTTTACCCCACACACTCTGCCAAATTTCAACATTCTTGCCCTGTTTCCGTGATTTCATCCTGAGAGTCTGAAGGCATTCCTCATATTTCCAAAGAAGAGCCCCACATGCCAGGCCAGATTTGGTTGGTTATAGAGCCACACAGGAAAAAACGCCTCATCCACTTCAAGATTTCCTCAGTTGCCAAAAGTTATTTACTGAAGCAAAACCCAGATTAACCTAAATTGTGTTATTTGGTAATGCTGAAATGAAACAAACAACAGTCACCCAGAAATTTCTTTTTGTTTCAGTGCTTGTAAAATTTGGTCCTAGAAACATAAAAATATAAAAGTTAAAATATCCTATCTGTTAATAACCACCAAGAATATGCACATTTGACGTTCCCTTGATGAACGCAGAGTCTTGCTTGGACAAGCTTGCTGGGCACTGTCCAGTAACACCATCCCATCTAGTCAGTACTGAGTCAGGGTTGACTGGCAGAAGAGTGTGCCTGCTAAGGCCATTAGCTCTGAAGCCAGATAGCTTGGTTCACTCCTGGCTTTGCCCCTCACTAGCTCTGTGATCATGAGCATCTCTCGACGCCAGTTTCTTTAACCTCTGTAAGAAAGTTCTGTAAGCATACGTGCGTGCAGGCATGCTCAGCATTGTGTCTGACTCTTTGTGAGCCCCTGGATCGTAGCACGCCAGGTTTCTCTGTCCATGGGATTTTCTAGGCAAGACTACTGGAACGGGTTGCCATTTCCTCCTCCAGGGTACCTTCCCAACCCAGAGCTCAAACCCACAGCTCCTGCAGCTTCTGTGTGGCAGGCAGAATCTTACCACTGAGCCATCTCAGACGCCCCAATAGCAGATTAAGAGCAGTGTCCACCTCCCAAGACTGTTATGAGGATTAAATGAGTCTGTGTTCCTACCATGCTTAGCCTAGTGCCTGGTTACCTGGTGTGCCCATTGCCATGACCTCTAGGGGCTTCAGGGGTTCCCTGTGGGAAGAAAGATGAAGGACACTTCCAGCCGTGGCCCAGGTGAACCCCACTCTCCACATCTCGCCACCCTGAAGCTTGGCTGTCAGCCTTCCCTCCTGCTTACACCTCCAGCTCTCCACGCTCCTATGGTCCTAAGATATAGATGCTGAAAACTAGACTGGATATCACTTGACCTCATAGCCACCCCTGGAAATTACATTTCTAAAATAAATGCTGCCAACCACACAGCCAAGTGTAAGTTTACAAACAGATTCAGTTTCCCGGGCAAACATCACCTGTGTTTATCTTCCTTCATACCAATTCAGAGCAATAATTCCAAAATTCAATCTCAGTACCTATTTGGGGCTTCTGATCTACCAGCATCATACAAAGAGCGAACATGTCCTCTGCAAGTCCTAGGGCCTGGTACTTGCTCCCCTGTGCTGAGGCAGAGGAAGCCAATTGCTGTTGGGGCCAGGAGCACCATTTCCTGGACTTTAGCCCTGCTGGAACTCCACACAACCATTTCTGACCAAGGTTTCAATGCTGATCCGGAATGTGAACAGAGACGGAGTGATGCAGTAGACCCAGCAATCTCCACCAGCTCTCCAGGCCCAGGGTGGGTCCCCCTCTCTCTGACACTCACATGCCCCACAGATCCTCACCTCTCTCTTCTGCTCCAAGAACGTGCAGTCAAGCGACCCTAAAAGACATATCTCCTTCCTGAGAATGAGAAACACTGGGATAAAATGAGTGAAACACAAAAATGTCCCAGGTAACCACAATCTTCCACCCCAGTATAAATGAAGTAATTCTGGTGAATGGAGGGTCCTGGTTATTAAGGTTCTACTAATCACGCTTCTCAGGGTTCCCTGGTGGCTCAGCAGTAAAGAATCCATCAGCCTCCCAGTGCAGGAGATGCAGGTTGGATCTCTGGGCCAGGAAGACGCCCTGAAGAAGGAAATGGCAACTCACTCCAGTATTCTTGCCTGGGAAATCCCACAGACAGAGGAGCTTGGCGGGCTACAGTCCATGAGGTCACAAAAGAGTTGGACACAATTTAGCAACTAAGCAACAACAACCCATGCTTTCCAGTGCTTTATTTTCAGCACACAGGCGGGAGCACCAAGTGCTTTTATGGTCTGACTGGCAGAAAAACCTGATCTTGTTCATTAAAGGATGACTAACATCATCAATGTTCAGTTTGGGGGCGGATGTACCAGAAATATACATGTCTATCTGTACACCTGGATGTATCTCCCCTAAATGTGCAATGTCGGCAAAGCAGCTTCCGCTGAGCCCTCCCATCCTGTCCTCGAAACAGACTGCCAAAAATCCAGCCCATCTGGGTCATTGCTCAGCAAGGACAGGGGCCCTCTGCCGGCACTTGGAGTCAGAGGGGCTCTTGCCTTGTGCCCTGACAGCACACACACGCGTCTGTACATACGCCCTGAGCCAGTGGTGGGGAGATGAGCTCAGGGGGGAGAGCAGGGAGCAGAAGCCGAGGCAGACCTGACATCTCATCCCACCTTCTCTAATAACATCAGGGCTCCAGTTCACAGACCTGGATAATCACCCAGTTACAATGCACCAGAGTCACGTGTATTAGCTCTTTAGATCCTCACAAGGACCCTGGGAAACAGAATTGACACTTTCGTGACTGACAAGGAATCCGTGACAAGCCCCAGATCACCAAGATAAGACGTTGAGGGCACTGCTTAGGGTCTTGGCTGTCTCAGGTCCCAGGTCAAGATGCTTCTTTCCACTAATGACAACGTTTCTCCTGAGTAGAACTCATCCCAGTTGGGAAAACACGTCCATGTCTAGTACATCATTCAAACTACTCCCCAAAACCTAGAAGGAAAGCAGTATTATCACTTCCTGGGTAACAAAAGTTCAAACTGGTGATTTGCTTGAAGTAACAGAAACAGCTATCAGGGCTTCCTTGCTATCCTTTGGAACTCAGCATTCAAATGGGTATATCTTTCCTTTTCTCCTTTGCTTTTTGCTTCCCTTCTTTTCACAGCTATTTGTTAGGCCTCCTCAGACAGCCATTTTGCTTTTTTGCATTTCTTTTTCTTGGGGGTGGTCTTGATCCCTGTCTCCTGTACAATGTCAGGAACCTCCACCCATAGTTCATCAGGCACTCTGTCTATAAGATCTAGTCCCTTAAATCTATTTCTCATTTCCACTGAATAATTGTAAGGGATTTGATTTAGGTCATACCTGAATGGTCTAGTGGTTTCCCCCCACTTTCTTCGATTGCAAGGAGAGATAAGAAAGCCTTCCTCAGCGATCAATGCAAAGAAATAGAGGAAAACAATAGCATGGGAAAGACTAGAGATCTCTTTAAGAAAATTAGAGATACCAAGGGAACATTTCATGCAAAGATGGGCTCAATAAAGGACAGAAACAGTATGGACCTAAAAGAAGCAGAAGATATTATGAAGAGGTGGCAAGAAAACACAGAAGAACTGTACAAAAAAGATCTTCATGACCCAGATAATCACGATGGTGTGATCACTCACCTAGAGCCAGATATCCTGGAATGTGAAGTCAAGTGGGCCTTAGAAAGCATCATGAGCAAAGCTAGTGGAGGTGATGGAATTCCGATTGACCTATTTCAAATCCTGAAAGACGATGCTGTGAAAGTGCTGCATTCAATATGCCAACAAATTTGGAAAACTCAGCAGTGGCCACAGGACTGGAAAAGGTCAGTTTTCATTCCAATCCCAAAGAAAGGCAATACCAGAGAATGCTCAAACTACCACACAATTGCATTCATCTCACACGCTAATAAAGTAATGCTCAAAATTCTCCCAGCCAGGCTTCAGCAATACGTAAATCGTGAACTTCCAGATGTTCAAGCTGGTTTTAGAAAAGGCAGGGGAACCAGAGATCAAATTGCCAACATTTGCTCTGTGAGAGTTGGACTATAAAGAAAGCTGAGCACCGAAGAATTGATGCTTTTGAACTGTGGTGTTGGAGAAGACTCTTAAGAGTCCCTTGGACTGCAAGGAGATCCAAGCAGTCCATCCTAAAGGAGATCAGTCCTGGGTGTTCACTGGAAGGACTGATGTTGAAGCTTAAACTCCAATAATTTGGCCACCTGATGTGAAGAGCTGACTCATTTGAAAAGACCCTGATGCTGGGAGAGATTGAGGGCAGGAGGAGAAGGGAACGACAGAGGGTGAGATGGTTGGATGGCATCACCGACTTGATGGACATGGGTTTGGGTGGACTTCAGGAGTTGCTGATAGACAGGGAAGCCTGGTGTGCTGTGGTTCGTGGGGTCGCAAAGAGTCAGACACAACTGAGCAACTGAACTGAACTGATCAGGGCTTCCCTGATAGCTCAGTTGGTAAAGAATCTGCCTGCACTGTGGGAGACCTGGGTTCGATCCCTGGATTGGGAAGATACCCTGGAGAAGGAAAAGTAATTCCATGGACTGTATAGTAAAGTAATTCCTGGAGAATTCCATGGACTGTATAGTCCATGGGGTCTCAAAGAGTCAGACACGACTGAGTGACTTTCACTTTCAATGAAAACAGAGAATCAACAAAGGCATCTTTGGCTTTCAAATCCCTTGCTCCTTCCCCTACCTCCTTGCTGTCTTTTTTAAAAATAATATCTTAAATGCTCTTTTTAAAATTTTTTGGCTGCGCTGGGTCATGTTGTTGCACCTGGCTTTCTCTAGTTGCGGCAAGTGGAGGCTGCTCTCTAGTTGTGGTTCCTGGGCTTCTCATCGCAGTGGTTTCTCCTGTGGGAGAGACCAGGCTCTAGAGCATATGGGCTCAGTAGGTGCCGTGAGTAGGCTTAGTTGCCCTGTGGCATGTGGGATCTTCCTGGACTAGGGATTGAACCCAGGTCCCCTGCATCAGCAGGCAGCTTCTCAACCAACTGGACCACCAGGAAAGCCCCTTGATTTCTTTTGATGAGCCTTTTGCTCTGTTCTTTTGTCAGCTGGCAGCCAAAAGTATCATCCCTGAGAATCAGAATGACCACTTAGCATCAAACCTGGGTTTACTCTGTGTCAGGGCCTATGCTCACACTGAGAATACAACTGTCAACAAGAGAAAATCCACACTGGGGTTCCAGGACCAGCAGGGGAGATGGACTCATGAACCAACAACACCCTGCAAGCAACAGGTGCTGTAATAGAGGTGTGTATGGGTGCTTTGGGTATTCAAGGTGGGGGAGATGTGTACTACCTGCCCAGGAAGAGGGCGGGGGTGATACTGAAGCTCTCCACAGTATTACTTAAACACGAGACTCAATGTAAACACAACATAATAGCTGAAAGGACAACACAGTTTTACTCCAGCAGTTCATTGACAGTAAAGACAATTATAAGAAAAAAAAGATGGGCGCGATCAGCTAAACTGCTGATGGTTTCTATTCTTGACACTTTAATTTGAATTGTCCTGAGTCATGCTTATAACCCTTGACATTTCTTGGTTCCGACACAGGTAAAAACCTCCAGCACCAAGTTGTTTATCTAAAGCCATCCTGGAATTTGTGCCACAGTTGCTATTGTATCCTGTGCAAGGAAAATGAAAAGGCCAAATTTAGCAGCAGATGACAAGCGTCAGGACCAGGCGTTTCCGAGAAGCTTATGAAATCCTCTCTCCTGTTTACTCTGACTCTTAAATCTCCCTTCCCAGAGCCCGTCTTTCTCATGGGGCTGAGGTGTAGGCTCATCCCACGGCTGCTACTTCCTGTCTCTTTGAAAGAAAGAACTCAGATGTGCCTGCCTCGGGGTGCCCTGGCTGCTTTGCAGCCCAGGGCCATCTGAAAGGCTGGCAGCATCATTTCCCTGAACCGAATTCCCCAAACAACGCAGTTACGAGAAAAGAAAACCCAAACGGCATAGGCATTTCGTGTTTACACAGCACCCTTGCCCTGGGTCTTCTTTAGCAAATGGCCTTCCACATAAAGACCAGATGTAGATGCCAACAAAGGCACAGAACAGTCCCTTTCCAAGGCTGGGTTCATTTTACAAACAAGACATCACATGCCTAGAGACAGCAACCTAAGGAGAATGACTGAATGCTGCCCAGTTCAGGAAGAAAGATGAGGGGAAAAAATCATAAAAAAAAAAATTAGAAAGCTGCCTTCAGATTGTTACTTCCCAAATATGTCCAGATAGTAATATTTGAAACATCCTTTTGGTACTCATCTATTAAAAAATAATATTTTTCCTATGGCATTCAGAAATCCTTTGCATTTTGAATTTTCTTTAAAGAGATGGGCTTTTTTTGGGTCATAATCTTTTGTAACATTTGGTGAGCTGGGACCCAGGCAGCAACATTTTCTTCCCTACTTTCTAGAAGGGATCCGTCCCTTTTTTCTCACCCTTTTACTTGCCTCCCCAGGGTTACAGCCACACAAACCAGCCCTCCAATATCCATCTGGTCAACCCCCAGGAGCTATTTTGGGTTTGGACTGCTTTTAATCCACTTTTCCTGCCAGTGCAGGCTCAGCCCCTCAACCCTCCTGGGACTCTTCTCTAAGGAAACTTTTGAAAAATACAGGCTTCCCCTAGGGCAGGAGTCAATGCCCATCTCAGCTCAGAGAGCTCCCAGGAGGTACTAAGTACCAACCTACATGCCCCTGGGGAGAGACAGGAAAGGCAGAGCTGGCCTCCTCATCCTCACCTCACTGTTCTCCATTCTCTCCCGATCTCTTCCACGGCCTCTGGCCCAATCCTGCAAATATCCTGTGTGCATGAAGCTGTACCTGATTTTTAGCTGGAATGCGTCTGCATTTGTCCAGCTAGCTCCTGCTGGTCCCTCCAGCCTCTTCCTCATCCCCAACACGGCTCAGATTCTCCTCTTTGATGCTCGGGAGACTCTGCCCCAGCAGGCACCTCCCTCACCACACAGAATGGGCCTCACCACGCAGAACAGAATGGGCCTCTCCACGAGACCATCCTCCCACCCCTCAGGCCAGACTGTGAACCCTTGAGGCTAAACACTGTATCTGGCTAAGCCTTGCAGCCTAAGTGGCAGGCACATGGTTGCTGTCCTATTTGCATTTGCGGAACTGAATTTAATTGAGCTAGGAAACAAACCTGATGGCAAGGCAAGAGACAAGGAGAAGGATGGAGGAAAAGAAAAGGAAGCATTGGCTGGAATATAAGAAGGCACCTCCAGATACCCCTTAACTATCATGCTCGACTTTGAATATAGACAAGTGCCAGAGTGATGATGAATCAGATGGAAGCCTTGATGGCACCTCTCACCTTTGCTGCCCAGGGATGGGGTTCCAAGTCCGGTGTCTCCAGGGACCAAAGGAGCCAGCATCAAAATGAAGTGGGCCAGGTGTTAAACAGCAGGGAGCAATGGAACCAAGGAAATACTATGATAAGAGCCTCAGAGGACCAAACACTCAAATCCAAACACCAGAAGTCAGGCAGAGAAAGACAAATATGATATCTCTTACGTATGCAATCTTTAAAAAAAAAAAATACTACAAATGAACTTATGTAGAAAACAGAAACAGATCCACAGGCGTAGAAAACAAACCTAGGATTACTGAAGAGGAAGGATAAATTAGAAGTTGGAATTAACATATACACACTACTATATAAAAAATAAACAACAAGGATTTACTGTATAACACATGGAACTTTACTCAGTATTTCATAATAACCTATAAGGGAAAAGAATCTGAAAAAGGTATATGTACATACTTGTGCATGTGTGTTTAGTCACTTCAGTGGGTTCTTTACCCGCTGAGCCACTGGGGAAGCCCACAGATATATCCTATCTATATCTATAAATACATGTATCTGTGATGGTACTGGTGGGAAGAACCCACCTGCCAGTGTAGGAGATGCGGCTTCCATCTCTGGGTCGGGAAGATCCCCTGGAGGAGGGCCTGGCAACTCACTCCAGCATTCTTGCCTGGAGAATCCCATGAGCAGAGGAGCCTGGCGGGTTACAGTCCATAGTGTCTCAAAGAGTCAGACACGACTAAAGCAAGTAGCATGCACAAAACACACACACACACACACACATATGAATCACTTCACTGTACACCTGAAACTAACACAGCATTGTCAATCAATTATGCTTCAATTTAAAATGAAATTGGGAGGACTTCCCTGTTGCTCTAGTGGCTAAGACTCTGGACTCCTGATGCAGGGGCAGTTCAATCCCTGATTAGGGAACAAAACATGCCACAACTAAGTGTTCACATGCTGCAATGAAAGATCTCGTGTGCCTCAACTGATGCCTAGCTTAGCCAATAAATTAGTAACTTTTAAAAAAATAATAATAAAATAAAATAAGTTTAAAAAAAAATTCAAATACATGGGCCAAGCAGAGCCAACCTACAGATCTGATCTGGGTGCAGATGGCCAGAGCAAGAAACCTAGTGCTCTGCATTGCAAAGGACCCCTGGCCAAGACACAGGACCTATCCTCACTTTTCTCTGTATTTTATTTGTTTAAATTAAAATCTGGGGCTTCCCTGGTGGCTCAGATGGGAAAGCATCTGTCTACAATGCAGGAGACCAGGGTTCAATCCCTGGGTCAGGAAGGTGTTACTTTATAACACCATCTTAAGTATATAGAACTATCAGTTAACATGGAAATTGTATTTCAAGTTTTAACTCTGAATGTCAGGAGTGCCCTAGCACCTTACCTTTCGTGATTACAGCATGCGTGGTATCAACTTCAGAGGTACAGAGCTTCATTGTGGAGGTGAGGAGCAGACCCCTGGGCGTACCAAGCTTGCGTTCTTGCCATATCTCCATATTGATCTCTCTACTGCCCCTCACACTTATACTCCACATATGCCAAAAGAGCTATAGGAGTTCCGTTATCCCCATCTTTTTGCCCACTGTGTGTCACTCTCTGCTCTTTGCCTCACCTTCACCTGGTTACCTCCCTTTCATCTTTAGGGACTCTGCTTCCCTCGACCCCTCCCCAGCTAGCTTAACTGAGAAAATACATCAATGAAAGAATTGATTCATGAATCCAAGTGGGTAAGGCAACCTTCCCAGCTATATCTCCAGTAAGGTATTCTCAGTTGAGTCACATAACACACTGTCCTATCAAGGAACAGAGACAAATCTTAACTCTGAAATTCCCCATGTGTGTAATCTTCAATGCATATTTCTTCTATGCAATAATCTCCATGCTTATTGATGGAGAAGGAAATGGCAACCCATTCCAGTATTCCTACCTGGAAAATCCCATGGACAGAGGAGTCTTGTGGGCTACAGTCCATGGGGTTGCAGAGAGTCAAGACTTAGTGGCTGAGCACACACGCACCATGGTTACTGAGGTGATTATATTATTTTACAATGAAGGTGAATAGAAGACCAGAGATATTAAACAACTTACCCAGCATCACACAGCCAATACATAGCTGAGCCAGACTCCATCCCATGTCCACAGACTGTAACACCTGTACGTTCTCAGCACACCAGGCTACTCAGAGGCTGGGGGCTCATTCATATCTGAGGATAAGTCGGGCAGCCACCACTCCTGGCTTTGGGGTTCCAGGCTCACATGGCTGACCCTGCTCTTGGGAGACATCAACTTTCAGATCAGATGCTGGGTCACAGATGTGACAATGAGGTAAGTTGATCTTTAACCTCTGGTAGAAGTTTCATATCACAAGGCTGAGATTCCCGGGAGCATTAGGTGTTCCCTGATTTTATTGTATTTATTGGAGGATAATTGCATTACATGTTGTGGTGGTCTGCACCATACATCAACACAAATCAGTCATAATTGCATATATATCCCCCCCAATCACACCCCTCTAGGACATCATCAATGAATTTAGTAAAGTCGCAGGATATAAAATTAACATATAGAAAACACATGTATTCCTGTACACTAATGATGAAAAATCAGAAAAAGAAATAAAAGAAACAATCCTATCGACAGCAAAAGAAAAAGAATAAAATGCCTAGGAATAAATCTACCTAAAGAGACAAAAGACTCGCATGCAGAAAGCTATAAGACATTGATACAAGAAATCAAAGATGACTACATACAGATGGAGAGAAATACCATGTTCTTGGACTGAAAGAATCAATATTGCCAAAATGACTATACTACTTATTGAGCACTTTTAAAACCATTCAAGGACAACCACAAGCTGTATGCCCCAATCGTCCCAGTGAAAATATTAAGAGAGAGTGGACAAATGGAGAAAGTAGTATTGACAGACACCCACTACCACGTGTAAATTAGGTAGCTGGTGAGACGTTGTTATATAAAGTGGGGAGCCAAGCCTGGCGCCCTGTGAGGACCTAGAGGGGTGGGATGGGGGAAGGAGAGGGAGGCTCAAGAAGGAGGTGGCATATATATATATATATATATATAATTATGGTTGGTTCGTGTTATCGGAGAAGGCAATGGCAGCCCATTCCAGTACTCTTGCCTGGAAAATCCCATGGATGGAGGCGCCTGGTAGGCTGCAGTCCATGGGGTCGCTAGGAGTCGGACACGACTGAGCGACCTCACTTTCACTTTTCACTTTGATACATTGGAGAAGGAATTGGCAACCCACTCCAGTGTTCTTGCCTGGAGGATCCCAGGGACGGGGGAGCCTGGTGGGCTGCCATCTATGGGGTCACACAGAGTTGGACAGGACTGAAATGACTTAGCAGCGTGTTGTTATACAGAGGAAACCAACACAACATTGTAAAGTAACTTTCCTCGAATTAAAAATAAGTTTAAAAAATTAGTTTCTGAAAAATAAAATAATTAGAAAAATAAAATATTAAGGGAATATTTGGAATCGTAGTTTGATAAATATAAGTATGAATAAGAGAGACAGAGAAACAGAAAGAGAAAGCAGAGCTATACACAACAGACACTTAAAATATACTATTTGTTATAATAATGACGCATGTTAAAGAAGAGAACAAGAGGGACGGAGCTCTCTGACGACTATGTACCTTATAAAACCATTGATTAAAACATTCCTTAAAGCCGAGTCGTATTAAGTGACAAGCCACTCTAACTACAATAGTGTGAGTCAACTACCGAATATTCTGTTCTATTTTAACATCGAAAACTGAGATGATTCATTCATTTCATATCATTTTCTAAAACAAGTTTAAAACCAAATCTTCATGGAGAAAAAGAGGGAGAATCTCTAGACTGCAACTCAAAATGGCAACCAGGCTTTATGAGATTCTGTCTCAGTATCTATAAAACCCTGAGTCAGCTGCATGGAAAGGACACAGGGCTGCCCTCCCTGACTGAGGCGGTCTTTGAGAACCTGCCAGCAAGGCTTGCAGAGAAAGAAACCAGACCTTTTATAGAACTCAGCAGTTCTGCACAGCGATACAATGAAATGGACAAGGGCCATCCTGATTAAGTTGCAAACGTGGAATTTACCACATTTGTGAAAACAGTTCCCAGTACGGTGTATGCTCCTTACCAGTTCATCGAGGCTGTGCTGGAGAAGAAGCAGTTTTGTGTGGGCCTGATATCAGGCAGAAGGCTCATAATGAAGCAAGTAGCATAGATGCCAAAGTCGGTGGTGTTTTTTCAAAGAAGCTGTGGTACCACAGCAGTGAGAAAAGGAGGGATCATCTCTATCACCCATCTACAAAGACATAAACTGCCAGCCATGGGATTCCAGACTCTCTAACCATTTTGTAGGAGAAATATTTACACCTGGGGAGCCATGGTCCCAGGAGGAAATGTCTTAAATAAAACTTTATGCCTTTTTAACTTTGCCTTTTCGGAGTCCCCAAATACCCTATCGCGGTTTGGGGGGTTTGTTTGTTTGTCTGGTCTATTTCTTTTTCTCTCCCGTGAATGCACCATTCCTCTGCAAGTTTGTTCTCAGTTGCTTCAGTCATGTCCAACTCTTTGCAAACCCATGGACTGTAGTCAACTAGTCTCCTCTGTACATGGAGATTGCCCAGGCAAGAAGACTGGGATGGGTTGCCATTTCCTCCTCCAGCGGATCTTCCCCACCCAGGGATTGAACCCCTGCCTCCTGCATTGGCAGGCAGGTTCTTTACCACTATCGCCACTAGGGAAAATCTAACTGCTGCCCATTCTGCAATTGCTAAGGAAAATACCCCATGCTGAATCAAAGAAGCCAGTCACAAAAAGCCACGTGCTCTATGATTGCATCTATTTGAAATGCCTGTGAAGTGAAAGTGGACAAGTCGCTCAGTTGTGTCCTCCTCTTTGCAACCCCATAGACCGTACAGTCTGTGGAATTCTCTGGGCCAGAATACTGGAGTGGGTAGCCTTTCCCTTCTCCAGAGGATCTTCCCAACCCAGGGATCGAACCCAGGTCTCCCACATCGCAGGTAGATTCTTTACCAGCTGAGCCACCTGGGAAGCCCATTTGAAATGCCTAGGATAGACAAACAGATCGAGACAGAAAGAAGATTATTGATTAATTAGGGCTGGGATGGAGAGGATGGGGGTAGGAAGTAACAGCTAAAGGGTCTGGGTTTTCCTTTTGGAATGATTAAAATGTGCTAAAATTAATTGTGCTGAGGGTTACACAACTCTATGAGCATACTAAAAGCCACTAAGTTGTATGCTTTTAATAGGTGAACTGTATGGTATTTGAATTATAAAGAGATTAAAAAGAAAGAAAAGGGGACTTCCCTGGTGATCCAGTAGCTAAGACTCTGGGCTCCCAAAGAAGAGGGCCTGGGTTCCATCCCTGGTCGAGGAACTAGATCCCACTTGCCGCAACTAAGAGCTTGGTGCAGCCAAATAAATAAATAAACAAAAATAAATATTTTAAAACAAAGAAAGAAGGGAGGGAGGGATGGAAGGAGAGAGGGGGGAAGGAGGGAGGAAGGGGAAGGGACGGAGGGAGGGAAAATACAGCAGCCCTAGGCAGGAATGGCATACACTGTGGACTGGAACAAGGCTTGTTCACAGTTGCCTCTGCTTGGCCTGGAGTCTAAGCCTCTTCCGAGTCTACACCCCTCACCCTCATTCTCCCACAACTCATATGTACACACACAAAAATGTATACTCCAGCCTTCCCAAACGATTTGCATTTCTACTTAAACTCCAGGAAGCTTTGAGCTTTTGCACAACCTCATATCTGCCTTGAATGTACCCACCTCTGTGTCCCACCAAAGGAACACCCCTTCATCCTTCAAGAGGGATTTCAGGGTCACTGCCTCGGGATGTCTCCCTGACCTCCCCACCAATGGTTAGGGGGCTCCTCCTCTTCACCCCTGGAGGGCTAGTGTATGATATTATATTATGTATATAATGTACATATAATATGTATTATACATAAAATACGTATTATAAGGTTTTGTATAAGTGAGTTTGTCACAGGGCGCTGCAACCTATTTAGGTGCATGTGGCATCCCCAACAAGATCACCAGTTCATGAAGGACAAATGCTACTTATTCATCTTGGTATGGACAAAACCTGAAACAGTGACTGTCATATAGAAGGTACCTGATAAATATTCGCCAAGTGAATGAATAGCATGGAGGCCTTGGTGACGCAGGTCATGGAAAGTCAACCATCATACAGCTCTTAACCTCTTTTGACAGCAGAAACATTCACGGTTTCTCAGAGAAAGTGTCTGGGTGCCCAAGATCTCCTCTAAGTGGGAAATCATTACTAACTTGACTCCCATTCAGTGAGTGACTTCCTGTCCAGGGAATCCCTTGGGCAGGGTCTGCATCTCAAGGGGGAGAGCAAAGAAGGGGCAGCGTCTGGTGATAGAGAGACGAGCTGCGAAAGCAAGAGGGATGCAAAGCACATCATGGGGGAACCGGCGGAGTAAGAAAGCAACAGTCTGCAGCATGTGTCCTAAGGAAGCTAGACTGCTTCATGAGAATGGTGTTTATAGTGAAATGCATGGATTGATGTGGCGAACAAACACATGGGTACCAAAAGGGAAAGGATGAGTTGGGAGATTGGGATTGACATTCATACACTGTGTGTGTGTTAGTTGCTCAGTTATGTCTGACTCTTTGTGACCCCATGGACTGTAGCCCACCAGGCTCCTCTGTCCAAGGTATGCTCCAGGCAAGAATACTGGAGTGGATTGCCATTCTCTACTCCAAGGGATCTTCCCAACTCAGGGATTGAACCCAGGTCTCCCACACTGCAGGCAGATTCTTTACTGTCTGAGCCACCAGGGAAGCCCCATATATACACTGTTATGTATAAAGTAGACTAGTGAGAACTGACTGTATAGCACAGGGAACTCTAAATGCTGAAAGAATTGGGCATACCCGACCACCTGACCTGCCTCTTGAGCAACCTATATGCAGGTCAGGAAGCAACAGTTAGAACTGGACATGGAACAACAGACTGGTTCCAAATAGGAAAAGGAGTACGTCAAGGCTGTATATTGTCACCCTGCTTATTTAACTTCTATGCAGAGTACGTCACGAGAAACACTGGACTGGAGGAAGCACAAGCTGGAATCAAGATTGCCAGGAGAAATATCAATAATCTCAGATATGCAGATGACACCACCCTTATGGCAGAAAGTGAAGAAGAACTAGAGGGCCTTTTGATGAAAGTGAAAGAGGAGAGTGAAAAAGTTGGCTTAAAGCTCAACATTCAGAAAACTAAGATCATGGCATCCAGTCCCATCACTTCATGGCAAATAGATGGGGAAACAGTGGTTGACTTTATTTTGGGGGGCTCCAAAATCACTGCAGATGGTGACTGCAGCCATGAAATTAAAAGACGTTTACTCCTTGGAAGGAAAGTTATGACCCACCTAGACAGCATATTAAAAAGCAGAGACATCACTTTGTCAACAAAGGTCTGTCTAGTCAAGGCTATGGTTCTTCCAGTGGTCATGTATGGATGTGAGAGTTGGACTGTGAAGAAAGCTGAGCGCAGAAGAATTGATGCTTTTGAGTTGTGGTGTTGGAGAAGACTCTTGAGAGTCCCTTGGACTGCAAGGAGATCCAACCAGTCCATCCTAAAGGACATCAGTCCTGGGTGTTCTTTGGAAGGACTGATGCTAAAGCTGAAACGCCAATACTTTGGCCACCTGATACCAAGAGCTGACTCATTGGAAAAGACTCTGATGCTGGAAAAGATTGAGGGCAGGAGGAGAAGGGGACGATAGATGATGAGATGGTTGGATGGCATCACTGACTCAATGGACATGGGTTTGGGTGAACTCCAGGAGTCGGTGATGGACAGGGAGGCCTGGTGTGCTGCAGTTCATGGGGTCACAAAGAGTCAGACACGACTGAGTGACTGAACTGAACTGACTGAACTTAAATGGGAAGGAAATCCAAGGAAGAGGGGATATATGTACACATATAGCTGAATCACTGTTATACAGCAGAAACTAACACAACATGGTAAAGCAACTACACTCCAATAAAAATAGAAAGATGAAATCTGTGGTAAGCAACAAGGTCCTAATGTGTAGCATAGGGAACTATATTGGATATCTTGTGATAAATCATAATGGAAAAAATATTTCAGAGAATCTCTGTATAACTAAGTCACTTTACTGTACAGCAGAGATTGGCATAACATTGTAAATCAGCTCTACTTCAACAAAAAAATGTTTTTAAATAAAATCTCAGCCTTTGCTGGCCAAAGCTTTGGTACATAAAACAAGCATCCTGAATAAAAGAAGCGGCCAACTTCTAGCTTCCAAAGAGAAAGGACAAAAAAAGGGGTGAAACACAGAAGAGGGTCAACCGAATCTGAAACGATAGGCCAGACACTCAGAGCACTACTTTCTTCACCAATAGGACCTGGAAGCTATTATTTATATTGTAGGCATTTATGTACCAGCGTTGGAGACAATGCATAGAACTCCTAAACAGAAGTTAGTCCATCCTCAATAAGTCACTGGGTTGGCCTCATAAAGTCCTGAGTTCCTCCCTCTAAATCTGATCAAATGTAAGTGGAGCCTATTGACCCTCCATGTCACAGGCTTCTAACAGCAGAAGCTGTAGAAACTTCTAAAGAGAAGAAGGCAACTTGGACCCTGAGGGTTAACTTGACCTTATTATAAATTAACCTCTTTATGAAGCTATTTAAAAATACACCAAGATTAGTCCAAACAGAAATGCTTTCTGCTTATAACACAAATATAACTGAAAAGCAGCAAAAGTCCACAAATTAAATGGAAACCAAACCTCAAGTCGATAAAATTACAAATATTACAGTAATGGCACCAGTAATGTTTTGCTGAAACTAACTCACAGCGCAAATACAATGACAGTGTTGTTGGCATTTGTGAGTGTGGCAGGCCCATGCTATCCTGTGCAGTGGGTTGACTCCAGTCCCCCACCACTTTCCTCAGTTTGACTTGGTGCTACACCTCCATTCATGCAAAGCTTCAAGATGTCACTTGCCCTTCACTGGAGTGATGACAATCCTAAAGGTGGGAGCTGGAATTACACCATCATACTAGTGACAAGTTGCTTATCCGGATGCTCCGACTATTCAATTAAATGCATAATTTTAAATTATATTTATATCATAAAAGTTGTTTAGTCACTAAGTCATGTCTGACTCTATCTCACCATCCCACGGACTATAGTCCTCCAGGCTCTTCTGTCCATGGGATTTCCCAGACAAGGATACTGGAGTGGGTTGCCATTTCCTTCTCCAGGGCATCTTCCCGACCAGGGATCGAATCTGCATCTCCTGCATGGGCAGGCTGATTCTTTACCACTGGGCCACCTGGGAAGCCCAGCATTTGAGAAACATTATGTTAGATCAGCCACCAACCCAGGCAGCGTTTCCCAATCTGTCTGACCAGTCTGGTCATCTGTGTCCAAGGAAACACAAACCTACCCCAATCTCCAGGAATGTTGATGAGATAGCAGGTCCCTGCCCAGGCCAGTGTAAAACAGAGATTTAGAGTAAAACACAGTATTTAGAGTGAAACACAGAGATCAGAGACAGATACTTTCACACTGACTTTTCTCCAGCAATCACGGATGGAGGGGTCAACTCCCAGGGAGGCAAAGGGCACAGAACGTTCCTACTCTCTCCTCCAAAAATGTTCCCCAGGGCAGCTTCCCTCCCCGCTGAGCTCATCACCTCCTTTGACCCCACTCCCTGGCTAGCCACTCCTGGCTTCGTTTCCAGGAAGTTCAAACAACCAGTTAACAAAGCTCTGCTGTTATGCAACTGACTTATCTTGCCTTATTTTTGTTTGTTTTGTTGGTGGTGGTTTATCTGTGGTAAAGCACACGTAACAAAATTGACCACCTTAAACATTTTAAATCTACCATGCAGACGGGTTAAGTTTCTACACATTGTTGTGCAATCAGACTCCAGAAGCTCAGCTTGCAAAACTGAAACTCTCTCCCCATTAAACAACTTCCCATTTCCCCCTCCTTCCAGCCTCTGGCAACCACTGTACTACTTTCTGTCTCAACGAGTTTGACTAACTAGGTACCTTACATAAGCTGGCTCACACGGCATTTGTTCTTTTGTGACTGGCTGATTTTACAGAGCATAATGTCCTCAAGGTCCATCTAGATTGTAATAGTTTGTGTCAGAAGGTCCTTCCTTTTCATGATTGAATCATATACATATATATATGGAATTCCCTGGTAGCTCAGATGGTAAAGAATCTGCCTGCAATGCAGGAGACCTGGGTTTGATCCTTGGGTTAGGAAGATCCCCTGGAGAAGAAAATGCAACCCACTCCAATATTCTTGCCTGGAGAATTCCATGGACAGAGGAGCCTGGCGGGCTATAGTCCATGGGGCCACAAAGAGTCAGACATGATTGAGTGACTAATACTTTCACTTTCATGTAAAAGTGTTGTTCAGTCGCTCAGTCATGTCCAACACTTTGAGATCCCATGGACTGGAGCACGCCAGACTTCCCTGTCCTTCACCATCTCCCAGAGCTGGTTCAAACTCAGGTCCAATGAGTCAGTGATGCCATCCAACCATCTCATCCTCTGTCGTCCCCTTCTCCTGCCTTTAATTTTCCCCAGCATCAGGGTCTTTTCTAATGAGTCAGCTCTTCGCATCAGGTTGCCAAAGGATTGGAGCTTCTGTTTCAACATTAGTCTTGCCAATGAATATTCAGGATTGATTTCCTTTAGGACTGACTGGTTTGATCTCCTTGCAGTCCAAGGGACTCTTCAGAGTCTTCTCCAACACCACAATTCAAAGGCATCAATTCTTCGGCACTCAGCTTTCTTTATGGTCCAACTCTCACATCCATACATGACTACTGGAAAAACCATAGCTATGACTATATGGACCTTTGTTGGCAAAATAATGTCTCTGCTTTTTAATATGCCATCTAAGTTTGTTGTAGCTTTTCTTCCAAGAAGCAAGCGTCTTTTAATGTCATGCCTGCAGTAACCATCTGCAGTGATTTTGGAGCCCAAGAAAATAAAATCTGTCACTGTTTCCATTGTTTCCCCATCTATTTGCCATAAAATGAAGGGACCGGATGCCATGATCTTAGTTTTTTTAATGTTGAGTTTTTAAGCCAGCTTTTTCACTCTCCTTTTTTACTTTCATCAAGAGGCTCTTTAGTTCCTTTTCACTTTCTGCCACAAGGGTGGTGTCATCTGCATATCTGAGGTTATGGATATTTCTCCCATAAATACACACACACACACATATACATTTTGTATATCCACTCATCTGTGTCCATGGATGGACATTTGAGTTGCTTTCACCTTTTGGCTGGGGAGGAGGTATGAATTTGCGGATAGCACTGCTACAATCATGGATGTGTCTTTTCTTCTTTTTTTATAACTGCATTGACTGGTTCTTTTGGTTTTACCACACCAACCTCGAAATTGTTTAGATTTCCCAATCACCTTTGAAACCTGAAGAGAGCTCGCTTCTGAGATTTGATGCTTTTTTCTTCTCCAGAGTACAATTTCATGTGCTTTCTGCCTCCAGCTGTGGACACAGGGCTTCAAGGATGATGGATTGTAATGGGCTGGAGTACAGACATCCCTCAGTAACGTGTGAACATATGTGTAGATGATGATGCTTGAATCAGCTCCCAGAGGAGAACCGGGTGGGGTGGGGTCCTGAAGTGTCATTCTCAGCCACCCGCCCCAGGGTTCACCTCACTGTGGAAAGCTCCTGCTGTGACCTCAGAAGGACCCCGCCAAGGAGCTCTGCCTCTTTCCTCACCAGCCTTCCGGTTCAGGGATTTCACAAAGGCATCAGTGGACGTTACCTCCCTTGTGAGTGACCAAGTCACCCCAAAGTTAGCTGAAATTATAGGAGGAGGTATCATCCCATTGGGACATCTTTCCTGTAAGTGACACATGAAATGTGCTATAACTATGGATGATCACTTAGAGCAGTGCCCCCTAACAGCTGCCTGAGTAAATATGCATGTACACACACATATACACATAGGTATTCATATATGCACACACACATATACATACATATATACACATGTGCACACACATACACACAAACACACACATATGCACCATATATTCACACACACACATGTATATACCACACAGTTGCTCCCATCTTACACACTAGTAAAGTAATGCTCAAAATTCTCCAAGCTAAGCTTCAACAGTTCGTGACCCAAGAATTTCCAGATGTTTAAGCTGGATTTAGAAAAGGCAGAGGAACCAGAGATCAAATTGCCAACATCCACTGTATCATAGAAAAGCAAGAGAATTCCAGGAAAACACCTACTTCTGCTTCATTGACTATGGTAAAGCCTTTGACTGTGTGGATCACAACAAATTATGGAAAATTCTTCAAAAAATGGGAATACCAGACCACCTTACCTGTTTCCTAAGAAACCTGCTGGTCAAGAAGCAACAGTTAGAACCAGACATGGAAAACAGACTGGCTTCAAACTGGGAATGAAGTACATCAAGACTGTATATTGTCACCCTGCTTATTTAACTTATATGCAGAATACATCATGTGAAAGGCCAGGCTGGATGAAGCACAAGCTGGAATCAAGATTGCCAGGAAGAATATCAATAACCTCAGATATGCAGATGAGCTTGAGGAAAACAAATGAAGGACTGAGGCATTATCTTACTGAATGCCAAAACCACACTCCACCTGTAGAAGAAATATTCCCAGTAATTTTGTAAGAAAAGAGGGAAGAGCAGTGGGAAAATGTCAATATCATGTCTGTGGAGGTAGGAAATATTGTTTTTAATTAAATTCCAAACAGATAGTGATGACATTGATATTGAGACACTTGAACAGAGAAAACTCTGAGGAGTTCAAAATTTTATTTTCTGATATTCATCTCCTTCACTTCTAGGAAGCAAAACTGATGAACTTCAGAATTCAATTCAAGGGATATAGTACCTGGTATACTGGAAATATTTACTGGCAAATATATCAAACGCTAAGATAGATGGGTCTGGCATATTTTCATGGGAAAACACCGTGTCTTTTTTATTCTTTTCAAGTCAGGCATGTGATATATATTTCATTAACCTGGATGCATTAGGGTTCTCAGCTCACATATTTTATTTAGCAAAAAGTCAAAAAATATACCTTTCTCTCCTAATGTCTGTTTGCTTGGAGAAAACTTTTTGCCCTTCACACATACCTAAGAAGACATTTCCAAGGTACATAAATTTCCCAACTATGTTCTCAGTCAGGTGAATTGCAAAATGGATCAGCCAGTCCTTCCAACCAAGAAAAGAAATTGTCATTGGAAGTTTCCATTCTCAAGGTTGGGATGTGGAGTAGAGGGTGGGGAAGGAGGCTGGGCTTCTGTTGGGACACAGGATGGGTTTGTGAAGCCTTCCACTCTGCGGTTGATGAAACCCTCTCATCTGAGATAACACTCCTTTGGCCAGGTGTGCTGAATTCCAGGGTTGCACAGGGTGAATGCTACTGAGAGTCAAGTCAAGGAAAGCGGTCAAGGAGAGACAAGAGAGGAGGGAGGGTATTTTCAGATGAGGTTTGAAATGAGATCATGTGTCGATGAGGTGGAGACAGACAGGATGGTTGTTCCAAATGACAGGCACTGCCAAAGATGTCCCTGTGTGTTTGTCTTTAGGAAGAGAGAAAGCTTAAAGGGGGAGAAACACCAAATATTAAAGGTACCACAGCACAGAACACTGTTTTAAAATCTGAAAATGCTGTAAGAACACAAATTTCGTTTGAAATGGATTTGCTGAACATGGTTTTCAAAAGAAGTAATTTTATGTGGTATAGTGGTTGTCTCAAAAAAGTTATGTCTACATCCTGATCCCCAGAACATGTGGATGTGAACTTACTTGGGAAAAAAGCATATTTACAAATGTTTAATTAAGCTAAAGATCTTTCCATGAGATTATCCTAGATTACCTGGGTGGTTCATAAATCCAGTAACAAGCATCCTCAAAAAGAGAAGACACATACACTCCAAGGGAAGATGTTCTTGTGAAAATAAGGCAGAGACCAGTGTGAGGTGGCCACAAGCTGATGCATGCCTGGAGCCATCAGAAAAGACAGGGAAGGATTTTCTCTGCAAGATTTCAGAGAGAGTCTGCCTGCAAACATCTAGATTTTGGACTTCTGGACCCTAGAACTGTAAGGGAATAAAGGTTTTTGTTGTGAGCTGCCCAGTTTGTGGCAATCAGTTACGGCAGCCCCAGCAAACAGACCTGTGGTTACCGCAAGGTCTTAGCTTAGACCCGGGTTTGAACTGGGATCTCTCCTCTTCCTAATCTTTTGAAAGGTCCTTCAGTTCAGTTCAGTTCAGTCACTCAGTCAAGTCCGACTCTGCAACCCCATGAATTGCAGCACGCCAGGCCTCCCTGTCCATCACCAACTTCCAGAGTTCACTCAGACTCACGTGCATCGAGTTGATGATGCCATCCAGCCATCTCATCCTCTGTCGTCCCCTTCTCCTCCTGCCCCCAATCCCTCCCGGCATCAGAGTCTTCTCCAATGAGTCAACTCTTCGCATGAGGTGGCCAAAGTACTGAAGTTTCAGCTTCAGCATCATTCGCTCCAAAGAAATCCCAGGGCTGATCTCCTTCATGTTTGGGAATGCATGTACACCCGTGGTGGATTCATGTCAATGTATGGCAAAACCAATAGAGAATTGTAAAGTAAAATAAAAAATTAATTAATTAATTAAAATGGACTGGTTGGCTCTCCTTGCAGTCCACGGGACTCTCAAGAGTCTTCTCCAACACCACAGTTCAAAAGCATCAATTCTTTGGCGCTCAGCTTTCCTCACAGTCCAACTCTCACATCCATACATGACCACTGGAAAAACCATAGCCTTGACTAGATGGACCTTTGTTGGTAAAGTAATGTCTCTGCTTTTGAATATGCTATCTAGGTTGGTCATAACTTTCCTTCCAAGGAGTAAGCGTCTTTTAATTTCATGGCTGCAGTCACCATCTGCGGTGATTTTGGAGCATCTCTAAATATAGCTTCTTCATGTGTGAAACTGACAAGACAATAGTATCTACCTGATAGATTGTGCGGAGCAAAGAAATCCATGTGTGGAAAGATGGGAACATAGCGAATGTCACCTAGGAGATGCTCGGTAATGGCAGCTGATGTTATTATAGTGATGAGCAGCTTCCTTACCCCCAATCCACTTGCATTGGTGCTGACACACAGCCCACTTGGGCTGGTTAGGACGTTATTCTCTCTCGACTTCAAGCCCATGCTACTGTTCTCTGCTCCGTCGGGCTGGGTCCAAGCCTCTGCTGACAACATGTCTCCTTTACTAATTATAGTGAGATGAGGTGTTGCAACGAGAGTGGAAGGACTTGCCCTTCGTGTTTGCTCCCTTTTTCTGTCAGTATCAGTATTGGGCTTTCCTGGTAGCTCAGACGGTAAAGCGTCTGCCTACAATGCTGGATACCCAGGTTCGATCCCTGGGTCGGAAAGATCCCCTGGAGAAGGAAATGGCAACCCACTCCAGTATTCTTGCCTGGAAAATCCCATGGACGGAGGAGCCTGGTAGGAGTCCATGGGGTCCCAAAGAGTTGGGCACGACTGAGCGACTTCACTTTCACTTTTCATTTTCTGTCCATATCGCCCCACAGTGACCTTTCATCTCGGAAGCAGTTTCGGTTGTGATTGACTGCTGTTTTCAGGCTTTTTCAGCACTTCCGGAAGGAGCCCCAGGACGTGTGCTCTGAGGTGACAGCACGAGGGTGGCAGCGTCCCCTCCTCAGAAACCTGAGTCGTAGCTCCCAGAGCCCCTTCTCCAAGCTTCTAGGGTCTGAGGACCCTAACCTCCTCTCTTAGACATGTTAGTGAGCTATTTCCTACATTTACCCTAAGGCTTCCTGCTCGCCTCTTTGGTTTCCCTATATCAGTCTCACCAGTTCCCCATATTAAGTTCTGTCTGTTAAAATCACTGGTGAAGTTTCTGTTTTCTGACTATACCTAGGGAATACAGCACTCTGTGTGTGTTTCTTGGTTGGCTGAAAGTGAGAAAGGTTTGGTACAGTCCACCCAGCACCGAATTGAAACCAGAAAGACTTAGTTTCATTATCTTGGCTCCTTCACTTTCCAGCTGAGAAATCTTGGCCAAAATACTCGGCTTCTTTGAAAGTCCAATTTTCTTATTTGTGAAGTGGGGTAAATCCTGTTTATCTCATAGGGTTATGTGTAGTTGAATGAGATATTGTCTCAAAAGTGCCTGGCACCTAACAGATATTCAATGCAGATGATGCTTTAGGGGTATAGAAGAGCAGTACTTGGCCCAATCTGGAACTCCTGAGAACGCTTCAAGAAGTGGTAGAGTGTGGAAAAGTGAGTAAAGGAGTATTGTTGTTTAGTTCCTAAGTCATGTGCAACTCTTTGGACCCCATAGACTATAGCTCTCCAGGCTCCTCTGTCCATGGGATTTCCCCAGGCAAGAATACTGGAGGGGTTTGCCATTTCCTTCTCCAGGGGATCTGCCCAACCCAGGGATCAAAACCAGGTCTCTTACATTGCAGGTGGATTCTTTACCACTGAGCCAAAAGGTAGTTATGTAAAAAAAAAAAAAAAAAGATGGACCAAAACTTCAGGCTGAGAAAAGGGTAATAGCACAGAAACTTGAAACAACACCATGCATATTAAAAGCTACAAGTGCTTTAGCACAATTAGAGCATAAAGTATGAGACATGAAGGGGCAGAAGAGGAGATAGGAGTATAGAGGCTGGTTTGTAAATGACCCAGTGGGCCAAGCAAAGTGCTTAACTCTATTCTGTCGTGTTGGAAAGCTATAGAACGGTTTCATGTCGGGGGTGATGTGCTTAGATGTCCAGCTGCAGAACAGAAGATGGATCCAGGAAAGAGGTGTCAAGAGTGGAAGCAGGGAATCAGTTAGGAGTCTCGTTCAATAGTCTGGATAAGAGATGCTGAGCTCCAGAGCTACAAAACGGGTGGTAAGGAAGGGGTGGGGAGGATGGGACAAATCTAAAGGGTCAGTTAACAAGCAAAAGAAGCAATTGGATTTGGTGACGGACTGGCTAACAGAGGGGAGATAAAGGAGGAGGCAGGATGAATTAGGTTGAGGCTTGACTGAATGGGTGCAAGAAGGTTTGATGAACTGAGACTGGGAATACAAGATGGAGAGCAGAATTTAAAGGCAGTGAGGGTAGGCTGAGTTCAGCCTTGGTTTCCTGAATATAAATGACTTGGAGGGCCTGAAAAAGGGTTTGCTCAGCAGAGTTATGTTTGAGAGTTATGTTTGTTAGTTGCCCAGTGGTGTCTGATCCTTTGCAACCTCATGAATTGCAGCCCGCCAGGCTCCTCTGTCCACGGAATTCTCTACGCAAGAATACTGGAGTGGGTTGCCATTTTCTTCTCCAGGGGATCTTTTCAACTCAGGGATCAAACCCACGTCTCCTGCACGGCAGATGGATTCTTTACCATCTGAACCACCAAGAAAGCCCGGTTTGCTGCCATATAATCTGAAGCTCTTAAGAGAGCTGGAGTGAGTTGTGAGCATCATCAACATAGGTGGGAAATGCCACTGTGACAGTGACTGGAATCACCTGTGAAGAGGAAAACAGGAGCTACAAAAAAGACTAACACACTTTTCTTTCCCCCGAGGGAATCCAGTCTACTGGGAGAGAGAAACTTGTACACAAATAACTAGAATACAAGGAACGTGTAATAATTCCTGCTGTTATAACAACTGCATTTTCCAGGCCAAATATGGGACCATGTGTTCTCACTGAGGCCTGACCACAGACACAAATGTTGAAGGAGAATTGTCAGAAGTCCAGAGGTCTTAGTTCTCATAGAGGTACAAATAGAAGAGCTTTTAAAGGGCAGAAGAAGCAGCCGTAAAAAAAAAAAGAACAAAATGTTGCCATTTGCAGCAACATAGATAGACTTGGAGGGCATTATGCTAAATCAGACAAACACTGCAAGATATCAAAAGACAAATAGCATAATATCTCTTATATGCAAAATCTAAAAATATAGCAAACTAGTGAATATAACAAAAAAGAAGCAAACACACATATGGAGAACAAACTAGTGGTTACCTGTGGGGAGAGGAAGATAGAGTACAGGGAAAAATACCAGTGGGAAATATAGAGGTAGGGGGTTAAGAAGTACAAATGATTAGGTATAAAATAAGCTATGGGGATATATTGTACAACACAGGGGATGTCGCCAATATTTTATAACTTTAAATGGAGACTAATCTTTAAAAATTGTGAAACACTATATTGTACACCTGTAACTTACATAATATTGTGCACCTATAACTTACATAATATTGTACAGGAACTATATTTCAATTGAAAAAATAAGAAAGTGCATGAAGGACTTTCTTGGTGGTCAAGTGGTTAAGAATCTGCCTTGCAATGCAGGGGACACAGGTTCCATCCCTGGTTGAGGAACTAAGCTCCCACGTGCCTCAGAGCAACTAAAAGCCCCTGTACCACAGCTAGAGAATCCATGCGCCTCAATAAAACATCTCACAAGACACAACAGAAATTCCATGGGCCACAACCTAGACCTGATCTGGCCAAATAAATAAATATTTTTAAAAATAGTTGTGAAGCTTGAAGTTGCTTTTATTAATAAAAAATAATGATAAAGTGCAGAATAAGAAACGCTTTATGTGGAAAGAGGAATTTGAGTTAATCCCTGACACTGGACTTGGAAAACCTCAGCTCTACCTATATTTAATGTTGTATTGGATGTTGTGTTGTCCTGGAGCCACCAAGAATAGGGTTGGCCCTGGTGGAAAAATACGCTGTGTCCTCAGCAAGCATGGACAGTCCACAATCTTGAGAGAAGATATGTTTTGAGCTCCAGATTCCCTTTTGGGCTTCTGCGTCCTGGTCATTTGTATGGCGTCACCTTTTTTCCACCCCGTGTCAACCATTGAAGAAACATCCAAATGGAGACAATGAATAAATTCCATTATTTATCAAAGTGGTGGGGCTTTGAAAGTGAAAGTGCTAGTCTCTAAGTCATGTCTGAGTTTTGTGACACTTTGGACCATAGCCTGCCAGGCTCCTCTGTCCATGGGATTCTCCAGGCGACAATACTAGAGTAGGATGCCTTGCCCTTCTCCAGGGGATCTAACCTGAGTCTCCCATATTGCAGGCAGATTCTTAACTGTCTGAGCCACCAGGGATGTCCGGTAGGGTCTCAGTTATGTTCAAATTGGAATTCAGAGTTTGTTTATCTGCAAAATAAATGGGCTATTGATCAGTTAGCACCCAGGTTTCTTAGAAAGGATGGGAGAAATATCAATGGTGGAGAAATGTAGCAATGTCTGTCTCCTCTGCTTGGTATTATGAACCTCAATTTTTCATTATGAACAATCTAAAACCCTCAAAAAGTTTCAAGAATGGTGTACCATATAACTAGCCTTCATTTAGATTCACCAATGTTAGCATTATTTAACTTATATGCAGAATACATCATGAGAAACGCTGGGCTGGAAGAAGCACAAGCTGGAATCAAGATTGCTGGGAGAAATAGCAATAACTTCAGATATGCAGATGACACCACCCTTATGGCAGAAAGTGAAGAGGAACTAAAAAGCCTCTTGATGAAAGTGAAAGTGGAGAGTGAAAAAGTTGGCTTACAGCTCAACATTCAGAAAATGAAGATCATGGCATCCGGTCCCATCACTTCATGGTAAATAGATGGGAAAACAGTGGCTGATTTTATTTTTCTGGGCCCCAAAATCACTGCAGATGGAGATTGCAGCAATGAAATTAAAAGACACTTCTTGGAAGGAAAGTTATGACCAAGCTAGATAGCATATTCAAAAGCAGAGACATTACTTTGCCAACAAAGGTCCATCTAGTCAAGGCTATGGTTTTTCCAGTGGTCATGTATGGATGTGAGAGTTGGACTGTGAAGAAAGCTGAGCGCCGAAGAATTGATGCTTTTGAACTGTGGTGTTGGAGAAGACTCTTGCGAGTCCCTTGGACTGCAAGGAGATCCAACCAGTCTCCATTCTAAAGGAGATCAGCCCTCCGTGTTCTTTGGAAGGAATGATGCTAAAGCTGAAACTCCAATACTTTGGCCACCTCATGCGAAGAGTTGACTCATTGGAAAAGACTCTGATGCTGGGAGGGATTGGGAGCAGGAGGAAAAGGGGATGACAGAGGATGAGATGGCTGGATGGCATCACTGACTCGATGGACGTGAGTTTGAGTGAACTCTGGGAGTTGGTGATGGACAGGGAGGCCTGGCGTGCTGCAATTCATGGGGTCGCAAGATTTGGACACAACTGAGCGGCTAAACTGAACTGAACTGAATATTAGCATTTTGTTACATTTGCTTCCTCTCTCCATATATTCATATATGTGTGTAGCATGTGTGTGTGTGTGTGAGTGTGTGTGTACGCACGCACGCAGGCTCAGTGGCTCAGTTGTGTCTGACTCTTTGCAACTTCATGGACTGTAGCCCACCAGGCTCCTCTGTCCTTGGGATTTCCCAGACAAAAATACTGTAGTAGGTTGCCAGGGCATCTTCCTGACCCAGGGATCCAACCCGTCTCTCCTGCATGACCTGCACTGGCAGGCGGATTCTTTACCACCGAGCCACCTGGGAAGCCCGTGTATACACAGGTGTTTTATTTCTTGCTAAACCGCTGGAGCATTAGTTGTAAACATCATAAACTTTCACTTCCAAGTACTTTGCATTCTATGTAACTACAATACAACCTTCACACTCAGATTAAAGTTTATACAACACTATTATATAATATGCAGGTCACATTCAAATTTCCTCAATGTTCCCACTAAGGTCTTTTATGGCTGTTTTATTCTGTTTAAAAAGAGAGAGAGAAAAATCCTAGGGCCTTATGCAGGACTGCCCAATTTCTTTGGTTGTCACATCTCTTTAGTCCTGTTTAGTCTAGCAAACAGTTCCCCCAACCTTTTATGGTTTCCAGCTCATGGAGATTTCTGAAAGGTCCAGGCTGATTGCTTTACAGATCTTCAGTGTGGATTTTCCTGATTGTCTTCTCATGGTTAGAGTCAGGTTAGGCATTTGGGTCAGACTGGTTTTTGAGCTCCGGGGTCACCTGGCCTGGGTAGCAGAGAGGAGCTTTTCCTGACCAAGCAGCATCTCAGCCTGGCTCCAACATCCTGAGAAGGAAAGAGCCTTGGTGTGACTGCCAATGCCAGAATTCTGCAGCTTGGATGTGACCAGAGTCAGCAGCACAGAGCAGACACAGGGACTGTGGCCTGGAATAGCCTGGCAAGAGACTCAAGGGGAATGAGGAGGCTGGCCAGGGACCAGGAGCATCCCTGAAGTGGGCACATCTGTGACATGTATGCAGTTCCACTGGGGTTTCAGAAGTCTGGGACTAGTATTCTTCAGAGTGGAAGTTTGTGTACTGTTGCTACTCTTCCTGATTCAATCATGGGTATAATTCCAATTGTTGATGACTCTTGGCATTTATCTTCTGCAGAGGAGGAGTAGGTACTAGATGGGACATGAATGAATAATTAGAAGAAGTACTGAGATCTGGGCTTCCCAGGTGGAGATAGCAGTAAAGAACCCACCTGCCAATGCAGGAGATGTCAGAGATGCGGGTTCAATCCCTGGGTCAGGAAGATCCCCTGGAGAAGAGAATGGCAATGAACTCCAGTATTCTCGTCTGGAGAATCTCATGGACAGAGGAGCCTAGAGGGCTACAGTCCATGGGGTCACAGGGGGCAAGCACACTGAGGCGACTTAGCATGCATGTACTGAGATTTCCATTTTCCTGAGAGAAGTAGGGGCCACCGTGACAGGGGAAGGGCTGGGAATGTGTTCTGGTCAGAGATCTCAAGAGAACTTATTTTTAGGAGAATTTCTATCATTAGAGGTTCAGGACAAAACAGGAAAGGCGCACTTGTATTTCCTTCTAAAAGAGAGACTTCCTGTTCCTGAGATTTCCATTCATCATTTTGAGAGAAACGCAAGAGGCAAAGAGGAAGCCCTTGTGTGTCCACCACGGAGAAGCCAGCTCATCTGTCTGCCCTCCTTCCTCCTGAACTGGCCCGGAGAGTGCTGTGTGCCTTCTTCACTTTCCGGGTTTGGAAGGAAATAAAAATGGAGGCCAAGCTCACTGAGGAAGAAAGAGGAGGGAAGACTTGCTGTTTGGAGGAGCAACTGGTCCTCTCTAGGAGGCCAAGGGTGAGGCAGAGCCAGTTTCTGGGTTTCTGGATTGTAGAGTCTTTTGATCTTAAAGCAGCCCTTTGATCCCAGACATAATTCAGCCCAGGGCGGGGTGGGCGGGGGGATGTACCTGGTGGTTCAGGTAATTGGGTGCTCATTCCTAAGACCAAATCCTACCTTGTGGCCATTAAAAATGGTGAACAAAATGTTTCAAACCGGGAAATTACTTTTTTAATTTATTTCTTTTAATTGGAGGCTAATTACTATACAATATTGTATTGCTTCTGCCACACATCAACATGAATCTGCCACGGGCGTACATGTGTTCCCCATCCTGAACCCCCCTCCCACCTCCCTCCGTGTACCATCCCTCCAGGTCATTTGTTCATTAAAAAAAATAATAAAGCAGCGATGCCTTCTACTTGTAAAGCATTTTACTGTTTAAAAATATTTTCACAAATTGTGTATGGCTTTCACAGCTGCTTCAGAATGCAGGTGAAGGAGGAAGCCGCCTGTCCTGGGACCCTGGGCTTCTATTAGGGGTCTTGGTCCAGTGCTCGATCTGCCCTTTGCTGCCTCTCAGCAGTGGGGACCATCTAAGACGTTTGCCAGAGAGCTGAGTCCTCCATCTTCCACCCTTCAGTCTTCTGCGAGTTCTTTCTTCCACTCGGTACCAGGCCTGCATGCAGACATGACCAATGGGCACCAGGGAAGAGCCCAGCCTTCCCGAGCAGCTGTTGACCCCAAGAGAGGGAGTGGCCTCTGAGGTTTTCGCCTTTTATTTTATTTTTTAATGGTTGATCAATTAACTAACTAAGCTAGGTCTTCGTTGCTTTCTCTAGTGGCAGCGAGTGGGAGTTACTCTCCGTTGCGGTGCATGGGCTTCTCATCGCAGTGGCTTCTCTTGCTGCAGAGCGCAGGGTCCAGCTGCAGCTCGCAGGCTCAGGAGTTGTGGCTCGAGAGCTCGAGAGTGTGAGCTCAGTAGTTGCCGCACTCGAGTTTATCTGCACCCCAGCATGGGGAATCTTCCCGGACCGGAGATTGAACACGTGTCCCCTGCACTGGCAGGTGGACCCCTATCCACCCAACCACCAGAGAAGTCCTGGTTTTCCTCTTTTATGAAAACACAAGTCCTTATGTGATGTGGGAGAACTGCACCCTGTCTTCTTATTAGACTGAGCGGGAGAAATAAATGTGCCGCGTAAATGTGACCAGTTGAACATAGATCCCTGTTCAGATGAGCTTCTGCTGGGCCCCCGAGTCTGGGATGATGGATTTCAAAAGGTCAGCAGGCTGTCAACACACCTGCCAGATTTTTGTGGTTTGTGTGTATACGTGTGCTTGTGTGTGTATGTACGTATATGCGTATGTGTATGTGTGTATATGTGTATATGTGTTCAGCTCAATGCCACAACCTGGTACTTCTATAGCTGAGGACAAGGCGTATGAGTGTCATTTGTGAATTGTGTGGCTGATGGTACAAGGAAGGCGAAAGAGACAAATGAGAAAGAGAGGAAACATACTCTTCTGTATCTCACCAGGACAAAACTTATATTCCTTATGGTTTTGCCACCTGAAATGCCTCTCTGTCTTCTCCACCCAGGGAAGAGGTCCAACAAATACCTGTCGACAGAATTAATGACGGGAAGATGTGCCAGCCTTCAGTTTTTAGAAAACATTGAAGGTTTGTGAGAAAAGGCAGGAGGATGCAGGCATGTATTTGTGGGCAGAAAAGCAGGACAGGTGGTGCAAACATCAGTTTTCTCTGGGCTTTTGCTACGTTTGAAGGATTCCAAAGCTTCATACAGGCATCTCTGATCAGACATACAGAGATAGAAAAGGTCATATGAAGGGACTTCTCTGGTGGTCCAGTGGTAAAAATCTGCCTTGCAGTGCAGGGGACACGAGTTTGATCCCTGGTTGAGGAACCAAGATCCCACATGCTGCAGAGCAGCTAAGCCCAAGCACAGCAACTACTGAGGCCGTGCCACAACTAGAGAGGGTCCGTGCGCTGCCACGAAAGATACAGGTGACACAACAAAGATCCTGAGTGCTGCAGCTAATAACCAACACAACCAAATAAATAAATTAATTTTTTTTAAAAAAAAAGGTTTATGCAAAGATGGAGACAGAGATTACAGTGATGCAATTCACAAATCAAGGACCACCAAGGAGTGCCAGGAGCCGCCAGAAGCTAGAAAGGGGTGTGGAACAGTCTCCAGGAGGAACCTCCAGAACTGCGAGAGAGCAAGTTTCTGTTATTTTAAGCCACCAAGTTGGTGGCTATTTGTTATGCTAGCCCTCGAAAACAAATACAGATTTTTGCCTAGAGGGTAAAGGAATGTCTGGTACAATGACTTTCAAGGAATGTGGATTTATCATGACCTCGAATGAATTTAATAAACATTTTTAGGAAAAACTTATTGAACACCATAATTATATGCCAGTCCCTCTTCTCTTGCTTTTTTAAGTCCATGGAAGCCATAAACCAGTGATGTGTGCTAAGTCGCTTCAGTTGTGTCCAACTCTTTGCAACCCCATGGACTGTAGCCCACCAGGCTCCTCTGTCCATGGGATTCCCCAGGCAAGAGTACTGGAGTGAGTTGCCATGCCCTCCTCCAGGGGATCTGCCTGACGCAGGGATCTGCCCAACGCAGGGATCGAACCTCTGTCTCTTAGGTCTCCTGCACTGGCCAGTGAGTTCTTTACCACTCGTGCCACCTGGAAGCCAAAACCAATGCTGCTGCTGCTGCTGCTGCTAAGTTGCTTCAGTTGTGTCCAACTCTGTGCCACCCCAGAGATGGCAGCCCACCAGGCTCCACTGTCCTTGGGATTCTCCAGGCAAGAACACTGGAGTGGGGTGCCATTTCCTTCTCCAATGCAGGAAAGTGAAAAGTGAAAGTGAAGTCACTCAGTCATGTCCAATTTCTAGTGACCCCATGGACTGCAGCCCACCAGGCTCCTCCATCCGTGGGATTTTCCAGGCAAGAGTACTGGAGTGGGGTGCCATTGCCTTCTCTGAAACCAATGCTAGTGAATGCCTAATTACAAAAGAGACAAGTGCTCTGAAGGAAGCAGCAGGTTCTATGAGAGTATACAATGAAGGAGACCAACTTGTAGTGAGGAGCCACCAAGGATTCTCTGAACAAGTGAGGGAGGAGAATCCCACAGTCCTTTGCTTCCTGCTAAACATCACATATGGCAATGGGAGCTTTTCAGATCAAAGTGAGTGCACCTCTCCATGCTTCAAATTATGTTTGGTGGGCTTCCTGATACTTTGCATGTGTGCATGCTCAATCATTATGTCGTATCCGACTCTGTGACCCCATGGACTGCAGCCGGCCAGGCTCCTCTGTCCATGCGATTCTCCAGGCAAAAATACTGGGGTGGGTTCCCATTTCCTTCTCCAGGGGAACTTCCTGACCCAGGGATCGAACCCATGTCTCCTGCACTGGCAGGTGGATTCTTTACCATTTGAGCCATCAGGAAAGGCCCCTGATATCTTGGTGGTTTACTAAACAGAGTTTCAGATTTACTAATTTGAGGAGACCATGGAAAGTGGGCTCACACTTTCTTTTAGGCAGTAGATTGCATCTTCTTCTCCATCTTCATCTTCCTTCAATGCTGTTTTCCTGAGGTATTAAGAGATGTGGAGAGCACAGGGGGTGGAGATGAGGTTCCCCATTCTAGTAAATTTTCAAAGAACTATACTTAACTACCATTAAGTGAAAAAAAACTGAATTTCATTTCTGTAGGGTATTTGGTAGCTTTAATATGCCTATTTGCATTGTGAAGCTCCACATGGATGATATAATATGCACCACCCTTGTAATCTTTGGATCAGAATCCTTTTATCACAGAAAAGCTCGTGGAACTAGTGTCTCATGTAACTCATTATGAAGAACACTGCCTCAGGGCAGGTATCAATTGCACTGATTGATTTCCACTTTCTTTCTCTTCTCTTCCCTCCCAGGTACCTTCCAACAACTCCCCGAACGGAGGTGTGGGCATCCCGTCTCCAGAAGGCTCTGCCCAGAACCACTAGACTCCCTGGGTCAGTCCTCACTGAAACATGAGGGGATGTGGCTACATCCACAAACAGAAGACATCACCTAGGTGGTAAAAGGAAAAGGAAAAGTCCAGGGAGCACCTTGGTTGAAAGGATCCGCCTGCCTCTTTCTGACCACTCATGCATTCACATGCCCTGGACCATGTAGGCTTGTAAGGAGAGCATCCACAAAGGTGTTAGTAGAAACATGGGTAACAAATAGGGTCTGGTAACCAGATACCCCGTTTGCATCAGACAAACAACCTCCAAGCAGAATGGGCTGTGGTTGACACCTGTGTTCAGTGTGATCCACAATGACTTGGCATTAGTATTTCGTTGCGTACTAGACTATACAGTTAATAAGCATTGAAGCTGAAGAAGCAAAAAGTATTAAACAGTTCTAAAAATTAACAGTGGATACAAACAATGACATGTCATAGATCCATCTCACTTCCCTGAATATCACCTGAATATCCTTATTTCCTTATACACTCCATCAATGACTTACTGTCTCATGGTCTCGAACAAGTTATACAATTTGCTAGTGCTGTGGGTTCTCCATTTTCAACTGAGAGAGACACTTCTCTGATGGCTCAGTTGGTAAAGAATCTGCCTGCAAAGCAGGAGACCCGGGTTTGATCCCTGGGTCAGAAAGATCCCCTGGAGAAGGAAATGGCAATCCATTCCAGTGTTCTTGGAAATCACGTGGACAGAGGACAGAGGAGCCTGGCAGGCTGTGGGGTCACAAGAGTTGGGCACAACTTAGCAACTACACCACCAGTCTCCTGAATGTCCTCATTTTCCTATAGACTCCAACAATGACCCGCTGTCTTATGCTGTTGAACAAATCCTATAACTTCCTAGGGTTCTCCATTTTCAACTGAGAATTACAACTTCACCACTATGTATGATCAAGGCAGGGATGGTAAAGTTCTGTGAAATCATTGTATAAATGGTATGGACAGGCACAAGTTCATCTACCAACCAAGCCAACCCAAAAAGAGCATCAGCCAAGTCAGAACTCCACCTGGAGACTTCCCTGGTGGTCCAGTGGTTGGGAATCTGCCTGCCAACACAGGCAGGGTTCAATCCTTGGTCCGAGAGGATCGCACATGCTGTGGGGTAACTAGATCCATGCAGCAGAACTACCGAACCCGAACTCCGCAAAAAGAGAAGCCACCTCAATGAGAAGCTGATATATTAGAGAGTAGCCCCTGTTCACTGCAACAAGAGAGCCTGCACACAGCAATGAAAACCCAGAACAGCCAAAAATAAATAAACAAAAATTTAAGAAAAAATTTTTAAAAGGAAGTCCACCTGAAGAGTAGAGATTCTTGCAACTTCTTGCATTAAAGCTCAGGCAGCATAGGCCTCCTCAGAGAGAACATGCTACCTGTTAAGAGTAATTTGACATCACAGGAAAGATACAGACTTTAGGTCTGAATCTCAGATCTGTAACTGGATGCTTGCACAAAGCCAGGTGACTCTGGGCAACTCACTCTTGTGTAAAATGGGAATAAAGACATGTACCTTGCAGCGTATTCAGGAGGAGTAGAGATAACCATGCAGGACCCTTGGAACATAGCTGGCCAATAAATACAACGTATTACATGCACCCCCCACCCTGTATTTACTGCATTCTTTTTGCAAACTAATCTCACCCTCTATTATTCCCCTTCCTCCACCAACTTAAGGCTTTATACCAATGGGAAGGCCATCACAGAAGCCAGGGTTACCAGAAGCTGCCTGTTGGCCTTTAATCTCTATGTAGCTCATTCATGCATTCATTTAGCAAGTATTTCTTATTTATTTATTTTTTATTTGAGTATAGTTGAATTTGGCTTTTCCTGGTGGTTCAGCAGTAAAAAATCCACCTGCAATGCAGGAGACAAAGGTTCAAACCCTGGGTCAGGAAGATTCCCTGCAGAAGGAAATGGCAACCCATTCCAGTATTATTGCCTGGGAAATCCCATGGACAGAGAAGATTGGTGGGCGCAAAAGAGTAACAACAACATAGTTGGTCTACAATATTGTGTTAATTTCTAGCAACATTTCAAGTATTCATCTCAAGTATTTTTTGTACCACATGCCAAGCACTACTCTAGTCTCCAATGCTTTCCAGCATTATCAGTGTCCACAGTTAACCAGACCTGCCTGACCCCTCGGGTTCTCCTTGGTTCACTGTTTCCAGGCGCAACCCTGAACCTCTCTCAGGCCACCTGGGACAGTCATGCTCTACACCACTCTTGGGGCACCATCCACATCCTAGTTCTTTCTTCCTGCTTATCCTCCCTGCCTATGTGCATGTAGGGAATCTTTCTGAGTTTATGCTAACAAGCAAAACTAATTCAGTGAAATCCTAGAACCAGACTGGGGAGGAGAAAAGGTTCTTCCTGAGTATAAGACCCAGCTCTGCCCCCCATCTGGAGAAGGAAATGGCAACCCACTCCAGTACTCTTGCCTAGAAAATTCCATGGATGGAGGAGCCTGGTGGGCTACAGTCCACGGGGTCACAAAGAGTCAGGCACGACTGAGCGACTTCGCTTTCACTTTCTGCCCCACATAGAGGCTTTCTGGCTGGGGGTGGGAGGTGGAGTAACATTATTAATAACTATAGTGTCCATGTGTTTGTCCTTCCTTTAATGCTCAAGGGAATTTTGTGGAAAATGTTATCATTTCCATCTTATCAGTGAAGAAACAGATCCAGAGGAATTAAAGAATTTGCCCAAGGTCACAGAGCCAATGAATGGCTGTATTAGGGCCAAAACTCAGTTCTCCTGGTACCCAAACCTGTTTCCTTGTGAGGCTGGTGGTCCAGCATCATTGTCTGATAGAACTTTCTGTGACAATAGAAATGTTCCGTATCTGCAGCGTCTAACACGGTAGCCTCCAGCTATTGTGGCTATTGAGCATATGAAATGTGGCTAGTACAACTGAGGACTTAGATTTCTTATTTTATTTTAATTAATTTAAGTTTAAATAGCCGTGTGTGACTAGTGGCTACCATATTGGACAATGCAGTAGCCTTAGTGTTAAACCTAAACTGCACAAAGAGGGGTTTTGGGTAGTCGCCCTTATCTTCCATAGGTACCATGCCCTGGAGCCATCTTCTCCATTCCAAGCCCCAGACCCAAATGAAACCATTCATAAAGAATCTTTGAACCCTTGAAGAGGGAGCTGACTCTCATGGTCAGAGCCCACAGGCCATCCAAATGGTTTGAGACAGAAAGGGCACACCCACTTAGTGACCACTTGTACCTCCCACGAAGGCTCAATTCTCCCTATTAGTTTCAGTATCTTGACGTCATGCTTTTGAAGACAAAAGTAAGTTGATTGCTATTAAGCCATTATCACCTTGGAAATTAATTAGTTGAGCAGTCACTTTCCAGGATTGAGAGACAGGCTTAGAGAGAGAAAGAAAAAAAAAAAAAATAGAGAATGGCATTACCTAGGACAGAAGCAGAGATGAGAGAGGCCTCCAGTGGAATCCAGTCCAAACTCATTTTATTTTGGCCAATATCAACTGCAACAGATATTTAAATTAACTGAATTTCCAATATTTAAACATAAAGTTTTGGATGAAAACTACTTTTCCCACATTCCAGGAACCATGGGCCACCTCATGATGCCCTCATTTTAATATCGTCAATCACCCAGAGCAGCAGCAGGTGTCCTGTTGAGATGGACAAGAAGCTGTCTTGTTCTCTGCAACCCCTAACACCAGTTCCCCACAGTATCCTTCTGTCACTAGGTTGACCTGGCTGGTATCTGTAGGCATTTGTGGTTTGATCCCAAAGTAGGCGTGCAGCCCTGAGCAAGGTGCCTCTGCAAAGGATTGGGATAACACGACAGTGCTAGCTTGGTCTCTGGAGGCCCAGGGGGGTGCAGGTGGGGAAAGGATATGGGAAAAGGGCCCCCAGAGGGAGGGAGGGAGCTGGAGCACACAAATGAAACGCCACCACCTCCGCACTCCACCTCCTACCTCACCTGCAGTGATATGTGCCAGACGTTTCTTGGAACGTCTTGATCCCCAGCCTCCAGAGCTTTTTATTTCTGCTTTCTTCCAGTACGTAGAACAACGCCAACCACGCAGAAAGAACTCAAGAAATGTGAGTCATTCACAATAAAATGCATTCAATTCAGTTGCCTCCGTCAAGACTCCCCCGTTATTGCTGCAATCTGTCATTCTCCCCACTGAGTGCTTCTGTATACTCTCTCCTTTTTAAGCTCACACAAAATCTCTATAGTTAATCCTCGCTGAGAAGGATTTCTTCATTCCAGACCTCCACCCCCATGACTGGCCCAGCCAAGAAATGGCATAACAGAAGATGCAATTCCCTTGGGTCTCTCAGCATGGTTCTGGAGGCTAGGTCAAAAATTAGGATTTCCCTGGTGGTCCAGTGGTTAAGAACCCACCTTGCAATGCAGGGGCACGGGTTCCATCCCTGGGCAGGGAACTAGAATCCCACATGTGTGAGAGCCCACACACCCCAGAGAAAGATCCCAGGTGCTGCAGCTAAATAAATAATAAATATTAAAAGAAAAAAAAGTATCCAAGTTGTGACCCATTATATGACTTTAATACTTTTTCTCTTTTTTCTTTTGTACCTCAGTCTGTTCACCTGAGATTTTCTCCAGGAAAGTGGGGAAGAATCTGGAAAGGTCACTAGCCTGTAAGCTCCATGGACACAAGAACTATGCACTTTCATTGTTGTGCCCCTAACCCTAGAGCAGTCTACAGCACAGAATAGGGGTTCTCCAAATAAAGTTCTGCGTTCACACAAGTGTGAACGGAAAAATAAGGAACCCCTAGACTAGGAAGGGATCAAGGACACAGGCTCAAAACACTGCTGTACCTTTTCCCACCAATGTTAGCTAGTTTACATAATCAATCTGAGCTTCTCTTTCCCGATCTGTGAAAAATAAGGGACTTCTCTAAGCAAAAAAGAAAAGGCTGCAACCAGAAACATGAAAATTATGAAAGGAATTAGCTCACTGGCAAAGGTAAATATACAGTAAAGTTAATGAGCCATGTTTAAAGTTCGTAGGAAGGTTTAAAGACAGAAGTCGTAAAATCATCTATATTCACAAGAAGTAGTTAAGGGATACACAAGACAAAAATATAATGTCAGAAACAGTAAATGTGGAATGGAGATGAGGGAGTTATCAAAATGTGTTTGTATGTAAGAGACCAGCAACTTGAAATAATCATATATGTGTCGTGGGCACATGTACTTAGCTGTATCCAACTCTGTGACCCCGTGGACTGTAGCCTACCAGGTTCCTCTGTCCATGGAATTTTCCAGGCAAGAATACTACAGTGGGTTGCCATTTCCTACTCCAGGATATCTTCCCCTCCCAGGGATCAAACTCATGTCTCTTGTATCGTCTGCACTGGCAGGCAGATTCTTTCCCACTGACAACACCTAGGAAGTCACAATCACATATATATGGTTATATATAAACCTTACAGAAACAAAACAAAAAAAAAAAAACCCAAACATCTATAATAGATATACAAATAGAATAGAAATAGAAAAAAGGAAGGAATCTGGACAAAATACTAAAAGTAGTCTTCAAAGCACAAGAGAGGAGACAAAAGAAAACAATCCCCAAGCAATTAACAAAATGACCTAAGTACATACCTTTCAATAATTTCTTTAAATGAGGCCTTCACTCATGGTCCCAATGACTCTGAGGTCTTAATGCATGGGGCCCAGGTTTGAGCCTTGGTTAGGGAACTAGATCTTACATGCAGTAACTAAGCATTTGGATGGTGCCACAACTAAGATTGAAGATCCAACATCTGCAATGAAGACCCATACAGCCAAGTAAATAAATAAATATTTTTTTAAATAATAATTACTTTAAATGTAAGTGGACTATATGTGCCAATCAAAAGACATAGAGTGGCTAAATGGATACAAAACAAGACTCAAGTATATGTTGCCTATAAGAGACTCATATCAGATCTAAAGACACACAGCCTGAAAGTGAGAGGATAGGAAAAGGTCTTCCATGCAAATGGAAATCAAAAGAAAGCCAGGGTAATAATAATTATGTCAGACAAAATAGGCTTTAAAACAAAGACTATAACAAGAGGCAAAGAAAGACATTACCTAATGATTAAGGGATTAGTCCCAAAAGAAGCATAACAATTGTAAATATTCATGCAATAAACATGGTAGGGGTGGTTTAGTAGCTAAGTCATGTCCAACTCTTGCAACCACTTGGACTGTAGCCCTTCCGGCTCCTCTGTCCATGGGATTTCTCAGGTAAGAATATTGGAGTGGGTTGCCATTTCCTTCTCCAAGAGATCCTCTTTCTCCAGGAATCAAACTCAGGTCTCCTCCACTGCAGGTAGATTCTTTTACCACTGAGCCTGGTATCAGTATCTATGATGCAAATGTTAGGAGACGTAAAGCGAGAAATTGACAGTAACACACAGAAGTTGACTTTAACACCCCACTTACATCAATGGACAGGTCATCCAGACAGAAAGCTGATAAAGAAACACAGGCTTAAAATGACACATTAAAGCAAAATGGCCTAATATTTAATAGAACATTCTATCCAAAAGCAGCAGAGTATACAATCTTTTCAAATATACATGGAACATTCTCCAGGATAGATCACATACTATGCCAAGTGCCCATCAACAGATGCATGGATAAAGAAAATGCATAAATGGATAAAGCACAGGCACAATGGAATATTGTTATTTAGTCACTAAGTTGTGTCCCACTCTTTTTGTGACCCCATGGACTGTAGCCTGCAAGGCACCATTGTCCATAGGATTTTGACGGCAAGAATACTGAAGTGGGTTGCAACTTCCTTCTGCAGGGGATCTTCCCAACCCAGGGATCAAACCTGTGTCTCCTGCATTGTCAGGCAGATTCTTTAACACTGAGCCACAAGGGAAGCCCAGTGGAATATTACTCAGCCATTAAAAAGAATGAAATCTTGCCATTTGTAACAATATGGATGGACCTAGAAAGTATTACTCTAAGTAAAATAAGTCAGACAAATACTGTATGATTTCACTTATATGTGGAGCCTAAAACACAAACCAAATGAACAAACATAACAAAACAGAAGCAGAGTTATGTTTACAGAATACAAACACATGGTCACCAGAGGGAAGGGGGAGAGGGGTGGGGAGAGGAAATTAATAGGTGAGGGAGATTAAGAGGTACAAACCTCAAGTCGCAAAATAAGTGAGTCACAGTTAGGAAATGTACGGAGTGGGGAATATAGTCAATAAAACTATGTAATATCTTTTTATGGTAACATATCATAGCTAGACTTATTGTGCTGATCATTTTGAAAAGTGTAGAAATACCAAATAACTGTACCAGGTAACAGGAACTACCATAGTGTTGTAGGTCAATTATGCTTCAGAAACAAACAAATGTACAAACAAACTCATTGAAAAAGAGATCAGATTTATGGTTATCAGAGTTGAGGATGATGGGAGGGGGAATTGAGTGAAGGCAGTCAAAAGGAGCCAACTTCCAGCTGTAAGATAAATAAGTACCAGGGATATAACGCATAATATGACAGATATAATTACCAGTACTATTTATGAAAGTTGTTAAGAAAATAAATCTTAAGGATTTTCATCACAGGGAAGCATATTTACATTATTATTTCTTTAATTTCATTTCTGTAACTAAATGAAATGATGGATGTTCATTAAATTTATGATGATAATCATATCATGATGTATGTAAGTCAAACCATTATGCTATATACTTTAAACTTTTACAGTGCTGTATGTAGATTATATCTCAATAAAATGGAAGAAAAAATAAAATGGGTATATTTTTATTGCATTTTAAATATACTTTAATAAATCTGATTTAAAAATAACAAAGCATTCAATTGTTCCTCATTAATTCTGAATAAAGGAAAAAAAATTAGTGTTACATACAAGGTGCTTGATGATATGACCCCTTTCTATTTCTTCAGCCTTATTTTCAGCTAGAATCCCATTCACTTTGCTCTAGTCATTCTGAAATACTTGCTGCTTCCTTGTCACCGTATTTTTTCATTCTTTCATATCTTTATAAATGTTATTCCAACTTCCAACCCCACCCTTTGCCATCTTGTATTTGACTCACTCCTATTCATCCTTCAAGATCAACCCAAGCCTGCCTGAATTTCCAAGGCTGAATCCAGTACCTCTCTGATGTGTTCTCAGTGTTCTTTGCGTACCTATGAGTGAAAGTGGCTCAGTCATGTCTGACTCTTTGTGACTCCATGGACTGTATAGCCTGTCTGTCTATGGAACTCTCCAGGCAACACTACTAGAGTGGGTAGCCATTCCCTTCGCCAGGGGATCTTCCCAACCCAGGGATCGACCCAGGTCTCCTGCATTGCAGGCAGATTCTCTACCATCTGAGCCACAGGGAAGCCCAAGAATACTGGCGTAGGTAGCCTATCCCTTCTCCAGGGGAACTTCCTGACCCAGGAATTGAACCAGGGTCTCCTGCATTGCAGGCAGATTCGTTACCAGCTGAGCTACCAGGGAAGCCCATGCTGTGCATACCTGTAGTCTGATGTTTTCACACTGTGGTTTCATGGCTAATATTTTTGACTGTCTCCCTTACTATGGTCTGAGCATCTTGTAGCCAGAGTCTGCCTTATTACATTTTTGGTCCAGGATCAGGCTGACACAGCTTCTAAGACAGTGTGAGCACCTGGGCTCCTCAAGAAGCAGTCAAAAGAAACTTGATTCCACTGACTGACTAAGTTGACAGGTAGTTGGTAGCTGCACCCTATCTGTGGGGGTAGCGTGCCTTCAAACCACAGCTACTCACTCCTACATCTTTCTCTGTTCCACATAATACTCATTAATTGATTCATGCAACTTAATTGGATGTACACTTCTAAGAACATCTGTTTTAGTTCAACGTACACTCACTCATTCCTGAAGAGTCTGACAAGCAGCTGTCACGAATAGGTGCCCAGGCAGAAACGGGGCAGCATTGCCCTCATGCTCAGAGATTCCGCTTGATGACACAGTTGGAGCAGCTTCTTTCCACGACTGTGATTTATTTTCTTCACCTTCGCTGGACCTCTAACAACAACCACCTCCCCCCTCTTTCACCACCTGGCTGTTCCCCCAACGTCTCCCCAGCACCCAATCTGTTCTGTCAACACCACCTCCAGCACACAAACCTGACTGATGAAGAGTGACAACCTGATGTCATTTTCTCCAGTGAAGGCACTTTATATGCTACCATCACTCCTTGATCCTTTCCTCCTACTTTTGTTTTGGTCAGTTTTCGTTACAGTCATTACTTCTCTGGTCCTGTGCAACAGTCAGTAATGGTCTTTTTTTTTAATTGGAGTATAATTGCTTTACGACATTGTGTTAGTTTCGGCTGTATAAGAATGTGAATCAGCTATAAGTATACATAATATACTTATATATATATTGGAGAAGGAAATAGCAACCCACTCTTGCCTGGAGAATCCCACAGATGGAGGAGCCTCACGGGCTACAGTCCACGGGGTTGCAAAGAGTCGGACACGACTGAGTGACTTCACTTTCACTTTCATATACATATAAGGCTCTATCTTGAGCCTCTCTCCCACCCACCCCCATCCCACCCCTCTAGGTCATCAATAGAGCACAGAGCTGAGCTCCCTGTGCTATCACTGATGGTCTTTTTTACTATCTGACACTGAATGTCAACCCAGTAAAGGAAAGGTTGGTGAGTGACTTCACCAAGTCAGTGCTCAAAAGCAAGGGGATGAACCTCTAGAGAGGAGAGTAGTAGAAGGTAGATGAAGGGGAAAATATCATTAAATGTAAGGTTGTGTTTTCAAATCCTGTTTTCAAAGGATTGAGTTGGTCAACTGAATTGATCCTGTTTTCAACTCTTCCTTTTACGAGGAAGATTCCTTTGTTCATTCATTCTTTCAGTCTGGCTAGAGCTCCCAGGAAAAGGTCAAGGGTGGCCTCAGCTCCAGTGCAGTCCCAGGGGTCTGGATCTAACAGCGACTCCATGTCCCCTGAAACCACCTCCAGACTTACCCTGGAAAGTGATATTTTGTGGACATTCAAATCCACCAAGAGCTTAAACATGGTTCCTCTGGGAGAGGACCAGGAGACGGAAAGGCCTTTATCAGCAATCTGTTCTCTGAAAAATCTCAGCCATGTGCACAAACAACCTAAACCTCACAGAGTGTCAGGCGGGGGATTCAGGGATTGGAATGTTTGCTCATATTTTCCTAAAATATCCAGTGAACCATGAACCTAAACTCTACACCTGAGGCAAACTGGGAATTGCTATTTTAACAAAGCGCAGCTTAGAAAACAAACAGCACACAGTTTGCAATTGGGGCCAGCCCCAGAGAGACTTCTGGCAGCATTTTATGGGTGACTAACACTCAAGTTAAAATCAACACAGATTTCCCAAACACAGCCTCTCTGAGGGTGAGGGGTAGAATTTTCACCTGTCTACCATGGCTCGCTTCAATGATGCTTTACCACGTGAGTTCTGCGAGGAAGCTTTTTCTGAGCACACAGTAGAACTTGTGAAATGCTAGTGAGTACTAGCATTGTCTGATCTAGGCTCTCTCCTCTTGGTCTCCTGTCAGACCTCTGGCAGAGAAGGACAAGAGAGAAGAGTGTGTAACATGAGACAGGAAACACACTCGTTAATTTCACAAACATATGCAGAGCCCCTCCCTTAGGCAGGGCCATTAGGGAATACAATGATGACTAAGCTGACCTCAAATGAGGGCTGATAGGAAAACAAATAATTAAAATAATGCTGCCGACTGCTGAATAAGGTTTATATGAAGGGCCGTGAGAACACGAAGAGGAATAATTAATTTTGTCAGAGGCAGTCAAGGCAGGCTGTGTGTTGTTCAGTTGCTGAGTCATGCCTGATGCTTTGCGACCCCATGGACAGCAGCACGCCAGGCTTGCCTGTCCCTCACTATCTGCTGGACTTTGCTCAAACTCATGTCCACTGAGTCGGTGATGCCATCCAACCACCTCATCCTCTGTCGTCCCCTTCTCCCACCTTCAATCTTTCCCAGCATCAGGGCCTTTTCCTAAGAGTTGGCTCTTCACATCAGATGGCTTCAGCTGGACCATCAGTCCTTCCAATGAATATCCAGGGTTGATTTCCTAGAGGGTGACTTTTGAGCTGGCACCTTGAGAGATGTGTGCAAGTGAGACAAGAGAAGAAAGACATTCCAGGAAGAGGGGATGAAGACACAAACGCCCCCAGAGGTGTGGAAACCCCCCAGAAGTGTGGTGTGTCTGGGATGCAGATTACGTGGGAGGAGATCGGGGAGGTAAAAGACTGATTTGGGGATTTGGGGTCAGACATGAAGGTATATATGTATCTCACTAAAAGATTTGTACTTAATTCTTTGAGTGAAATAACAGAGAATTTTAAGCGTGGGTATATAAAGAAAGCTGAGCGCCAAAGAATTGATGCTTTTGAACTGTGGTGTTGGAGAAGACTCTTGAGAGTCCCTTGGACTGCAAAGAGATCCAACCAGTCCATCCTAAAGGAGATCAGTCCTGGGTGTTCATTGGTAGAACTGATGTTGAAGCTGAAACTCCAATACTTTGGCCACTTGATGCGAAGAGCTGACTCATTTGAAAAGCCCCTGATGCTGGGAAAGATTGAGGGCAGGAGGAGAAGAAGGGGACGACAGAGGATGAGATGGTTGGATGGCATCACTGACTCGATGGACATGGGTTTGTGTGAACTCTGGGAGTTGGTGATGGACAGGGAGGCCTGACGTGCTGTGGTTCATGGGGTTGCAAAGAGTTGGACACAACTGAGCAACTGAACTGAACTGATGACTGATTCAATTTTAGAAAGACATACGAGGCAGCAAGGAAACTAAGACATGAGAATGAAGGTCAGAGGCTCCCATCATAGATTGACTAAGGAAAAATGAAAGCCTGGAATAAGTTCATGGAGGTGGGAATGGAGAGGGCAGCTGGGTGTGTGGCCTTTAGAGAGTGGAGTCTATAGAATTTGGTGGTTGACCTGGTGAAGTTAATTATATGCTGCCCACAAGCACATAGACCCCCCCAAGACAGGTTGGAACCTGAAGGTTGATGATGTGGACTCCCACCTACCTCACCACCAACCAATCCGAAGAATGTCCATGAGCTGATCACACCCTCCTCTTTCAGTCTTTACTATAAAACTCCTCACTACCGCCTCCAGATCGGGACACTTAACTTTGAGAGCATTAGCACGCTGTGGTCCCCTTTGCCTCGCAAAGCAATGAAGTTGTTCTTTTCTACTTAAAAAAAAAAAAAAAGAATTTGGTGGTTGATTATCCTGGGGTGAGGGGTGGGGAAATGAAGGTGCAAGGTGAGGCAGGAAGAAAGTCAAAGGGGATCATGAGGTTTCCCTACCCTAGCCAACTGAGTCGATGGTGATGGTGTTAACCTGGCTGGGAAATCAGACACAAGAGGCTGAAACACAAGTGAGAAGAAACTAGGTCCTGCCCATCCCGAATGTTTACTATCCAGTAACAGAATATGGAAAAGCCTAGGTGAAGGTAGCTGCTTTCGTTTCGACACAATTTTTCTTTCTTTGTTTTTTAAAAAATATTTATTTATTTGGCCGCGTGGGACCTTGGTTGCGGCGCAAGCGGTTTCTGATGTGTCACACAAGGTCTTTCACTGGCACGTGGGATCAATAGTTATGGCGCACAGGCTTAGTTGTGTGCCCTGCGGCCGGTGGGATCTTACTACCGTGACCAGGGATCAAATCCAAGTCTCCTGCAATGCAAGGTGGATTCCTGACCACTGGACCACCAGGGAAGTCCCTAGACAGAGCTTTTCAATCAATTGCTATCAAAGGAACATCTCTTATATTTTGGTGGTCCTAGACACACATTCCTTAGGGAGATAAATGGATGCAGTGTTGATGTGAGGTCTTTCCTTGCCTGCATGATGCCCCCAGGGGTCACAGTAATGAAGACCATGTGCTAGGCAGTGAGGACCTTGGTCTTCCTCACTGTTTCCATGCTGTTGGGAGCCTGGGCATGCAAGACCCTGGGCAGAGCTGCCAAGATAGGAATTCAGGCCCTGCACCATCACCTTGAACACCCAGGAGGACCTGAGGTGTCATTAGGGGCAGTGTTGGCACTGGGCAAATGGGAAGGCAAAACGGGGGAAGAGGTGCTACAAGGGTAACCCTGGGCCCTCAGAGTTACTCAGCTACTTCCTTCTCAGTCCAATCTGAGCAGCTTCAGGAAACAACAGCTCTGAGCTATAAGGCCAATTGTCACCCTGCATAATCAGTTACCATCGCTGACCACAGCCCGGGATAGCCTTGGCCATGGGTACAGAGATACCTCTGTCATCCTGGAGGCTTCAGCCTGAGGATATGAAATGTCAATGTCTAAATTCCATGAGGAGGGAATTCCCTGGTGGTCCAATGGTTAGGATGTCCTGTTCTCACTGCTAAGGGCATGGGTTCAACCTCTGGTCAGAGAAGCAACAACCTACAAGCCTCCCAGCAAGGCCATAACTAACTAACTAAATAGATAAATTCATCAAGGGAAGCACAAAATGTTCAAATCAGCGATGAGGACTTCCTTGGTAGTACAGTGGATAAGAATCCACCAGCCAGTGCAGGGGACACAGGTTCAGTACCAGTCTGGAAGGATTCCACATGCCAGGGGCAACTAAGCCCATTCGCCACAACTACGAAGCCCACACACTATGAAGCCTGCCCTCTGGGATAGGAGAAGCCCGCACACCGCATGGAAGAGTAGCCCCTGCTCCCTACAACTAGAGAGTCCTGTGTGCAGCAACAAAAGCCCAGGGCAACCAAAAATAAAGTTAACTAAGGAATGATGCTAAAGCTGAAACTTCAGTACTTTGGCCACCTCATGCGAAGAGTTGACTCATTGGAAAAGACTCTGATGCTGGGAGGGATTAGGGGCAGGAGGAGAAGGGGATGACAGAGGATGAGATGGCTGGATGGCATCACCGACTCGATGGACGTGAGTTTGAGTGAACTCCAGGAGCTGGTGATGGACAGGGAGGCCTGGCGTGCTGCAATTCATGGGGTCGCAAAGAGTCGGACACGACTGAGCGACTGAACTGAACTGAATTAATTTTTTAAAGAAAATCTGTGATGAGGTGGACAAGGACTAAAGGAGTCTGGAAGGGGAGACGGTCATCAGAGTCTTCCTGAAAACATGGGCTTCCTGAAAGCTGTAAACAGGTTACTGGGTGAGGAGGCAGGAGGGCAGCCCATGAATGAAAGCACAGGTGGATTCGCAGAGCTAGAAGAGATGGTCCACCTTCCTGGTAGAAGGCGAGGCTGCAAAGGGTGAAGAGGTTGAGATCCTTGAGGGCCTTGAGGAGGGGGCAGAGTAGCGAATGGGAAGTTCATTCAAGATTTGTGAACAAGGGCTTGACATTGGGGAATGATTGCTTTAGCAGAAGCGTCTGAGCTCTATAGGCTGGGGAAGCATGGGAGTCAAGATCAATTAGGGGATCACTGAGACACGGAGGAGGAATCTGACTTAACTCATTAAGTCAAGCATTGAGTTTGAAACATTTTTACATAACTACCTAAGATCAGAGTTCCTATCCCCGCTCTACAGTTTGGCAAAGTGAAGCTCAGAGATTGCCGAAACACACTCTTGCAGGTGGCAAAGCTGAGGTTCACACCCCAGTCTGTCGGATTCCAAGCCTTCATTTCCTTTGTGCTGTGTTAGGGGAGGTACTGATGAGAATGGAAATCTAACGCTCCCTGGCTGAGCATTAGATTCCCCTGTGGAGCTTTTCAGATTCTTGATGCTGGGGCTGTCTCCCAGACCAATTAAATCAGGACCTTCAAGAGTGGAATCCAGACATCAGTCTTTGTGTAAAGCTTCCCAGGTGAGCCCCTGTGCGACCGAGTTATAGAGTATCACTTAGAACAGATGCAGCACAGGAAGAAGAACTGATAACATCTGGCTGGCAAATGAGAGAAGGAGAAAGGGGAAGAAGGTGACCTTAAGATCTTTAACTTGGATAAATTCAGAAAGGGATGCCACGGTGGAAATGAGGAATTTATTTTCAGAGTCCTTTACCCTTAAGGTGTGACATCCAGGTGGAAACACCCAACAGATGCTTGACAAAGTGAGCCAGAGACTCCAAGGTCTCGAGAGTCGAGACCATACCAAGCTCAGCACGTCAGTACCCAGTGGGTGGCAGGGCCAGCTCATCGCAGCATGGGAGAGGCAATGGATAAATTTTCTGAAATTATGCAAACCACTGGTGAATGCAGCCATCATTAAAAATCGAGTCATAAACACTTATAAGTAAATGATCTTAAAAAGAGCTGTAATAAATTCTCAAAGCTCTCCACTCTCTAGTTACTTTACTACAGTTTATTATTATCTGTGGTTTTCAGATGATTTACATCTATTTTATCTGCATAGTGGGACAATCATATAAAGGCATCCTAGGTGCATCTCTGCCCAACCCTTATCAACAACAGCCATGTCAATGGTTTGGAATCATTTATGGAGAGGATTATTTGCATCATGAAAATTTACACTGCAGAAACTGCAAATTAGAACTACCTTCTCCCCAGAGAGTCAGCACACCACCACCCTAAACCATATAATGATCCCGACAGAAAAATCTGTGGGTGAGTATGGGTCCAGTGCCTCATTAAAGTAAAACAAAGAGAATAATGTAGAAACTAAGACTCTATGGACCATGGAAAAGAAATTAATGCTAAAAACAGTTTCTAATATTGACTGATATTTCCCCAAACACAACCTTTTTGCGCTACTCAGGTCCTCTGAGATTGCTGCTATTCCAAATAAACCTGTTTCATTTAGCTCCATGAATAAGAAACTCCTAGCCAGAGTAGACATATTTTATATGCACACATAAAAATCCTCTGTGTGTATATAGCACTTTCCTTTTAAGGAACTCACAGCAATTACACATGTGCTCATTAGGAACAGCCCTGGGGAGGTAGTTAGGTGCCAGAGGAAGTAGGAAGGAATGAGAAAACAAAACCTGTTAAATTAGAAAACAGGGCATTACCGAGCCTCAGTGCTGTAAACAATCTTTCTTCTCCCAGTGCAGGAAACCCTGGGATGTTAACGTGTCCTGATTAAGAAGGTTCTAGAATTGGACTCCCTTCCCTGGCATTTCTCCATGAGCATGACCACTCTTTCACTCCTCGTGTCCTCCTTCTGCTAATTTGTTCCTAACTCCTACCTGGGCCAGGGCTGGAGTTTGCAGTCCAAGCTTCCCTGGCTCCAGAGCCCCAGAGAGTTCACCAAAGGGCCACAGGGAGGGAGATGGGCCAAGAGCCGGAGCAGCAGCCACTGGTCTCAGGCGTTGTTCTCGCGAGACTTGCTGTCTCCGTGATGACCATTCCCAGACTTGGAACCAGTGACGCCATCCTCCCCTCTGCACCAGCAGCTTCATCCCACCCGGGATCCCAGTGACTCTTCTGACTTCCCTTGTTGCCTTCCTGTGAGGTTCTGGAAAGTTCTGAATCCATCCTTCAGGATACATGTCAGCATAATGTTAATGCTGGTTTCGTCTTCACACACCCAGGATTTATCTGTCCATCCAGCAGAGTGCACATGGTTCCTGATGATGACGATTGGAGGAAAGATGAACTAAAGCGCGTAAATGTGTGTGTGAGAGAGAGAAATAGACAAACTGAGAAAGGCGAAGAGTCAAACTGACAAAGAAGCCAGACAGCCTCCCACAGAGGCTGTGGGAATTCCTGAACAGAGGCATTATTTTCTTTGGAGGTGTTTTGTTTCTGACTCAGAATTTTATTGTTTGTTGGTAACTGGTGGGAGGGCACCTTTGAAGATAAATCTTCCTGATGGGGAACCCGGGGCTCCACCCAAGCCAGACCCCGCGTCACAGTGTCCCCTTTAACAACTTCCTCTAGAAGCAACCCTGCGGGGGTGGGGGAAGGAGCACTTTGGCTGGAGAGCACTGTCTCTGAGAGTATCTGTCTCTGGCAAAATATCTCTGGATATTCAGTGGTTGAGACCTAGTCAAGTCTGACAGGGACTCTGGCTGATTTCCAACCAGGACTTCCTACTGACCTCAAAGATGGCAGTGGGTCTCCCACTAGCGCTCTCCCACACTGGGCTCTCATTCTCCCCAAGGTGTGGGCTTCTGAGGTGCTTCCTGCGACAGGAGGGTCCTCGGACCCAGCTTGAGTAGCCACACCAGGCACAACTCAGTTAAGTGAAGTAGCTCGAGCATGGAAAGCAGGGGACAGGGTTTCATATTCCTGGTTCCATCACAGCCTCTCTGGAGCGAGTCTTCTCCTCTGAGAGGCCAGGGTGTGAGCAGTTGCAGTCACTGATTCAACAGTCACATTGAGCATGCCCCCCACCCAGCTCTAGATGTCAAGGTCAGCCTTGGGTTAGAGAAGGAAATAGCAAAACAGCCCTTGTGAACCCAGGCATCAACTAGTGTATAGGACCGACTCTCCAAGGGCTTTTCTCTGGCCATGGGATTCTCCAGGCAAGAATACTGGAGTGGGTTGACAGTTCTCTTCTCTGGGGCATCTTCCCAATCCAGAGATCGAACGTGGGTTTCCTGCACTGCAGGCAGATTCTTCACCATCTGAACCGCCAGGGAAGCCCCTTTCTCATCCAACAGTCTAAATATTTTCTTAGTGGCCAGAGAGCTTTCTTAGATCTCCCGAGCTAATGAAACTCAGTTCCTACTAAGTAAAAGGAATCGTGTTTTGCTTGTTTGTTTGTTTTCTTTTGGGTTCCCGGACTTAACCAGTTGGCACGGGCAATGTGGGTGTCTGAGCTGGGCACAGAGCCTCGCCGCAGCCCCTGGGGAGAGGGGAGTGTGGCAACGTCCGCCACACTCATAAACACTCGTTAGGCTCCTGTCTGCTCCAGGGACCTGAGCTCTATGTCAGAGGCACAGCCCAGTTGTTCAGAAGCTTCTAGAAACCCTGCAGCCTGCACATGGAAAGAACAACCAACAGAGCAAACTGATGAAATGGGAGCTGTCAGAGCAACAAAGGGAATCTGAATACAGAACTGGGGAAGAGGTTCCCATTTGAGGGAATTCTCTGGTGACCTAGTGGTTAGGATTCCAGGCTTTCACTGCTATGGCTTGGGTTCAATTTCTGGTCAGGGAACTGAGACCCCACAAGCCATGGGGGAGCCCCTCCCAATTAAAAAAAGAAAAAAAAGACAATTTGGGAGGGTGAAGGAAAGAGGAGCATACAGACCATACAACAGTCACTAGCTGTATCTTGTTGGTCCATGGCAAGGAAAGGAGGTTAGAGAGGACTAGGATGGGGACCCAGGACCCCGAAAGCTTCAAGACATCAGGGAAAAGTCATAAAGCTGCGGTAAAACCTCTCTAGCTCTTCACTCTGACAATGACACCCTCCTTCCACACTTACCCCACCGCCCCCCGCACCACCAACACTTCTCTATACACCGACCCCCCAACATCTTACATAAGAGCCTCCTATTGTGTTAATAACAGGGGAAAAACGTGACAAAGGATGAGTGTGTGCCCAAAGAAAAATAAAGCTAGGAAAGGAGTTTCAAATGGTCGCCCCCACCCCCAGGTTATCTTGGCTCGGTCCCTGAATCCGTCAGTTCACAGGCTCTGACATAAAAGGCAGGAAGTTACATACGCTAAACAAAGCTCCTTAGATGTCAGGAAATTAACCTGGGAAATCGGAGCCAAGAGCGATTAAAGGCGTTGCGCTTGGAGTTCAAAAACCACAATGGCATTAGATCAAAAGCTGTTTTCTGGGCACCCCGGGCTTGGTTCTGCCAAACTGCACATCCCCATCCAGGGAAACCCGGCCACAGGGCCCACACGCTTGTCTGTTGTGTGTGTGTGTGGGGGGGGGGGGGGTTTCCTGCCCTGTGAGTTAATCAGCACTCAGATCTATAGCTTTTGACTCTTAATGCCTTCAGACCTTGGAGGCCCGCCCTTGGCAAGGCTGCCCACAGAAGAGCAGCTGGCCTGCACAGGCTTCCTGATTAGGGAAGAAGATCACACACCTAACCTCAGAGGGGGTCCAACCAGTGGCCCCAGAGGAAACAAAGAAAGCCCTTAAAAGGGGAGGAGGGAAGGCAGCCTGGGGATCCTGAACCTCCCAGCTAGGAAAACAAATGCCTTGTGGAGGGTGGAAAGGTCAGACCAGAACAAGCAACAGAATTGTAAGGATAATTATTTGTGTTCACAGTGATAATAACATCTCTTTGAGCCTGAGTTTCATACTCTTTACAATTAAGGGGTTGGACTAAGTGTCCTTTATAACACCTTCTAGCTAAGATGCCCTGGAATTCTTAAATAACTTTAACATTATACATCATAATGCAATTGTCAAAGTGTTGTGCACAACAGCACCTCTTTGTATATCCAGCTATGGGTGTTAACCCCATTGTACAGAGGAGTAAACTGAGGCCCTATGAGGGGAAGTAGCTTGCCTAAAGCAACATATCTAATAGATAGCAGAGCCTGTAACAAACCTTCAACCAGCAGCTCCTCCTGGTGCAGTGTGCTCTGGAAGGGCAATCGTGGGCAATAGCTTTGTCCTCCAAATGACAAAAGTACAATTGCAATCACAAGCTCAAGCTCAAAGTGTCACTATGTCTTCTTTTTATATTGGGAAATGAGAGGATAAGGGGGAACCATTTAGCATTCCGGGGTTTTGGGAAGTGGAACACTCAGAGATGGCACCCACATGATGACCTCATAATAGTGCAAAACCCTCTTGACTCTACAGAGGTGAGGGTAGTTGCATTTGCAGGAGAGGAAAATGGTGAGAGAAATGTTATTCGTTCAACAATAACAGCAAGGACTTCCCTGGTGGGCCAACGGTAAAGATTTTGCCTTCCAATTTTGATTCCTGGCCTGGGAGCTAAGATCCTACATGCTTTTACCCCTTCCTTCACCAACGGCCTTGGGTGGGTTTCTCTTTCTGACAACCAAACCACCCCCGATTATAACAAACACATTGTGGATTTTGCTGAGATGCCCATTCTCTAAGCCATTTACCAAGGGATAAACATACTGGGTATCAAATTCTGCCATGTTGCATACCATGTACACTTGGTCCTTGAATGATTTATTTTTACAATTTTGACTACTTACAAGCAACCACATGTAGCTGAAATAAAATATCTTCATGAGATCCAGTACTTTGATCTATAGGGCTTAGATGCAAAAAAAAAAAAAAAAAAATGAGTAATTCAACTAGTGAGCGTCTCCCACACCCACCCCATATCCATATCATGAGACAGTGTTGCTGCTTTCAACACTCTGTTCTGCAAGCATTTTCTAAGGAAAATGATCTGTTAAGAGGTTTTCTTCAGAACTCCAGAGATGTTTCCAATGAGCAGCCATGTTTAAAAACAACCGGACTATATGACGATCTTTTACTTTTATCTAGTTTGTTTCACTTTTTCTGTCTCATATCCAGTGTTCCCATTTCACTTAGTTTACATTTTCTGATTTCTTTCTCTCTTCTTTTCTTGATGTTCTCTCTCAAGCTTTTTATCAAGCATAGTAGAAAAGCTCTTGTATACATATAAATAGCATGTATAATATATATTTTTAAAAACTATGAATTTTTGCCCAACTAAAAAGTTTATGACATTTTGATTCCACTTGTTTGACTTAGTATGAATAGAATGCTAGGTTTCTAATTTTTAAAAATTGATATGCAACAAGCAACAGAGATTTATTATACATCATGGGGAACTATAGTCAATATCTTATAATAACCTATAGTGGAAAATAATCTGAAAAATAATATATGTGTATATGTATAATTGAATCACCTTGCTGTGCATCTGAGACATTGTAAGTCAACTATACTTCAATAAAATGTAAATATTAAGGGGAAAAAAGAGGTTTTCTTGGATTGGGGAATTTGTGACAGCACAAGCTGAGTCCCTTACAAAGTCCGTAGGTCTACTACACAAAGTTATTAACATATTTTTTAGAAACCTCTGTCTCTTCTACTATTAGCTCTTTGGAAGATGAGCTCCAAGCACCTTCTATAAGCAGGTATGTATTCAGTTCAGTTCAGCTCAGTCACTCAGTCGTGTCTGACTCTTTGTGACCCCATGAATTGCAGCATGCCAGGCCTCCCTGTCCATCACCAAATCCCGGAGTTCACTCAGACTCATGTCCATCGAGTCAGTGATGCCATCCAGCCATCTCATCCTCGGTCGTCCCCTTCTCCTCCTGCCCCCAATCCCTCCCAGCATCAGAGTCTTTTCCAATGAGTCAACTCTTCACATGAGGTGGCCAAAGTACTGGAGCTTCATCTTTAGCATCAGTCCTTCCAAAGAAATCCCAGGACTGATCTCCTTCAGAATGGACTGGTTGGATCTCCTTGCAGTCCAAGGGACTCTCAAGAGTCTTCTCCAACACCACAGTTCAAAAGCATCAATTCTTCAGTGCTCAGCTTTCTTCACAGTCCAACTCTCACATCCATACGTGACTACTGGAAAAACCATAGCCTTGACTAGATGGACCTTTTTTGGCAAAGTAATGTCTCTGCTTTTGAATATGCTATCTAGGTTGGTCATACCTTTCCTTCCAAGGAGTAAGCATCTTTTAATTTCATGGCTGCAATCACCATCTGCAGTGATTAACACACATATATTTCTGAGTTAATTCTCTCATCAGATTCTCCTGCCAAACACATATCCAATAGATCATATTATCTCAGTTGTGTTAATCAGCTTAAGCCAAGTTATGCTGTGGTAACATACAACCTACAAACCTCAGTGTTTACTGCAACACAGGTTTGATGCTCACCCATGTCACTGTGGGTCAGTTACAGCCCATCTTCACATATTCTTCATTCCAGGCCCCAATGACAGAGAGAAAGAGAGGTGGCACACCACACGATGGCCCTTAAGGCATCTATACAATAGTGACACAATTATTCATACTCGCTTTTGCAAGCCAGTGCAAACCCCACAGGCAAGCCTGACGTCAATAGGGCAGGGAGGACTACTCTTCCACAGGATGGATGGGTGCCAAAAATCACACAGCCATGCCTGGCACCGTGGGACTAAAATGCAAAATCCTCCACCAGAGAGCAACACAACAAAATTGCAAATACAAATACTATGTATCACATCATTTCACAAAGAAAGTGAGGTGAAGCAATTGCCTGACCAGTATCACGTTAGTGTTCAACTCATTATTTGAAGAAAGTCTTCAGCCCTCTCGGTGTTTGAAGAAAGTCTTTGGAACCCAGGGCTTCCCAGGTGATGCAATGGTGAAGAATCTGCCTGCCAATTCAGGAGACCCAGGAGACAGGTTTGATCCCTGGATCAGGAAGATCCCCTGGAGAAGGAAACAGCAACTCACTCCAGTGTTCTTGCCTAGAGAATCCCCTGGACAGAGGAGCCTGGCGGGCTAAGTTCATGGGGTTGCACAGAGTTGGACACAGTTGAGCTTGCGCACGTGCTTTCTTCTTTTGGACTCTGGGTGGAAGATGCAGTTCACTATAGCAGAGCTGTTTCCAGGTCTTCCTCTGAAGGAGACGCCTCTCTGGGACCCAATCTGTACGTTATGCCACACTCCAGAAACGTTGACGTCAAGTTGTCACACTACAACATTTGGCCCTTGAATGTTTTATTCATTAGGATCATATGGGAATCCGAGTGAGCCAAGGTAGCCGAAATTAACAAGTGCCAATCAAGAAACAGACTCCGAGCCAACACTTTGTCTCAATAAGTGAAGCCATTTTAAAATGCTCTTGGTTTAACCAGACTGAAGATAGAAAGAAGTGGTGGCTCTGGAGAAGGACAAGAAACTCTCACCCTCTAGGGTGGTGTCAGATGGCTCCCTCTGGCCATTGGTTGATTGCATCCTGCAGAAGCTGGCATGAGGGGTCCGGGAAGCCCAGGGACTGATGCTTCGGAAGTCTGGCACTAGTAATTTACAAAGGGCCTTCACTATGATCTGGTCAACATCTCCAGGGTTAATTATTCCCATGACCACCAACAGCACCCATCCCAGTTGGGTACCCTGGTCATCTCTGGTTAATGATCTCTCTGGTCAGTGAGTAGTTTTGCTCAAGGTAAGAATCTGATTGCACACAGGTCCTCAAGTCTAGAAAACAAGTCAGAATTCACTGTTGTTGTTGTTGTTGTTTTCTGGACTATTTAATTTCCTTTAAGTTGCATAGGTAACACGTTTGGTTTTCGAATGGTGCAAGTTACAAAGAGTTCAGTGCTACCATGCTTAGCAACAGAGGCCCTGTGGAATACCTGTTCCCCATCTCTGCCAATAATATATTTAAGGAGATTCGGCTTGATTAAAAAAATACACTGTCAGCCGTGAATCCAACCTGCCCAGGATATATCAGGTTGGATCGTGTTATGAAACACACACCATCCTGGATGTTCTTCCAAAAGAATGTGTACAGAAAAGGCTGCCCTTCTATAAGAATAAGAGCTCCTTCCCGGGCCACACCACTCTCCACCTCCGTCCAAACACCCAGCAAGCTGAAGCATGTAGGCATCCCTGGCTGAGCCTGTATGGCCTCAGGACACCCTACACCACCTCTCCTGTGTTCTCTTGCATGTGAGAGAGCAGTGCCAAGGCCAGCGGGCTAGGAAGGACAGAGGTGAGAAGGCTCCATGGAGCAATTTCCGCAGCATCTCACTACTAGAGTCTCCCTCTAGAGACTTCCAGAAACTCAAAAGGCAGGCTGGGAATTGCAGGCCTCAGTGTGGCAGATGCTATGCATTCATGAGCATGTCAAAAACAGCACTTCTACACTCCATTCATAGGCCTGACTTGTGTCTATGGAATCAGACACTGCGTAGCTCAAAGCCAAGTCTCTGAAAACATCCTGCAGAAACCCCAAGATCGCCATCTCAAAATCACTATAATTTCGCTATTATGCTGGTAATAGGCTAATGGCCCACAGGCAAAAGGATGTTAAAAAGATTATATTAATGTTGGGGGCGGGGATGGGATTATGAAGGGCTTTGCAAAGCTAAGATAAACCAGGAGCATCTAGCAGCCAATTCAGAAAAAAATGGATTTGCAGCCAAAGTTCTTCCCCAGTTTGGGCAGCAATAGCATTCTCAGGACACTTGTTTTACACATATTTATTTTGAACCCCACGTGTTAGACACGGAGCTGGGGTCAACACAATACAGAGCTGGACAAGTTGTGATTCCTGACGTGGGGAGGCTGACAGGCTGGTAGGCGAGATAGGACCACGCACCGACGAGCGAGATGACACCCACTAAGAGGAGAGTGCCACAAAAGAGGTGTAGACAAAGCATTTTAGGAAGTGCAAAAGGAGAGATTACTCTCCCACACAGAAAAGACCATGACTTTATGGAAGACAGGCATTCAGCCAAGTCTTCTGAAGGAGAAAGGATGGAGGCAGTGCAGTTGGGGAGGAAGAGAATTCATTAGCTGCCTCCACGGGTGCAATGGAGGCATGGGGTACCAACGCGACACCCTCAGGGGGTGCTCGTGGCTCCAGGCTGCTCCCCATCTCTGAGGTTTGCCTTTGGCTGACCCGAACACCCCACCAGAGAGATACCCATGCCCTGCCTCTTGGGGACTGGCAGTTACAGGGGCACAAAAGGCCAGCCCCCCAACCTCAGCATGGGGACAATTCTGCAACCCATGTCCCAGAGGGTCAGGCTGAGGCTTGTCTCTGCTGGGTTCTCTACCCTCTCCTACCTTCCTTCCTTGCTCTCAGTAAATCGCAGGCATCTGAATCTCTGTCTCAGGCCTCATTTCTAGGGAATCCAGCCTAAGCCTCTGACTTTCCCTCTTGCATCTGCACAGATACACCAAGGAATTCTTGGGAAAGCCTTCCATGTCCCCATAAGCCATCCATTACACCCCCTGTTCCTTAGCTTCCTCTGTTCCATCCAGAACAGCACCCTATTTCCACATTGCATGTCTTACTTCTGTTTTTTCTCTTGCTAAGAGGGGTTCCCCACTACTTATTCCTTTCTTTCAGAGTCTAACTCAGTTTTACTTATTCCAAGGCTTGCCAACTAGATTCCGTGCCTACCCCTTATGTGTGTATTTTCTTTAGCACTGAAGTCATATGTCAGAACATGTATCTATTTTTATTTTTTAGACAATTAGATCTGAATGTAATCATCCCAATAGATGTTGTCACTTTCAAAGTACTCATCTTGGGAGATTAATCACTTCCTCCAATACAGCCACTGCCCATTCTAATTTGGGGATTTGTCTCTTGGGTTTGACTTCAGCATATGTATTTCTCATACACCATTAAACATGATAAACAGACTACAGCAATTCTCTGTCCTTTGAGGCTTTAACAAATCATTCATAACCATGACTGGTGATTGATTGCAGGTTAGTGAGAGTTATATATTTTGTAATTCCACAGTTTACACACCCAGAACAGTCCCTTGGGAGATGAAACCCTTTCTCCCACAAGGCTGCCCTAAATCCAGCCAATCCCAGTGATGGCAAATATTTGTCTTGTGAAAGTGACTTCCTTTCCTCTTTGAGACATTTGAATCCACACCTGATGAGTAATGTAGGTATTGATTCATTCATTCAACAAATATTTGTTGAGTGCTTTCCACACGCCAAGGATTGTGCTACAAATGAGGCTGTAAAATCAAATAAAACATGGTTTTTACTCACATGGGGCTTAGAATCTATTGGGGAAAAGTTACAAGTAAATTGACCATATAGAAGAGTGCAGTAAATGTGTCTAGATGGGGACAGGCATGGGGGTTTATGGGAGGAAGAGGAATGAGTTAGATTGGAAGATCAGGGAAAGTGCTGGAGGCTGTTTTGAAGGATGATTCGGAGTTTACTAGATGAAGAAGGTTGGCGAGGGCATGAGGGGAGGAACTGATTGTAGGAAGGCATAGATAGAATTCTGAAACCACAAGACACATTCAAGACACTTCCTGTGAAGAGTGAATTGGGGGAATTAATACAGAGATGAGAGAGCACTCAGGCTCCTGGGAAGTCTAGGCAGCCTTATCCTGAGAGCAGTAGGAAGCCATTGGCAGCTCAAGCTGGGATAAAAACCAACCAACCAGCCATATCGTGTAACTAAAAACTCATGGAATGATTTCAGTGGGTGTTCTCAGTACTTCCTCATGTGTGCATGTGGTTCACCCTCTAACAGCTCTGTGAGAGATATGTCACTATGCCCCCTTTGTTGTTGTTTAGTCACTAAGTCATGTTTGACTCTTTTCAGACCCCATGAACTATAGACCACCAGGCTCTTCTGCCCATGGAATATCCCAGGCAAGAATACCAGAGTGGGTAGCCTTCTCCAGCTGATCTTCCTGACCCAGGAACTGAACCCACATCTCCTGCACTGCAGGTGGATTTATTTTACAGATGTAAACAAAAAAAGAGACCAGGGATGTTAAGTAACTTGTCCAGGCCACACAGCTAGTAAGTGGCAGAGTTGGAATTCAAACTCTCTCTACCCCTCTCAACTCCAAAGCCCAAAGGATTCCCTAAAAGAAAACCAACAAAGGATACGAACAGATACGTCACTTAAAAGGAAACTTTGAATTTTAAATATATTTAAAATTTAAATATATTTAAAGTGTTCAATTTAAAGTGTTCAATCAGCATCAGAAAGTAAAACAATAATATTGAACAATCTGATATCTATTTAACCAGCAGAAAACGTTAACAACCATGCATGATGTCATCTGTTTTGCACCACTCAATAAACATTAATACATTTGTAACAGAGAAGGACAAACCTGACTCCATATTGGATCTGTTCCTTTAGCTGTAACCTATGTGCTCTTTATCTGGTTTAGTCATGCTGGTTCTGCACCTTTTGTAAAAGACTGTTGCCTATAGCCTGAAATATTACAGATAGCCCATTTTCAAAGCTCTGAACTTTAAAGGTATAGCACTTGTCCATTTGTATAGAAATAAAAAGTTACAAAAAAGAGAATACCATTTGTCTTGTTGAAGGTTTATAGGAACACTGTGAACAGACCTACTTGGACAGCTGCAAGAACAAGGATTCAGGCACCAAGAAGTTTGGAGCAACCAGCTACAACCCCTTCTCTTTCAGTTGAAGAAAAGCTTAACTTCTAACTCAGGGAAGATGGTTCTTTGGGACATGAGTCCACCATCTTCTAGGTCTGCTAACTATCCAAATAAACTCTCTCTTCCTGTCTCAGCAACTTGTCTCTTGATGTATTGCCCTGTTGTGTGGTGATGAGTATGAGCTTGGACTTGGTAACACATTGATGGTCATCTGTAAATTTACATAAATATCTCGCAAAAGAGTGTAATAATTTATCCAAGAAAATATTTCAGAAGTAGACTCAAAGTTTGTCATTGCAAGAGCAACAGTGCAAAGTTGAGAACAACCTAAATGGGGAGTGACAGGAGAACAGTTTGGTAAACAATCATACAACAACCCAGTGGAATATTGTGTAGTTATTTGACATAATCTTTTTGAGGATTACATAACACCATGGGAAAATATTTATAGGAACTAAATTGTCATGTAAAAAGGTAGAAAACAGTACAACATTGACATTCATGAAGAATATAGCCTATATCCTTGCAAGTTCCCAGATAACTGAAAGCCACTGTAGTACACAGCTGCTCCCTTTTAAATGCAGTAACTGAAAATGTGAAGTAACCCCCCGAGACTCTTAATGAACCTATGAACTCAGGATTTGCTTATAAAGCTATAGAAATAAATTCTGCCAATAAATTCTAGGTTGCATTATATCACATCATTACTATACTGACCTAAATCTGCAAAGAAACAATGTTTTTATCACTTTGTGAGAGTTCCTCACCAGCTCCATAGGCAAGCACAAAAGCTGTATTGAAACGCTGTTCCTAGCAATGGTAGGCAACTTGTTCACTAACTGTGGACTCTTGCCTTCTTTCATATCAGCTTTGAAACCCAGTCATTTCAAAGTTAAAGATGTCTTTGACATCCCTGACCAATAATTGAAAATGAGAGTGCAAAATTCAAGTATGTCAACAATGTCTACTACTATTCATAATACATATAATTATATTACATATGTATACATATACATATATTACATATATATAATATTACATAAATGTAGACATATGACTAGTGCTGCTTAGATATAAAAAATATAGACAGTAGTGTTTGGGTGAAAGAATTCTAAGGAATATTTTCCTTTTAAAATATTTATTAAGTATTATATTGTCATTTTATAATAAGTAAAGTTCACACAAATGATTTACTATGCTATGGCCACAGTCCAATAGGTTGAACTCAGTTGCCTTTAACCCATTGGTTTTATAGTGTTTAACGTGTTTGCAGGGCTTTGGGGTTGCCATACATGGGTAAAACCTGGGGAATTAAGCAGGAACTCAGTACAGGAATAACCACATCATACTTCCTATGACGTTTGACTAGAGATGCCAAAATCAATATGCCTTTCTCGCCATGTACACTGGGAAACTACAATCAGAACTTGGGCTTTGAAGTGGGGCTGACACTCAGTCACTCAGATAAGGAGATGTGCCTCTGATTCCTGAAACTCCACTGATTGATTGGACAGGAACTGCAACCGACATCCAGGGGTTCAGTCCACGTGACCTTGGGAGGGAGGGAGGGAGGAAGGGAGTAAGAAGGACAGAAAGAAGGGAGGAGTCATGCTAACAACCTTGCCAGCCAGTTCTTTTCTTTTCCTCCAGCTCCTGTGTTGACCCCCAGGGATCATTCTGTCTGTCCCAAGCATATCACCAGAGAAGGCAGAGCGAATGGAGCAGAGGAGAGTAGTTCAGCTTGTACATTAGTATGTGACACAGTCAGAACGGGGCCTGATGGTCCTCCAGGGGACTGAAGCACCCAGAAACATTTCACTGAGAAAGTGGATGCTCTCTGCTTTTGTAGGAGGGGACCAGGGAGGGAAGAGTCACGAATGCTTAGGCCTGTGAATATCGTGGTTTGTAACAACTCATTGTCTTTTCACTTAGCACAAATAAAAACTGAGAAATAATACAAAGCAAGAAATTCTGCTGCTCAAAGATAAATGGAAACAGCCTGGGGAAACATCAGTAGCAAAGACTAGCAGAGGTGAGGAAGAAGGCAGAGGTCACAGTTTAGCTTGAATCTTGAAAATTTTCTGAGAAATTTAATTTCCACTTTTTAAATAATGGAATTTCATAACATCTTAAACTCTGAGTCTCTGCACATTTCTGATCAGCTAGAGAAATTCAATGGAGAAGTGGGCTGAAGGCCCAGGAGAAGAAGAAAAAAGAAACTTAAACAGGATTAATAAGTTCTGGAGTTCGACGCATAGCACGTGATGACAGCTAACAATGCCATATCATACACTTGAGATTTGCTAAGAGGATAAATTTTAAATTAAAGCTTCTTAACACACATGCCTGGTAGGCTGCAGTCCATGGGGTTGCTAGGAGTCGGACACTACTGAGCAACTTCCCTTTCACTTTTCACTTTCATGCATTGGAGAAGGAAATGGCAACCCACTCCAGTGTTCTTGCCTGGAGAATCCCAGGGACAGGGGAGCCTGGTGGGCTGCTGTCTCTGGGGTCGCACAGAGTCAGACACGACTGAAGCAACTTGGCAGCAGCAGCAGCAGCAACACACATGTGCACACACACGCAACATACACACAGTAACTAGGTAGAGGTGACAGATGTTAACTATCTTGATTGTGCTGATTTTACAATGTATATGTGTATCAAAACATTGCCTTAAATAAACACTATTTTTCTATGTCAATAATGTCTCAATAAAGCTGCTTTAAAAAAAGAAAGGAGGAAATTTTTTTTTTTTTTAATTTTAGGACTACTGGCTCCTCACTGTTTACCAAACTATTACTGGATAAGGGATGTTGCTGTTGCTGTTGTTCGGTCGCTAAGTCACGTCCAGCCCTTTGTAACACCATGGACTGCAGCACACCAGGTTCCTGTGCTCTTCACTATCTCCTGGAGTTTGCTCAGATTCATGTCCTTAGATTTCGTGATGCCATCCAACCATCTCATCCTCTGCTGCCCCCTTCTCCTCCTGCCCTCAATCTTTCCCAGAATCAGGGTCTTTTCTGGTGAGTCAGCTCTTCAAATCATGTGGCCAAAGTATCGGAGCTTCAACTTTAGCATTAGTCCTTCCAGTGAATATTCAGGTTGATTTCCTTAAGGTATGATAAGGGATGATGACAAGGAGTAAGGGATGATGGACAGGGAAACCTGGCATGCTGCGGTCCACGGGGTCACAAAGAGTCAGACACGACTGAGCCACTGAACTGAACTGGCTGAAGGGATGATAAGGGCTTCCCAGGTGGGACTAGTGGTAAAGAACTCGCCTGCAATACAGGAGACATGAGATGTGGGTTTGACCCCTGGGTTGGGAAGATCCCCTGGAGGAGGGCATGGCAACCCACTCCAGTAGTCTTGCCTGGAAAATCCCATGGACAGAGGAGCCTGGCTAGCTACAGTCCATGGGGTCAGTCACAACTGAAGCAGCTATGCACGCACATACACACACAGGGTGGTAAAGAAAAAGAATTAAGCGCACTCACTAAGATCGCCTTTCAAGTTTATACGACCAGTACTCACCCCTCCACCTTTCTCCCCAAACTGACAAACTCAATACTGAATGTCCCCACAGTGCAGGCACATCCAACCTTCATCCCATCGAATCCTCAGCTCTACCCTTCTACAGACAGAGAAATGGAATGCAACAAGTAAGTCAGGCATGGATTGAGAGTTGGACCATAAAGAAAGCTGAGCACCAAATAATTGATGCTCTGAAACTATGGTGTTGGAGAACACTCTTGAGAGTCCCTTCAACTGCAAGGAAATCAAACAGTCAATCCTAAAGGAGATCAGTCCTGAATATTCGTTGGAAGGACTGATGCTGAAGCTGAAGCTCCAATACTTTGGCCACCTGATGCGAAGAACTGACTCATTGGAAAAGACCCTGATGCTGGGAAAGATTGAGGGCAGGAGGAGAAGGGGACGACAGAGGATGAGATGGTGGGAAGGCATCACTGACTTGATAGACATGAGCTGGAGCAAGCTCCAGGAGTTGGTGATGGACAGGGAAGCCTGGCGTGCTGCAGTCCATGGAGTCACAAAGAGTCAGGCACATCTGAACACCTGAACTGAACTGAACTAAGTTAACCAAGAAAAGAGTGCAATGAATATTCTGGTTGACTCCCTGATGTCCATGCCTCCACATTTGTGTAAACCAATCAGGCTATGGCCATCCCCAGCCAGGAACTAGTTCTGGAATGATCCTGGGACACTTTTCTGCTGGAAGTCTTCAGAGGAAAGCTTCCCTGTACTGAGGCATCATCCCAGGTAGGGCTGCCCTCTCTTCTTCCTCAGACAAGGATTCCATGCATCCTTTTCCCAGTAAAGATCACTCTGAGGCTGACAGAAGGGCAAGAGGGCAAGAGTCCTGGATGGTGCCACTAAGTAGCCAACCTTACCAACCCCACATCCTGCCCGACCTCTGGACTCCACGTGACATGAGATAATCAATTTCCTAAGTACTTGCATCAGGATGAGTCAGACTCTCTTTCCCTTTCATCGGAAGCAGCCTGCCTGATGCAAAAGGCAAATCCAAACTCAGGTCTGTCTGATGAACAAGTGTGTACTCATTTCAAGAGTTTTCTAGTCCAAGAGATTGTCTCTCTGGGCATAATGTCTTGAAGGGTTTCTAATTTAACAGCTGCACTGGCCCTCCAGTCAGACTTGGATTAAATCCCAGGTCTGCCACTGACAGGGAAGCCAGGCATGCTGCCGTCCATGGGGTCTCAAAGAGTCAGACATGGCTGAGCAACTGATTTCTTTTTCTTTCTGTCACTGATGACCTGTGTGATCATGGGCAAATCTCCTGTCTTCTTTACACCTATCACCTCATCTGAAAAATGGGAATAGTATTAGTGCTGGCCACAAAGGATGCTTGAAGTCTAAAGTACAGTGAGTCCCCTACCTATGAACGAGTTCCATCCAGAGAGCATGATTGTCAGTTCAATTTGTTCGTAAGTCCAACGAAGTTAGCCTAGGTACCCAATGAACACAATTGGCTTTATAGTACTGTACTGCTATAGGTTTATAATACTTGTTATATAAATAATACATAGCAAACACAAAAAATAAAGAAATGACTTTTAACCTGATGATACAGTACCTGGGAACGTATAGGAGTACAGTATGACAGCTAGCACACAGGGGCACATTCTCGTCTTTGAAAGCTTGTAACTGAAAGGTTCAAATGTAGGGGACTTACTATACATTTCTACATAGTAGGTGGTCATTTCTCATTAGCTCCCATGAGAGAATCACTGACTTTTGGTGCCTAGAGACTTTTCAGAATCCTTATGATATTTTGAATAAAGTGATTTTATTTTTCCCAGCATATCAAATCTGTGTCAAAATTAAAATATGGCATTTCTTTAATGTTTGCCCTTACCTGAGCTTTTGGCTTTTTAATTAGTGACTGTCCTAATTCTTTTTTGGAAAAAAAAAAAAGTACAACATCATTAAAGAAACTATTTTAAATGTCACCCTTCATACCACACTACCTAATTATCTATTTTCATTCTTTGATATTACCTCTTGCACATAGTATTTACATATCCACAATTATAGTAAGCACTCTACTTTGTTTGCTGTTATTTTTACTTAAATTATAGCACATTTCTCCATTTTTCTACATGTTCTTTGTAATTATTCATTTTAATAGTTTTATAATATTGATATAGCAAAACTGACTAAACATTCTCCTACCGCTGATATTTTTACATTAATGTTTACTTTCATCTTAAAGTCAATGTAGCAGTGAACATTTTTGTTTATACATTCTTTGGTTTCTGTGCATTATTTCCTTAAGAAAAATTTCTAGAGACAGAATCACTGGGTCTAAAGGCATTTATTATCTTTATGTTTCCTCTATGTAACTCCTTCCCAAAGGATTATTCAAATTTGCAATTGTAAATTTTATCTTAACTAGTCAAGACTGGAATTGAGTTCCTCTAATCAGTTAGTTGGTCTGAAATGCCACAAATGTCTTTTACTTTGAGGAAACCAGTATTTTGATTGCCCTGTCATGGATTTCAAGCTTTATAAGTCAAGTTCTGCTTTCTTGCTTTGAAAGTTCTCCCACAAACCAATCAGGTTTATCTTTCATAGACCTTGAACTTTTAAAAGACTGTCTGCTTTTATCTCCTTGTCTCTCTTCAGGAATCTCATTGGATTGATGTAGACCCCTCAGGATGCATAAAAGGCTCAAGAATACCATTTTAATAGGATGATCAAGCCCAACTTTATACTTCCTGCTAGAGACACATGTTCAGTCTGGGAGCAAAATGGTATAATTATTCCATCCAGATGGAACAAGACTGATTTCCTTTGGCAAAAGGCCAGGTCCTTGGAAACCTACTGACCACTTTACAAACATCTGGAACACTCACTGGTCACGTAACTAAGAAAAACGCACCCTGTGCAAAGCTTAATGCAGACCCTCCTTACCCCTCCATATAGCAAAACTAACTATCCTCTTTTCCCTCAGAGCAACCCAAAGTGTGTTTGGCTTCCAGGAGAAGCCTCTGGTGGGTAGAGAAAGCTGGTGTATTTTACTTGACTCATGGGCAGATGCCTCTAAGTCATAGGCAAAGTGGTTAGAACAGCCCTGGATGCTCCTAAAGGGACTTTGTCTAGCCTGCTGTGAGGTCTTCCCACCTTCTCATGTTTTCTCACAACCATAAACCCAAATCCAAATGCGGGTACTAAAATGCAAGGCACTGTGATCAGGTTCTACAGAAACCATGTGGAAGGCAGAGAGCATGCTCATGTTCGTGTTAACTCCAGATTATCATAGACATGAAACACAACTTTTAAAAGTTCTGGACCCACTCAATGTTAGGTGGCAGTGTATATGCACGGCTGAGTCCCTTTGCTGTCCACCTGAAACTATCACAACAGTGTTAATCGGCTGTACTCCAACACAAAATAAAAAGTTAAAAAAGAAATGAATGAATAAATAAAAGTTCTGGGATAATTCCAGAAATATGTCTAGAGATCCTACTGGAGTGACAAACCCCAGATGAAGAAACACGTGGAGTATAAATGTCTGGAGGATTTTTCTGTAAAAGGCCAGATAATAAAGATTTTAGGATTCATGGGCAGTATGGTCTTTGTCACAGCTATTTAGCTCTTTCAGCGCAAAAGCAGTCACAGACAATATTAAACAGATGGATACAGTCGTGTTTCAATAAAATGTTATTAACAAAAAGAAGTACAAGATTTGACCCAAGGGCCCTAATGCCAACCCCTGAAGTAGTGTGTGAATAATATAATGAAAACTGCCTATCAGCTCTGTAATCTCACTATCTGCAATTTGTATTTGCAAGCCCACATGTTCATTTCATCTGTGCCTGGATTTATAATGTCATGGGATTTAGGACGTGGAGTGTTGGTTCATTCATTATAACATATAAGGGGTTTTTTTGACAGTTTTCTATATGCTGGATACACTACAGTTCTGTCCTTAATTAGCCTTATCTCTGTTAATATGACCCAAGACTTAATTTTTTGATGAAGATTTCCATTTTTAATTTAAAAAAAATAAATATCAGACAGTCGCAGGCAGTATAAGTCAATGTTCTAGAACTTCTAATGAACAACTGGATTGAGCCTCTCCTTTGAGTTCAGAGCAGGGTGCTTTGAACAGCTTCTCCAGGGATCAGTTGAAGGCAGGGAAGCTGCCTGATGAGGTGGACCACACTGAGCTCGGAGCTAGTACTGGTTCTGCAAATATTTAGCTGTGTGACGTCTCCTTGGGCAAGTCATCTTATTTCTTTGAGACTCAGTTTCCCCTTCTACAAACAAGAAATTCAGATGAGATGAATAGGGTCAGAGGAGTCCTTAATCTGCTCAGATTTTGAAGTTTTGTGTCAACCAATCTAGGCTGAGAGGCTTCCACTATGTCAGAAAACAAGCAATTTGAGGTCTGCTTCTTGTGGGGCTTATGTATATACCCTATGAAGGTCCCTCACTCTAGTTTCCCCCTAAATTAGGACACTGCAGGAAATGGAAACCCAATCCAGTATTCTTGCCTGGAAAACTCCATGGACAGAGGAAACTGGCAGGCTACAATCCATAGGGTCACAAAGAGTTAGACATGACTAAGCATTTGTGCATGTGACATTCATACTGGGGACCACAAAGATTATGAAAAGCTTCCTGACTTAAAAGCTTTCCACCCAATGTGGAAACCAGGCACGCAGCTGCTAACTGTAACCCAAGGCAGAGTGAAATCAGAGAGAGAGACTGTGGGGTCATGGGAAGAGGAGGCACTGATTCTGATGAAAAGAAGACACAGCTCAATGAGCCTCATGGATTGGAGCAGATTTTAAGAAACAATGAAGAGTGGGGGTTAGAACACTTTGCTAATAGAGGGTAATTGAAATGGGGAAATACAGTGGATGGTGGATACCTCATCCCAGAGCCTTCATTCAAAGTAATATCACTCTGTGAATAAATTTTTTCATTGGATCGTGTTTCTGTTTATACCAGTCTCCAATGGTTTATCAACAGTATTACAGAAAATACGCAATGAGGACTTTTCATTAAATACTAACTCTTTAAACTTGGAGCGTGGCATTTTGATTTACACTTCTCAATTGTTTGGTCCTTCACAACCATGTATCCATGGTTTAAAATAAGCTCAGGTTAAAATGGGAGAGTAGTGACTATGGTAAATGCGATGACTCAAACTAATCAAAGAAATCATGTTGACAAGAATGAAAAATATAGATACATGGGTATACTATTAAGCCAAATATTAGTCATTTAGTTTCAGCAAAATATCACCCCACATATGAAACAAATGCTATCAATTCAAAAGCTATCAATATTTTTGTCTTGCTTATATTTAGTTAGTAGATTTTCAATGATTGTGTAATGAATATAAGCATATAGAATATTTGTACATCTTTATATAACTCTATAGAAAAATAATTTGTCAACACTTGAAGTCTAAGAAAACTTAATTTAAAGATATTCATTACTCAAGTTTTCTAAATATCACATTTAATGAACTTGAAGTTTATTTTTTCATATATCAAATTGAGATGATAATTGTTTATTTTGCAAGGTTATTTTAGAGGGAGAAAAGAGATAACAGTTGAAAAAGATCTGGAAAGCATAAAATGCTACATAAAATCAAGGAGATAAAACAGTATTTATTACAAGACCCAGGGAAAAACCAAAACAGCTGCCTGATAGCTAACTCTGGGCCTCCACATTCAAGGCTCTTGGCAGCACTGTTTTTATAGGTAAAGAGCAATGTCTCAGAACTTAGCTGTGTTCCTTGGAGATCCCTACACACACAACAGAATTCCTTCTGCCTGACTGCATCGTTATCCCTGTAAATTCATGGATACTCACAAGTTTATCCAGGGCTCCTCTAGAATCATGGCAACACAACTCAGCCCACAGTAAATGCAGCTGCTAAATCATGAATCTGAAGTTTTGAGGAATGTCTGCAAACAGCTGATGAAAGAACGCATCTTGAAATTTAAGCTGGAAAATCTATGGACTGGAGCAGATGGACAAGATTTTCTATAGTACATTCTTTAGCATCAAAGGATCCAAATGGCATGCATCTCATAAAACCATCAACCCAACCTAGGTTCAGGGATGTTAGTTCAGGCAGGACTCATTCAACAGATGTCTCTCCAACTCAAAGAGTGGAGGACAGTGATGGAAAATCAAAACTCTTGACTTTCAATTGCACTATCTGTCTCTGACTCTTCTGTATGTATATCCCCGGAGAAAGAACTAGGTCTCTGTTTCTCCCAGGACTACTGTTTCTTGGGTACTTTGCCTTTGTTCTGCATTCCTTCCCTTCTCTTAAAGTCATTAATTATTGAGACCTGCTCAAGGGCAAGCATTTAGGCCAGGCTTAGATCACAAAATGGCTCAGGCCAAAAATGGCTTATCTTACGTCAAGAAAGACATGCCTGGTTCTCTTTCTCTGGGGTCTCCCTTAACCTGTCCACTTACAAGTGCAATAAAGCTGAAACTCTTCCCAGGAGATCAAGCCTACCTCCTTTGTCAGAACCTAGACAAACCCTGACAGCAAATGTCTGGCCCTCAAAGGTTCCCCCAGTTCTGGAGAGGTCCTGGCTGGGGTCCATTGCGGGCCTGCCCAGGTGATATCCACAGGACCCCGAGAAGGTCACCTCCTTTTCGAAGAAGATCCCTCTTAGGTATCCCTGGAACCTAGTTTCCCCAGATGACTCAAGCCTTTGCCTTTTCCCTTCACTCTTTGGCCTGTTAAACTGCAAATTCCCTGGGAGGAAGCCGGGCAGGGGGAGGAAGTTCTGTTTAAAGCTCTTATTGGTGTTTTCACTTTAAGATAAATGCATTTCAGGCTGAGTGAAGCAAGTCAGACAGAGAAGGAGAAATATCCTATGACATCCCTTACATGTGGGATTTTAAAAGAGACGATATAAATGAACTTATTTACAAAACAGAAGCAGACTTACAGACTTAGAGAATAAATGTATAGTTCCTGGGGCAAGTGGGGGAAAGGACGGTGGGGTGGGGGGGTGGGGCAGGGGTGAGCAATAGTTAGGGAGTTTGGGATGGACATGTACACATTGCTACATTTAGAGGGGATAACCAACAAGGACCTATTGTAGAGCACAGGGAACTCTGCTCAGGGTTATGTGGCAGCCTGGATGGAAGGGGAGTTTGGAGGAGAATGGATACATGTGTACGTATGGCTGGGTCCATTTGCTGCTCACCTAAAACTCAGAATATTGTTAAATCGGCTACGCGTGCTAAGTCACTATGCATGCTCAGTCACTTCAGCTGTGTCCGACTCTGTTCAACCCCAGGGACCATAGCCAATCAGGCTCTGCTGTCCATGGGATTCTCTAGGCAGGAATACTGGAGTGGGTTACCATGCCCTCCTCCAGGGGATCTTCCTGACCCAAGGATCGAACTGGGGTCTCCTGTGGCTCCTGCATTGCAGGCGGATTCTTTACCTCTGGGCCACCTGGGAAACCCTAATCAGCTATGGTTGGTTGTATACGCTGTCGAGTCCAACTCTTTGCAACCCTAAATACTGCAGCCTGCCAAGCTCCCCCGTCTATGGGATTTTCCAGGCAAGAATGCTGGAGTGGGAAATCAGCTATACTCCAATACAAAATAAATTATTTTTACAAAGATAAGTATATTTCATAATCTTTTGTGGGAATAGCTTTTTTGGGAAAACACATGGAGATTGGAACTTGCATACTCCCTAAGAGCGAAGAAACATGTTCCAGAGAAAGGGGAGTGGAGAGGAGAAAACAGAGCAGGAGTTGCCCATTCCTTGAGCCTGGATCCTCAGTTCTGTTTGCTGCAGGTTTGGAGTTATCTCTAGGAGGGTGGTCATTGCAGCCATGACATTAAAAGACACTTACTCCTTGGAAGGAAAGTTATGACCAACCTAGAGAGCATATTCAAAAGCAGAGACATTACTTTGCCAACAAAAGTCCGTCTAGTCAAGGCTATGGTTTTTCCAGTGGTCATGTATGGATGTGAGAGTTGGACTGTGAAGAAAGCTGAGCACCAAAGAATTGATGCTTTTGAACTGTGGTGTTGGAGAAGACTCTTGAGAGTCCCTTGAACTGCAAGGAGATCCAACCAGTCTATCCTAAAGGAGACCAGTCCTGGGTATTCATTGGAAGGACTGATGCTGAGTATGAAATTTCAATACTTTGGCTACCTCATGCAAAGAGTTGACTCATTGGAAAAGACTCTGATGCTGGGAGGGATTGGGGGCAGGAGGAGAAGGGGACGACAGAGGATGAGATGGCTGGATGGCATCACCGACTCAGTGCACATGAGTTTTGGGTGAACTCCGGGATTTGGTGATGGACAGGGAGGCCTGGCGTGCTGCAATTCATGGGGCCACAAAGAGTCAGACACGACTGAGTGACTGAACTGACTAGGAGGGTGGAGGTAAGTAACAGAAAGCTGCTCAGCTAAGCTCAGCAGGCAAGAAGTATATCCAAAAGCTGTTGTGGTTGGGTGGGAAATGGGGAGGGGGATCTGGAGGAGAGTGAGTAGCCTGGGAAGCTGAGTACAGAGGCAAGAGCCCATCATAGGAATGATATAATTAGGAACCTAGCTTTGCAGAGTCAAAGAAAGCTCCTAGAACCCTGAATACATTCCCCATTGCTGCCTCCACTCAGGACAAGCTACAAGGGAGAATTCTCCAGAAAGAGGATGGAGGGCTGAGTGTTTGGAGGAGAATGGACACATGTGTATGTATGGCTGGGTCCATTTGCTGTTCACCTAAAACTCAGAATATTGTTAAATCGGCTACGCGTGCTAAGTCACTATGCATGCTCAGTCACTTCAGCTGTGTCTGACTCTGTTCAACCCCATGGACATTAGCCAACCAGGCTCCACTGTCCATGGGATTCTCCAGGCAGGAATACTGGAGTGGGTTGCCATGCCCTCCTCCAGGGAATCTTCCAGACCCAGGGATCGAACTCAAGTCTCCATCATTGCAGATTCTTTACTGGCTGAGCCACCAGGGAAAGAAAGAGCTTTACTGGAGAAAAGGTTCTCCCTCCAACCAGAATTAGATGGATTCTAAACCCCAGCTCCAGTATGAGGCCCCGGAGATGCCGTAGATTTTGATTCAGGCAGACCGGAACTCACATCTTGGCTTTGCCACTTACTGGCTGCATGACCCTGGGCAAATTATTTCATGGGGCAGGGCCTCAACTTTATCACCCATTAAATAGGGATGACTTCCCCCTCTTACAGTGTATTGAGTTGACCAAAGAGTTCATTCGAATTTTTTTATAAGATGGGACAGAAAAATCCGAAGGAACCTTCTGGCCGATCCAATAGTTTGGGTGAGTGTTACAGAAGAACAAATGTAAACCAGCTGGCCGAGGAGGAATTCCATAAATGCTCTTTTCCCCTCTCCTTCCATCCCAGATTTCGAAACGTCCTTGACTCATCACATCTCTGACTCGGAGCCCAGGGAGCACAGCCACAGTGATGGGAAGGTGTTTATTTCACGAAGGGAGGGAGGCCAAGTCCACGTCAGCATTGCTGCCGCAGGGAGGTTAGATGTGGGGCCGAACAGCACACAAGTGGACGGTACGACAGCCCAATGAACACACAGCCCAGCGGCCTGCTGAAGCTGGGAGCCGTGCGCCCGCCCACCACACACACACACACACTCTGCCCACCTGAGCTGAGGGGGGCCACGCCAAGGGATGTGCTTCTCTGGAGCTGCCCATGTGAAACTGACAGTCTGAGAGCCAGAAACAAAAGCAAGCAAGGACTACAGACCTGACCCAGTGCAGCATCTCTCACTACTTGAACCAAACCAAGTGTTTGCTTAAGTTTGTAATCCAGAAAATGTATTCTCTTCTAAATGAAAAGAAACTGAGGAGGGAGGTCTTAGAAAAAGAAAAAAGGCTCCCTTTCACATTTTCCTCACAGGATTAAAGTCTGAACATTAGACAACATAGTAAATCTAACCTTGAATAAGCCCCTCAAAATCCCTCCCAGGTGGAGCACGTTTGGAGAGAAAATTGTGTCCAAGACCATCTTCGACTCACCTCATGTTTGAGAACATGGTGATCAAACCCCAACATTGGAGTCGGACAAAATATTTGTATGTCTGCAGTTTTTAACAAGAGTCCTGATTGCAAATATTCCATGCCGTTGCCCCACAGACAAATATTTGCCCAGGTTATAAATTTGAATTTAGAAAAATGCGGCTGGGCAGACATAGGCCCGCTGTGTTAGGAGGCCCTGTCAGTCCTGGCTTTGACGGTTGATCCTGAAAAGGGCCTTACAGTGTGTCCTGGAGGTGCAATCAGAGAGCCAACAATTGCCTTGAAGGGAGTCACTGGATGTTTCTTCCTTCACAGAGCGCTAAACACACACATGATGCCAGGGTGGGCTCCCTAGAGGGATGAGATGAGAGAAGGGAGGGAGACTCAAGAAGGAGGGAATATACGTAATTACAGCTGATTCACGTTGATGTACGCCAGAAACCAATGCAACATTGTAAAGCAATTATCCTCCAATTAAAAAAAATAGAAATCACCCATATAAAAAATAGTAATAAGTAAACATACAGATGCTGTCCACTGGCATGCCAAGAGTTATGGGGCCCTTGGAAAATTTTTCCAACAGATTAAGTCTCTTGGAACATTTAGTAGCTGTTTTCCCCTTGGTTTTCATGTTTTGTTTCTCAATTCCCATACCAGCCTGCTGGGGTTTGTTATGGGGAATAAGAGAGGGTATATTTGATCCAGGGTATATTTGAGCCAAATAGAAACAGAGAAATCCCCCTGTACACCCTGAGAAATCGAGGTTCAAATGTTCAAATACCAGCAGGACTGACAGACGTTCAGCCCCTACAGCTTGAATGAGGATTAGCTACTGGGGCAGCCACCTGCCTAAAGCACTCCCTTACAAGTTTTGATTATCTTCATGGCGATTGTTGTTCAGTCGAGTCCAACTCTTTGTGACCCCATGGACTGAAGCATGCTAGGCTTCCCTGTCCTCCACTATCTCCTGGAGTTTGCTCAAATTCGTGTCCACTGAGTCACTGATGCCATCTAACCATCTCATCCACGGTCGCCCCCTTCTCCTCCTGCTTTCATTCTTTCCCAGCATCAGGGTCTTTTCTAATGAGTCGGCTCTTTGCATCAGGTGACCACAAGTATTGGAGCTTCAGCATCAGTCCTTCCAATGAATATTCAGGGTTGATTACCTTTAGGATTGACTGGTTTGATCTCCTTGCTGTCCAAAGGATTCCCAAGAGTCTTCTCCAGCACCATAATTCGAAAGCGTCAATTCTTCAGTGCTCAGTCTTCTTTATGGGCCAGCTCTCACATCTGTACATGACTATTGGAAAAACCATAGCTTTGACCATATGGACGTTCAGTGGCAAAGTGATGTCTCTGCTTTTTATTTATTTCATGGCAATACCATTGCCTATTTCTTTCTTTTTAAACAAACTTATTTACACATTTATTTATTGGCTGCATTGGGTTGTTGCTGCACCTTGGCTTTCTCTAGTTGCAGAGTGGGGGCTACTCTCTAGCAGCAGTTCGTGGACTTGACATTGCAGCAGCTTCTCTTGTTTGCCCGCTCAGTAGGTTGCAGCACCTGGGCTTAGTTGCCCCAAGGCATATGGGATCTTCTTGGACCGGGAATGAAACCCATGATGCCTGTATTCGAAGGTGAATTCTTAAGCACTGGACCACCAGGGAAGTCCCACTGTTGCCTGTTTCTTTGAGACATTGATCCTTTAGCAAAACTTCACTCACAAGTACAAATTACTCAATTTTTAAACTCAAAAGTTTACTTAGTTCCGCTTCATTGAGAACTGTTTACTTAACTGCTATTTTTACTTTCTTGGATAAATGACTTAACCTTCATTTGAAATATCATTTAGAATTTCTTTAAGTATTTGAGGAGGATGCTGCCTTCAGGTATGTTGACCAGCAAAAAGAAAAAAAACAAAGAGAGTGAAGAAGGGTTCTTTACCTGGAGCCTAAAGCCCCCTCTCCCCAAGCCTTGACGTTTTATTTTAAAGTGACTTTACCATCCTGGCCTCAACTGGTTACTTAGCAACTGTTCTTATCAACAATTCTGGTTTTCTCCTGATTGCCTTGTAAGAGAATAATACCTTTGGTACCTTCTATTTCCTCTTATCCAGATGTAATAAGGAACAGTTTTATAAAAGGTCACCCACAGGAATTATAGTTTACTTTGTAAGCACCGCAACTCACCAGCACACAACTAGGGTTGGAAGATATGTAATTAGCATTGTGCTTCCAACAGCGAATGTTAAACATTTATGTACATCAGAATCTCCTGGGGAACTTCCTAAAAATCCAAAGATCCAGACCCTATCGGATTTCAAAGAGCTGGAGGCTCTATATTCTTTTGGAGCTCATCTATGTTGGAGAATCACTACCAGACCCTGCACACACTTGGAACCAGAATAATCAGAGCCCTAGTAGGCAAGAGCCCATCTGCCGGTGTCCATCAAAATCAGGCCAATGCCTGACCTTTCACAAAGGTAGTAAGGAGATCTCTCCAATGCTTAATCACAACCATGGACCCAGAGCAATCAAGCTCTTAGAGGTTCTGCATCTTCTCCTGTAAGCGTTGTGCTGCGTCATCGCTCTGAGGAAATGCAATCTACCAGAACATCAGAGAGAGACAGGCAAGCCACGCCAAGGGGAAAACAAGGCACATGTCTGGCTTTCTCCAAAACTGGGATTTCAGTTAGCTAGTAAAACTCACTCTGCAATCACAGGGCTGTGAGAGACTAAAATTCATTGTAAACAAAAAAAAATGTTGGCATTTCTATCCCCAGAGAACTTAGCAGCTTATTAAGCCCTCTCTCTGGAGGGGTTTAAAGCACAGATCTGGTTGTGCATCCATGACTTGAAATTCTTTGACCTTCAGAGAGAATCATCAGGCTGTTTCCTGGAAGGGCTTAGAACAGTTTCTCCATCCTACAGCACTCGGTCAAATGGACTGATACGAGTGATATGCAACTTCTCCAGACACAACCAAAAAAAAAAAATGTGGAGAAAGACCATGAAAGCAGAAAATACTCCAGACTAGAGGAGCCTGGTGGGATACAGTCCATGGGATCACAAAGAGTCAGATACGACTGAGCAACTAACACACATACCCATAACTGATTCGAATTGTTTTAAAGCAGAAACCAACACAACATTGTAAAATAATTATCTTTCAATTAAAAAAAAAAAAGTGGTTACCAGTGGGGAGAGGCAAGGATGGAGGAGCAAAGTAGGGACAGGGAATTGAGAGGCACAAACTACTATGTATATAAAAAAAATAAGCTGCAAGGATATCTTACAGCACAGGGAATATAGCCAATGTTTTATAAGAACTATAAATGGGACATAACATTTAAAAACTGTGAATCACTCTGCTGTATACTTGAAACTTATATAAGATTGTACATCAACTGTACCTCAATTAAAATAATTGAGGGTCCTCAAAAAACTAAAAATAGAGTTACCATGTGATCCAGCAATCTCATTCCTGGGCATATAGCTGGACAAAATTATATTCAAAAAGATACATTTTCCCCTATGTTCGTAGCAGCACTATTCACAATAGCCAACAAATGGAAGCACCCTCAATGTGTGTTGACAGGTGAATGGATGAAAAAGATGCACTACATATAGACACTGGAATACTACTCAGCCAGAAACAAGATTAAAATAATGCCATTTGCATTAAAGGCAAAAAGGCCTAAAGGTAAAAAGGATGGACCGGGAGATTATCAACCCAAGTGAAGTAAGTCAGACAGAGAAAGAAAAGTATCATATGATTTTGTTTAGATGTAGAATCACTTAAAAAATAATACAGATGAATGTATTTACAAGACAGAAACAGACGTAAGACTTAGAAAACAAACTTATGGCTACTAATGGGGAGGAGGAATAAATTGGGAATTTGGGATTAACATATACACATTACTATATTTAAATTAGACAACCAACAAGGACCTACAGTATAGCACAGGGAACTGTATTCAATATTCTGTACTAACCTAAATGGGGAAAGAATTTGAAAAAGAATAGATACATATATACATAAAACTGAATCACTTTGCTGTACACCAGAAACTAACACAACATTATAACTCAACTATACTCCAAAATGTAAAATACAAAAATTTTTTTAATTGTTCTCTACCTCAATTCAAAAAGTTGCTTAATTTTTCTAAGTTTACTAAACCATGGTTTTAAGTGATGTGCTTAGAAAACAAACGTCATTCTTCCCGTGGTTGAAAAGATCCATGGGGCACACAGACCGCAAGGCTTGGGTTCCCAGTAGAAGCACGTCTCAGCCTCACTGGCACACTGACAAGTCACAGGAAACAGAATTTTCTAGAACAGCCCAGAAAGGATGCTAGAGACCCTGGCAAGTCACAGAGGAGCTACTCTAGACTTCATTTCCAAAATATCCAGGAGTCCCTTACATACACACCCATCCTGAAGTCATAGCTTCTTACTAAGGACTCTCAAGGTTTATATTTTGCACAACAAAAATTAAGCTTTTCAGTAAAGTCTAAAGGCGGTCATCTTGAGCAAGTGACACCTTTCTAAGCATTATTGCTTGCTGCTTCATGATTAAAGAAGAAAGGATGATGGACAAATGGAAGGCTGCACATCAAAGAGTAGAAGGAACGAGCTTTGGGCTCCACGCACCTTTCACCTGTGAGGCCTCAGGAACAGTGTGCTAATGTGTCCAGACCCTAGTTTCCTCATCCATAAAATGAGGAGAGTAAATGTATCCCGCGTATCCCCTCTTCATGTTGCTGGGAGGGTTAAATTCAATGAGATTCTGCTTGGAGTACAGCAGTCCCACCAAGAAAGTTTTCAGCAAGTATCAGCTGTCATTTTGGATCTAGAAGGAAACAAGATTGCTCATATTAGGCAAAATTCTCAAGTCACTGAAAAGTTGGTCATTGTAAGAAAGAATGTGGAGGTGTGGAAGGTGGTCGAGGTAACCTGCCTGTTCTCGCTTCTAAAAATTAAATGTACAAGGGACTTAATCAATTCTGTATTGAACTTCTGATCTACAAGCCCAAGACTGGGGCATCAATGAAAGAAAATGAGTGTCAGTCACTCAGTTGGGTCTGACTCTTTGTGATCCCATGGACTACTGTAACCCACCAGGCTCCTCCGTCCATGGAATTCTCCAGGCAAGAATACCGGAGTGGGTTGCCATTTCCTACTCCAGGGGATCTTCCTCTGGCATACTTTACTTTCCAGATCCTTATTTAATTCTCTGGCTTCTTCTTCTTCTTTTTTTTTTTTTTCACTTTCACTGGTGGCTTAGACAGTAAAGAATCTGCCTGAAGTGTGGGAGATCTGGGTTCTATTCCTGGGTCAAGAAGAGAGTGAAGAGAATGCATGTGTTCAATTGTGTCTGACTCTTCACAACCCCATGGACTGTAGCCCACCAGGCTCCTTTGTCCATGGATTTCCCAGGCAAGAATACTGGAGTGGGTTATGGTTTCTTTCCCTAGGGGATCTTCCTGACCCAGGGATCAAACCCAGCTCTCCTGCCTTGCAGGCATATTCTTTGCAGCTAAGCCACCACAAGGGTCCTTAAAAGCAGGAGAGGGAGGACAGAGATCAGAGTGATATGACACGAGAAAGACTTGACCTGCGCTTTCTGGCTTTGAGGTTGGAGGAAGGGGCCACCATCCAAGGAACACAAGCAGCCTCTAGAAGCTGGAAAGGGCAAGGAAGCAGATTCTCCTCTGGAGCCTCGAGGAAAGAACACTTCCCTGTCGACATCTTAATTTTAGCCCATGAGACCTGTGTTATTCTCCTTCCCTACAGAAAAGGAAAATAATTAACTCATGTTGCTTAAGCCACTAAATCTGTGGTCATTTGTTATAGCAACAATAGAAACAAATACAACTCTTGCCATAAGCATTGGTGACTTTAATGTTACATGGGGTAGACAGTCTATCCAATATCCTTCAGTCCCTCAGTTCCCTGTATTTCCCTCTTCCAAAGTTCTCATTCCCATGCTCTTGTCTTTTCCTCAAACCTTTCCGTAATCTCATCCTTAAGCATCCCACTCTCCAAACACCACTTTTCTTATCTTTCCACCTCACCCCCCCTAAGTCCAGAACTCAGGCTCCAAAAGTCCTCTGGTTTCACATCCCTATTCCCTTCCTAGTTGATGTGTCATTGACCATAAATACAGTCATCCCTTAAATGTCACCCCTATCATTTTTTAAAAATAGTTTTTTTATCAGCTGTTACATGTCTGAGTTGTGGCAGGTTCAATGCTTTGGGATTGCAGAGTCTGAGGCACTGAACCACCAGAGAAGTCCTGATGTATCCCTATCATTTTTATTCTCCTTTCTTTCCTTCACGTTCATTGTAAAATCCAAACCCTGGAAAGTTCAAACCACCTCCGCCACACACACACACACATCTACTCTCACCTATACCCAAGCATTTGAACTTGGCTGAAGAAAAACATTCTGTCAAGCTCCAGTTTCTTTATTTATTTATTATTTTTATTTTTTGCTGCACTGGGTCTTCATTGCTGTGTGCAGGCTTTCTCTCATTGCGAGGAGCGAGGCCTACTCTCTAGTTGCTGGGCTGCTTTTTGAGGTAGCTTCTCTTGTTGCAAAGCATGGGCCTTAGGGTGCGCAGGCTCAGTAGTTGTGGCACAAGGGCTTTGTTGTTCCATGGCATGTGAGATCTTACTTCCTGGACCAGGGATTGAACCATGTCCCTTTCACTGGCAGGCAGATTCTTAACCTCTGGACCACCAGGGTAGCTCCTCAGTTTAAATTTATGATTACTATTCTCAAGAGGACCCTCAGGGTTGTCAGGCAGTCCTGTCTCATTCCTCTCCATTCACTCTCTCATTTCCCTGGGTACATATTTCATACCTGAACACTGAGCCATCACCTCTAACAGGAAGCCCTCCTGATTTCTTCCCTGGCCACCCCAAGACTGGATGAGGAACATATTCTCGGGTCTTTTAAAATACTGTGTGCGAAAAAAGACCAGTAAGATGGTAGAGGAATAGGATGGGGAGACCACTTTCTCCCCCACAAATTCATCAAAAGAACATTTAAACACTGAGTAAAATCCACAAAACAACTTCTGAATGCCGGCAGAGGACATCAGGCACCCAGAAAAGCAGCTCATTGTCTTCAAAAAGAGGTAGGAAAAAATACAAAAGACAAAAAAAAAAAAAAGAGAGAGAGAGACAAAAGAGGTAGGGAGGGAGCTCTGTCCCGGGAAGGAAATCTTAAAAAGAGAGAAGTTTCCAAACACCAGGAAACACTCTCACTGCTGAGTCCATGGCGAGCCTTGGAAGCACAGAGGGCAACATAACAGGGAGGAAAAATAAATAAATAATTAAAGCCCACAGATTACGAGCCCAGCGGTAACTCCCCCAGCGGAGAAGCAGCGCAGACACCTGCATCCACCATTAGCAAGCAGGTGCTGGGCAGGGAGGCGCGGGCTGTATTGCTCGCCCAAATGCCCCAAGGGTAACCAGAGCGAACTAACTTGGGCTAGCAAACCAGACTGTGGGATAGCTACCACGTGGAAAGCTCTAACATAAGACACTGCCAGGACCGCACATAGAACAAAGGATGGAACAGAATTAGCCGGCTGCAGACCATCCCCCTCCAGTGACAGGCAGCCAGAGCCGGAAGGGCTGGAAGGGGGCAATCACAGCCCCAGAGAGACATTACCTACCAAACTGCAAGCAGGTTTCTTTGCTAACTAAGACTTCTTGGGGTTCTGGACAGTCATCATCCGCCTGAGAAGGTGCGCCAGTTGTACACCCAGAAAACTTAGCAGCAGGGACAGGAGAGGTGATAAGTCACAGCGACCACGCTCGCCAAACACCTGAGCTACTCAGATCTGGGAAGGGCACAAAACGCAGGCCCGACCAAGTCTGAAACTCTGAGGACTACCTGAGTGCCTGAACCTGAGCAGCTTAGACCTCAGAGGTGCATGCAGGCCAGGGCTGGCCTCAGACGGTTCCCGGCGGAGCAACCTAGAGCCTGAGCTGTGTGCAAGGCCCAGTGTGGCTAAGACACAGTGAGCACATGCCAATGTTATTTGTTTGCAGCGTCCCTCCCTCCCCACAGCGCGACTGAACAAGTGAGCCTAAAAAAAGTGTCCACCACCGCCCACCTTGTGTCAGGGCAGAAATCAGACACCGAAGAGACCAGCAAACAGAAGAAGCTAAAACAGAGGGAACTGCCTTGGAAGTGACAGGTGCCTTGGAAGTGACAGATTAAAACCCTGTCGTTAGTACCGACTACATAGGAAGGGGCCTATAGGTCTTGAGAAATATAAGCCAGACCAAGGAACTATGTGAAAATGAACTGACCCCACACTGCCCACAACAACACCAGAGAAAGTCCTAGATATATCTTTACTATTTTTACGATCATTCTTTTTTTTCTTTTCTTTTTCTTTTTTTTTAAACTTTTTAAAAATTTTAAGTCCTCTATTACTCCTTTAATTTTCATTTTTATAACCTACTATTACTTTTCAAAAAAGAAGACCCTATTTTTAAAGCAAACTTCATATATACATTTTTTAAAATAATTCTTGTGACTTTGTTTTTTTTTTTTCTCTTCTTCTTCTTTTCTTTAATATTGTATTTTTGAAAATCCAACCTCTACTCTAGATTTTTGATCTTTGCTTTTTGGTATTTGCTATCAATTTTGTACCTTCAAAAACCCAATCTTCAGTACCCATTTTTACTTGACAGTGAGATTACTGGCTTGACTGCTCTCTCCTCCTTTGGACTCTCCTTTTTCTCCACCAGGTCACCTCTGTCTCCTCCCTCCCCCTTCTCTTCTCTACCCAACTCTGTGAATTTCTGTGTGTTTCAGATGGTGGGAACTGATTACTGGCTGGATCTGTCTCTTCTCTTTTCATTCCCCCCTTTTACCCTTCTGGCCACCTCTGTCTCCTTCCTCCCTCTTCTCTTCTCGTATATATGTTCTCCGTGAACATCTCTGAGCGGTCCAGACTGTGGAGGGCACATAAGGAAGTGATTACTGGCTAGCTTGCTCTCTTCTCTTTTGATTCCACCTCATCTCATTTGGGTCACCTCTAACTCCCTCCTCTTCTTATCTTCTCCATGTAACTCTGTGAACCTCTCTGGGTGTCCCTCACTGTGGAGAAACTTTTCATCTTTAACCTAGATATTTTATCACTGGTGCTGTATAGAAGGAGAAGTCTTGAGACTACTGTAAAAATAAGACTGAAAACCAGAAGCAGGAGGCTTAAGTCCAAATCCTGAGAACATCAGAGAATTAACTCCAGGGAACATTAATTGATAGAAGCTCATCAAATGCCTCCATACCTACACTGAAACCAAGCACCATCCCAGGGCCAAAAAGTTCCAAAGCAAGACATACCATGCAAATTCTCCAGCAACATAGGAACACAGCCCTGAGCTTCAATATACAGGCTGCCCAAAGTTACTCCAAAACCACTGACATCTCATAACTCATAACTGGACACTTCATTGCACTCCAGAGAGAAGAATCCAGCTCCACCCACTAGAACACTGACACAAGCTTCCCTAACCAAGAAACCTTGACAAGCCACTGACACAACCCCACCCACAGTGAGGAAACTCCACAATAAAGAGAACTCCACAAACTGCCAGAATACACAAAGGCCACCCGAAACTCAGCAATATAAACAAGATGAAGAGACAGAGGAATACCCAGCAGGTAAAGGAACAGGATAAATGCCCACAAAACCAAACAAAAGAGGAAGAGATAGGGAATCTACCTGATAAAGAATTCCAAATAATGATAGTGAAAATGATCCAAAATCTTGAAATAAAAATGGAATCACAGATAAATAGCCTGAAGACAAGGATTGAGAAGATGCAAGAAAAGTTTAACAAGGACCTAGAAGAAATAAAAAAAGAGTCAATATATAATGAATAATGCAACAAATGAGATCAAAAACACTCTAGAGGCAACAAATAGAATAACGGAGGCAGAAGATAGGATTAGTGAAATAGAAGATAGAATGGTAGAAATAAATAAATCAGAGAGGAAAAAAGAAAAGCAAATTAAAAGAAGTGAGGACAACTTCAGAGACCTCCAGGACAATATGAAATGCTCCAACATTTGAATTATAGGAGTCAAAAGACCATGAGAAAATGCTCAAGGAGATAATAGTTGAAAACTTCCCTAAAATGGGGAAGGAAATAATCACCCAAGTCCTAGAAACCCAGAGAGTCCCAAACAGGATAAACCCAAGGCAAAACACCCTAAGACACATATTGATCAAATTAACAAAGATCAAACACAAAGAACAAATAGTACAAGCAGCAAGGGAAAAACAACAAATAATACACAAGGGGATTCCCATAAGGATAACAGCTGATCTTTCAATAGAAACTCTTCAGGCCAGGAGGGAATGGCAAGACATACTTAAAGTGATGAAAGAAAATAACCTATAGCCCAGATTACTGTACCCAGCAAGGATCTCCAAATATGAAGGAGAAATCAAAGGCTTTACAGACAAGCAAAAGCTGAGAGAATTCAGCACCACCAAACCAGCTCTCCAACAAATGTTAAAGGACATGCTCTAGACAGGAAACACAAAAAGGGTGTATAAACCAGAACCCAAAACAATAAAGTAAATGGAAACGGGATTGTACTTATCAATAATTACCTTAAATGTAAATAGGTTGAATGCCCCAACCAAAAGACAAAGACTGGCTGAATGGATACAAAAACAAGACCCCTATATATGTTGTCTACAAGAGACCAACCTCAAAACAGGGGACACATACAGACTGAAAGTGAAGGGCTGGAAAAAGATATTCCATATAAATAGAGACCAAAGGAAAGCAGGAGTAGCAATACTCATATCAGATAAAATAGACTTTAAAACAAAGGCTGTGAAAAGAGACAAAGAAATGATCAAAGGAGCAATCCAAGAAGAAGATATAACAATTATAAATATATATGCACCCAACATAGGAGCACTGCAATATGTAAGACAAATGCTAACAAGTATGAAAGGGGAAATTAACAAGAACACAATAGTGGGAGACTTTAATACCCCACTCACACCTATGGATAGATCAACTAAACAGAAAATTAACAAAGAAACACAAACTTTAAATGATACAATAGACCAGTTAGACCTAATTGATATCTATAGGATATTTCACCCCAAAACAATGAATTTCACCTTTTTCTCAAGCACACACAGAACCTTCTCCAGGATAGATCACATCCTGGGCCATATATCTAGCCTTGGTAAATTCAAAACATTGAAATCATTCCAAGCATCTTTTCTGACCATAATGCAGTAAGATTAGATCTCAATTACAGGAGAAAAAATTTAAAAATTCCAACATATGGAGGCTGAACAACACACTGCTGAATAACCAACAAATCACAGAAGAAATCAAAATATGCATAGAAATGAATGAAAATGAAAACACAACAACCCAAAACCTGTGGGACACAATAAAAGCAGTGCTAAGAGGAAAGATCATAGCAATACAGACATACCTCAAGAAACAAGAAAAAAGTCAAATAAATAACCTAACTCTACACCTAAAGCAACTAGAAAAGGAAGAAATGGAGAACCCCAGGGTTAGTAGAAGAAAAGAAATCTTAAAAATTAGGGCAGAAATAAATGGAAAAGAAACAAAAGAGACCATAACAAAAGTCAACAAAGCAAAAAGCTGGTTCTTTGAAAGGATAAATAAAATTGACAAGCCATCAGCCAGACTCATCAAGAAACAAAGGGAGAAAAATCAAATCAATAAAATTAGAAATGAGAATGGAGAGATCACAACAGATAACACAGAAATACAAAGGATCATAAGAGACTACTATCAGCAATTATATGCCAATAAAATGGACAACGTGGAAGAAATGGCCAAATTCTTAGAAAAGTACAACTTTCCAAAACTGAAACAGGAAGAAATAGAAAATCTTAACAGACCCATCACAAGCACAGAAATTAAAACGGTAATCAGAAATCTTCCAGCAAACAAAAGCCCAGGTCCAGATAGGTCCAGATGGCTTCACAGCTGAATTCTACCAAAAATTTAGAGAAGAGCTAACACCTATCCCCCTCAAACTCTTCCAGAAAATTGCAGAGGAAGGGAAACTTCCAAACTCAATCTATGAGGCCACCATCAGCCTAATACCAAAACCTGACAAAGATGCCACAAAAAAAGAAAACTACAGGCCAATATCACTGATGAATATAGATGCAAAAATCCTTAACAAAATTCTAGCAATCAGAATCCAACAACACATTAAAAAGATCATACACCATGACCAAGTGGGCTTTATCCCAGAGATGCAAGGATTCTTCAATATCTGCAAATCAATCAATGTAATACACCACATTAACAAATTAAAAAATAAAAGCCATGTGATTATCTCAATAGATCAGAGAAAGCCTTTGACAAAATTCAACAGCCATTTATGATAAAAACTCTCCAGAAAGCAGGAATACAAGGAACATACCTCAACATAATAAAAGCTATATATGACAAACCCACAGCAAACATTATCCTCAATGGTGAAAAATTGAAAGCATTTCCCCTAAAGTCAGGAACAAGACAAGGGTGCCCACTCTCACCACTACTATTCAACATAGTTCTGGAAATTTTGGCCACAGCAATCAGAGCAGAAAAAGAAATAAAATGAACCCAAATTGGAAAAGAAGAAGTAAAACTCTCACTGTTTGCAGATGACATGATCCTCTACATAGAAAACCCTAAAGACTCCACCAGAAAATTACTAGAGCTAATCAAAGAAAATAGTAAAGTTGTAGGATATAAAATCAACACACAGAAATCCCTTGCATTCTTATACACTAATTATGAGAAAGTAGAAAAAGAAATTAAGGAAACAATTCCATTCACCATTGCAACAAAAAGAATAAAATACTTAGGAATATATCTACCTAAAGAAACTAAAGATCTATATATAGAAAACTATAAAACACTGATGAAAGAAATCAAAGAGGACACTAATAGATGGAGAAATAGACCATGTTCATGGATTGGAAGAATCAATATAGTGAAAATGACCATACTACCCAAAGCAATCTACAGATTCAATGCAGTCCCTATCAAGCTACCAGTGGTATTTTTCACAGAGTTAGAACAAATAATTTCACAATTTGTATGGAAATACAAAAAAACCTCGAATAGCCAAAGCAATCTTGAGAAAGAAGAATGGAACTGGAGTAATCAACTTGCCTGATTTCAGGCTCTACTACAAAGCCACAGTCATCAAGACAGTATGGTACTGGCACAAAGACAGAAATATAGATCAATGGAACAAAATAGAAAGCCCAGAGATAAATCCACACACCTATGGACACCTTATCTTTGACAAAGGGGGCAAGAATATACAATGGATTAAAGACAATCTCTTTAACAAGTGGTGCTGGGAAAACTGGTCAACCACTTGTAAAAGAATGAAACTAGAACACGTTCCAACACCATACACAAAAATAAACTCCAAATGGATTAAAAATCTAAACATAAGACCAGAAACTATAAAACTCCTAGAGGAGAACATAAGCAAAACACTCTCCAACATAAATCACAGCAGGATCCTCTATGACCCACCTCCCAGAATACGAGAAATAAAAGTAAAAATAAACAAATGGGATATAATTAAAATTAAAAGCTTCTGCACAACAAAGGAAACTATAAACAAGGTGAAAAGACAGCCTTCAGAATGGGAGAAAATAATAGCAAATGAGTGGGTTGCCATTTCCTTCTCCAGTGCATGAAAGTGAAAAGTGAAAGTGAATTCGCTCAGTCGTGTCCAACTCTTCACGATCCCATGGACTGCAGCCTACCAGGCTCCTCCATCCATGGGATTTTCCAGGCAAGAGTACTGGAGTGGGGTGCCATTGCCTTCTCCGAATAGCAAATGAAGCAACTGACAAACAACTAATCTCAAAAATATACAAGCAACTCCTGCAGCTCAATTCCAGAAAAATAAAGACCCAATCAAAAAATGGGCCAAAGAACTAAATAGACAGTTCTCCAAAGAAGACATACAGATGGCTAACAAACACATGAAAAGATGCTCAACATCACTCATTATCAGAGAAATGCAAATCAAAACCACAATGAGGTACGATTTCACACCAGTCAGAATGGCTGCGATCCAAAAGTCTACAAGTAATAAATGCTGGAGAGGGTGTGGAGAAAAGGGAACCCTCTTACACTGTTGGTGGGAATGCAAACTAGTACAGCCACTATGGAGAACAGTGTGGAGACTCCTTAAAAAACTGGAAATAGAACTGCCTTATGACCCAGCAATACCACTGCTGGGCATACACACTGAGGAAACCAGAATTGAAAGAGACACATGTGCCCCAATGTTCATCACAGCATGGTTTATAATAGACAGGACATGGAAGCAACCTAGATGTCCATCAGCAGATGAATGGATAAGAAAGCTGTGGTACATACACACAATGGAGTACTACTCAGCCCTTAAAAAGAATACATTTGAATCAGTTCTAGTGAGGTGGATGAACCTGGAGCCAATTATACAGAGTGAAGTAAGCCAGAAAGAAAAAACACCAATACAGTATACTAATACATATATATGGAATTTAGAAAGATGGTAACGATAACCCGGTATGCGAGACAGCAAAAGAGACACAGATGTATAGAACAGTCTTTTGGACTCTGCAGGAGAGGGAGAGGGTGGGATGATTTGGGACAATGGCATTGAAACATGTATAATATTATATAAGAAATGAATTACCAGTCTAGGTTTGATGCAGGATACAGGATGCTTGGGGCTGGTGCACTGGGATGACCCAGAGAGATGGTATGGGGAGGGAGGTGGTAGAGGGGTTCAGAATTGGGAACACGTGTACACCCATGGTGGATTCATGTTGATGTATGGCAAAACCAATACACTATTGTAAAGTAAAATAAAAATAAATAAATAAACAATAAAATGGTAAAAAATAAAATAAAATAAAATACTGTGTGCGTATTATCACACTTACCACCTTGGATTATAATTATCCATATGCCCATTGGATGATGTGATCCCAATGGGCAGAAACCTGATGCTTTTCCATGTCCTACAGTAAGCCCACTGTCCAGCACAGAGCAGGTATTCAGTGCCTGCTTGATGAATGGATAAAAATTCAATGAGTGAACTGACAAATGAAGTGGAATGAAAAAGGTATAAAAGCCAGATGACTCACAACATTGTATGGTGGGGGAGTTTTAGCCTCTGAATCACTTTTTCCCCAAAAGAATAGCAGTCAGAGTGGCTAACTGACCACCCAAGGCCAATAGTGTGCTGGGCACACATCCTGAGACAGCCATTGGAAAGTGGGTTTGGATCTACTTGTTAAAATGAGGATAGATTTCATTTGGGGATGTTCTCAACTATGGAGTCACGGAATCTTAGAGAGGGATGGGTCCTTTGAGGTCACTTAAGTTGATGCTCTGAGCTGATCCAGCCAAAGCGAAGAAGAGACCTTGGCTTCAGAGCAGTACTGTTAGCCATTTCGGTGGATTTGTTACTATATTAATTATTTTGAACCCAAGTTGTTTAGAAGATGAAAAAGATATTAGAAAAGAAAAATGATCCCTTAAAAGGAGGCCAAGTAAAATTGGCCACTTTTGTACATTTTTTTTTTTGATTTGAAAAATGAAGACAGAATCAGAGGAAATGGAGAGATGTGTGAGCCGAAGTCAGTAAATCAAGGACTGCAGGCTCCTGCGTGTGCTTGTGTAAATCACCGGACCATACTGACTTTGCATCCAGACAATGGAGGCTATTATACCTGCATCCCTCTCCCCAGACCTGCCTGCATTAGCTAATGCCTGTAACTGCCTTGTGCTCCCTGGAGAGTGGGTATGTGTAAAACTCAGGCTGTTGTAAATATTCCAACAACAGTGAGAAACTAACGGTCCTTTTCCATAATTTGTTGAAAATCATAAACCACATGATTTGACCCAGCCAAGTGGTGAGAAATGTCCCTTATGATTTGATTCAGCCAAGTGGTGAGAAATGCAGCTGATCATCCTTCAACTGATGGGTGAACAAATGGAAACTTGAGGATCTGGGGCTGCCTTTTACCAGAAAGAAAATAAAATGCAAAAATGCGGAACACCCAGTTTCTCTGAGCCACACCTGTGAGCTTTCCATAAAGAATATATATGTGGGGACTTCCCTGGCGGTCCAGTGGTTGAGATTCTGCACTTCCAATGCAGGGGACACAGGTTCCATCCCTGGTCCAGGAACTAAAATCTCACATGCTGCATGGCCAAATAATAATAATAATTTTAAAAATAAAAATGAATAAAAGTCTATGCAAAAAAAAATTATGTATTTGTTTTCTAAAAGTTTATTCAGCACCCACTATGTGCCAAGGACAGAGTGGGGCTAGGTCAAAATAAATCAAGATGATAAGTGATAGTACCTTTGAGAAGGACAACATGTGATGCATGCGGGAGACACACAAATAAATCAAGTCCGACAAGCTCTAGTGAAGAGGCTCTATGATAACCAAGATGCTATCTACCAATATTTCTAATTGCCCTTCTAGGCAGGGGCTAGTTGCTCTGGTCAATAAATGTTAGAAAAAAATTGTATTGGCAGAAGCATTTAGCTGCCAGTATGAGACTCCATCAGAGAAGGCAGTGGCACCCCCACTCCAGTACTCTTGCCTGGCAAATCCCATGGACAGAGGAGCCTGGTAGGATGCAGTCCATGGGGTCGGTAAGAGTCGAACATGACTGAGCGACTTCACTTTCACTTTTCACTTTCATGAATTGGAGAAGGAAATGGCAACCCACTCCAGTGTTCTTGCCTGGAGAATCCCAGGGACAGTGGAGCCTGCTGGGCTGCCGTCTATGGGGTCACACGGAGTCGGACATGACTGAAGCGACTTAGCAGCAGCAGCAGCAAGACTCCATGGGCTTCCCTGGTAGCTCAGCTGGTAAAGAATCTGCCTGTAATGTGGGAGACCTGGGTTTGATCCCTGGGTTGGGAAGATCCCCTGAAGGAGGGCATGGCAACCCACTCCAGTATTCTTGCCTGAAGAAGCCCCATGGACAGAGGAGCCTGGCAGGCTATAGTGCATGGGGTTGCAAAGAGTCAGACATGACTAAGCAACTAAAAACAGCACAGCAGAGCACATGAGACTCCAGAGAGTTTTCATTTGATATCTTAAGTGATTGTGGAAGGATGGGTAGCCATTATGTGCAATGCTGAGCCTTCCCTCTTCAGCTACCCAGAAGAGGGTCCCAAACTACAGCCTACTCTGCATCAACTAGAAATACACCACTGTTCTTCTATACCTGGAAGATGCAGGGAGTATTTGTTATCCACCTCCTGACTAATTCAGGTGTCTACTAAGCACTTTGAGAGTAGAGAGGGAAGTTGATGAAATGAAGGAAACATTCACAGTTGAAGTGACATTTGAATCAAGTAAAACAGGAAATAGTATTCGATCTGGTGCATGTGCACGTATACACTGTGTGTATCTGGAGGGTGTATATGCTCACTGTGAGTTTTAACTTTTAGAGATTTAGGCTACAGAGCATTGGCCGTCCCAGTAAGGAGTTTGAAATGAATCCTATGAACTAGTTTCTTCCAAAAGGTGCTGAGGATCAACATGCTTATACCAAGGATCTTCAGGAGGGCTCTCTAATGGACAGAAATAACGTTGTATTATGAAAAACATTATTCTCTTAGAATTTTTTGTTTTTAAAATTTCTAATTGCATCAGATGTGATGGTCTTCACCCCACTAGGAATAACAGCCCAAGTCCTTTCGATGGGCTGCAAGGCCTGTGACTTGAGCCATGAACCCTCTTCCCTCCTGTGCTTGCCTTGAGCCACACGAGACTCCTTGCAGCTCTGTGTACCCCGGAACCCTCGCGCTTTCCATTCTCTACATGGAATGCTCTGCCCAGTATGCCTTTTGTCTCACTCTCATTTCCTTTAAGTCTCTGCTTGTGTTTCATCTTCCCAGTTGTGCCCTCCAGATACTAGGTCCATAAAAGTATAACCCCTTTACTGACTTGCTTTTCTCAATAGCTCTTATCACCAACTTACAGCAGTCAGTTCAGTCTCTCAGTTATGTCTGACTCTTTGCCACCCCATGGACTGCAGCACACCAGGCTTCCCTGTACCACACCAACTCCTAGAGCTTGCTCAAACTCATGTCCATTGAGTCAGTGATGCCATCCAACCATCTCATCGTCTGTCATCCCCTTCTCCTGCCTTCAATCTTTCCCAGTATCAGGGTCTTTTCCAATGAGTCAGTACTTCACATCAAGTGGCCAAAGTATTGGAGCTTCAGCTTCAGCATCAGCCCTTCCAATGAATATTCAGAACTGATTTCCTTTAGGATGGATTGGTTGGATCTCCTTGCAGTCCAAGGGACTCTCAAGAGACCTCTCCAACACCACAATTCAAAAGCATCAGTTCTTCAGTGCTCAGCTTTCTTTACGGTCCAACTCTCACATCCATACATGACTACTGGAAAAACCATAGCCTTGACTAGATGGACTTTTGTCAGCAAAGTAATGTCTCTGCTTTTTAATATGCTGTCTAGGTTGGTCATAGCTTTTCTTCCAAGGAGCAAGCATCTTTTAATTTCATGGCTGCAGTCACCATCTGCAGTGATTTTGGAGCCCAAGAAAAGAAAGTCTCTTACTGTTTCCATTGTTTCCCCATATATTTGCCATAAAGTGATGGGACCAGATGACACGATCTTTGTTTCTTGAATGTTGAGTTTTAAGTCAGCCAAAATTTTTATTGGTCTATAGTTGCTTTATATATTACAAAATTTTTAAACATTTTGTTTAGTATTTGTCTTTCCTCACTAGGATGTAAGCTCATCAGTGAAAGGAGTTTTTTGACACTTTATTCACCCCTTAATTCTCAGGCCTTAGAATGAACAGCAGGTTTCAAAAAAGTTTTTTTCATTATAGTTTGCATTATAACTCGCTTCAGTCTTGTCTGACTCTTTGCAACCCCATGGGCTGTAGCCCATCAGGCTCCTTTGTCCATAGGATTCTCCAGACAAGAATACTGGAGAGGGTTGCCATGCCCTCCTCCAGGGGCTCTTAGCAACCCAGGGATCAAACCCACATCTTTTATGTCCCCTGCATTGGCAGGTGGGTTCTTTATCATTAGTGCCACCTGGGGAGCCCCATTTATAGTTTGGGTCCTTATAATTAGATTTATGGTATATGTTATTTTGTGTATAGTGTGAGCTAAGGGTCTAAGCATTTTATTGTTGTTGCTGTTGTGTGTTTATTTTCACAAATGGATATTTAGTTTTTCCAGAAGACTATGCTTTCTTCTTGTGCACCCTTTTCAAAAATCAATTGACCACAAATGTATGCATTTATTTCTGGACTCTAGTCTCTATCATTGACCTATGTGTCTATTCTTATGGAAACACCACGTGTATCTGATTACTGTAGCTTTATAATAGGCTTTGAGTCAGGAAGTATAGTTCTTCCAACTTTGTTTACAAAATAGTTTTGGCAACTTAGGTCCTTTGCATTTCCATACAAGTTTAAGAAGAGCAAATACTTTTTTTTTCTTTTTTTTTTTTTTTAGCTCATGGAAACAGTTTTTATCTTATGGAAACAATCCTATAGTTCTTCCTTTTTTTTTTTTTTTGGTGAAAGGTCAGAATTCTACCTGACAAGAACAGGAAAGATTGTTAGTCATTTAAACAGTTATGCCTGGGGTATAAGAAGCACTAAAGAATGACTAACTCTTCTCTCCTTTCTGCACCCTGGCTTGCATCTCCACTAGAAGTTGTGTATCAGAACAACATTGGCTTAGACTCGGCCTCTCTAATGTACCAAGTGGGTGATCTTAGGCCAATTATTTAACCTCACTGAGCTTCGTTTCTTGTATCTGTGAAACTGACATAATAACATCTACCTCATAGGACTGTTCAACTATTAAATATTATGTGCACGCTACATAAAAAGGTCTAATGAATATTTTATGTGTGCATTAATAAATAAATGAAGAGCTAGGGATTATTCGAGCTTTACGACAGAATAAGCCAATAACATTCCATGGCTTCATGATTAAAGAAACATTTGCAAGAGAAGAACTCATCTTCTGGTTTCCCACAGACATTCTTGATGAGAAATTAACCTCTCTGATTCTACCTACCTGCGTGATAGGTAAAAGGGATATTCAACATTCCTCTCATAGGAGTCGTGGCTGAGATTTTCAGAAATCTGCTTTTCTCTTTTTTTATGTTCCAAATAAAGCTCTTTGAGCTCAGAATTGCATTTAGTCCTGGGCAAGAGAAAGCATGTTCTTTGCCCTGAGGGTTGTCAGATTTAGCAAATAAAACTGCTGGAAGCTCCAGTGACCTTTGAATTTCAGATAAGCAATGAACAATTTTTTTAGTATAACTATAGTGAAAGTGAAGTTGCTCAGTTGTGTCCGACTCTTTGCAACCCCATGGACTGTAGCTTATCAGGCTCCTCCGTCCATGGGATTTTCCAGGCAAGAGTGCTGGAGTGGATTGCCATTTCCTTCTCCAACTATGCAATATACTAAATTAGCATTTATTTGTATATATAGGATATATTAGTGTATCTTATGCAATTAGGGTATACACTTTCACTAAAATAAATAGTTCTAATTTATCTGAAATCAAGTTAATTGTGCATCCTATATTTTATTTCGGAGAAGGCAATGGCACCCCACTCCAGTACTCTTGTCTGGAAAATCCCATGGACAGAGGAACCTGGTAGGCTGCAGTCCATGGGGTCACTAAGAGTTGGACACAACTGAGAGACTTCACTTTCACTTTTCACTTTCATGCATTGGAGAAGGAAATGGCAACCCACTCTGGTGTTCTTGTCTGGAGAATCCCAGGGACCGGGGAGCCTCTTGCACTGCCGTCTATGGGGTCGCACAGTGTCAGACACGACTGCAGTGACTTAGCAGCAGCAGCATTATTTTATTTGTCCTTGCTTTAGAGGGCCTTGTATAATATAAACACACATAAACCAAACAATCAAAAAACCTAGTAAAGAAATACATGGGCACCTCTATCATTTGTTACCAAAATCTTTCATCAGTGGCACAGCATAACCTGCAAACATTCTCTCTGATAATGGAACTGTTCTCACAGTGAATGCCATTCAGGCCCCAGGGAATCACCTGTCCAATCCTCTTGCTCACCTGTCCTTGAAACAATAGACAACTGTATCTAAACACTGGGAAGGTTTATGGGTTGGGCCTCTGACGAGGTCAGCGATGAACACTGATTCAAAGTGCTGAGAGTTTTAGAGTGACAGAAGTGTGAAGGTAAAAGACAAATTAATTAGCTTTCGAAGACCTTCCTGTCAAATAGCCTAGAAGACACAGACGCTTGCAAAATTAAATACTGGTTCACATTATTGCTGGTTAACTCATTTGTAGTCCACTGAATGACTCCCGTACTCTTGCCTGGAAAATCCCATGAACAAAGGAGTCTAATAGGCTGCAGTCCCTGGGGTCACTGCTTCGCTTTCACTTTTCACTTTCATGCATTGGAGAAGAAAATGGCAACCCACTCCAGTGTTCTTGCCTGGAGAATCCCAGGGACAGGGGAGCCTGGTGGGCTGCCATCTATTGAGTCGCACAGAAGTGACTTAGCCACAGCAGCAGAATGATTCTGGAAGTACTTACAAATTAGCAGGTCATCACAACAGAATCATTCTGCAATATTCCACAACTCATATTACACTTGAACTTGTGTGCTTATAAATATACACATGACATGCAATTATGTTGGCATCTAAAGAGACATTTAATGCTAGAAATACAATATATTTATTTTTATAAAATATTTAATAGGTTTTAAATATTCAAAGAATTAAAAACACAGCTCTAAGTCACTTTGATTTAAAGTTTTATATTTATGAATTATAGTCTATGATTGGCCTCATTTTTAAAAGGTAATTTTGACTATTTTAGGAGAAAATAATTATTTGGAAATGTATATTAAAATAATTCTAAAATTTTCCACTTAATTTGTTTATAAATAAAATATGTTTATACTTTGTTACCTTCAAATAATTACAAGGTCACTTTAACTCTTTATATCATTGTTACAAGTGATCATAAATGATGTGAAAATCTTGATTATAACATAGATCATAATTAAGCTGAAATAAGGCAAGAAAATAAAATGAATGTAATAATTATATAATACTTTATTATTATTTAGGTCTTTACTTATTATTCATTCATTGCCACTCATGAAAAGATCATCCATGCATGTACAATGATAATTAAATTCAGTCATATTTAATATTTTCTCCACTATTAGTCAAAAATTATAACTGTACATATATTTTTAAATTTTAATGCTGTTTTGCATGGTAGATTGACATAATGTTTTTCATTTAGCTGTTAATATTAAGCAGTCAGATATTCAAGGCAGGGAGGGCAGTGGGCACGATGTTTTATTGTCTCTGAAGATAAGAAAGCGAGTAGAACCAGCAAGCTCCTTTCGCAGCTGGTTGTTGGGAAGTCGGCTTTTGACCTCTTATGAGACCTAAGACCTCTCCTCTCACAGTTTGCTGGAGGCAACGTCAAGGAAGGTGGGGAAACCATAGAATCACAGCGATGGAGACAGTGGGATGCTGAGATTCAAGGGGCAGCCTTGTCTGGGGCCTGGGAACTCTCGCGAGAATAAGGGAGAGTGAACTATGCACACGGCGCCCTGGACGGTGTGGTCCAGCACCTCTGTGATCCTGACTGAGGACAAGTCCAAGGCAGGGTGAGGGCATGGGATGGGAAGGACAGGCGGACGGCTGCGAGAAGTCACTTAAAATAGGTACCTGACTCTGTAAAGGAGCAGATTTGGGAGTGATCAAGGTCCAGAGGAGGCCTGCTCTACATAGCTGGCTGGGCAGCCGTCGACCGGCTCCATGTTACGTGATGAGGGCAAACCGGGACAGCCTCAGCTGTCCCTTACTCACCCTGTTAACGCTTGCCAGTATTCCTTCCTCCAGTGCTGGCCCTACAGCAGGAAACCCAGGCGAGTCACCGGCAGCGCGCAGGCTGGCTCTGCCCACCCTGCCTTCCCTCCTCTCCTCCCTAGCTTCATCTTCCCGCCCCAACCCTGCCCTGTGTCCCGGGTAATTCTGAGCCACCCGAGAGGGCTGCGGGTAACCCCCACGCTGCTTCACACCCACCACGGTTCTCCTCCGGCCGTCCCCGTCTGTTTCCGGTGGACCTACACACCTTCAAGACCCAGCCTGGGGCCACCTCCCACGTGCTGTCATTCCAGAGTGATGCCCGTGGGCCTCCTGGGGATCCTGTCCAAGGAATGGGCTTGCGCCCCCACGGGTTCCCCTTAGTATGGAACCCATCACTCGTTGAAGGGTCTGTCCCCTCTACACAGGGAGTTCTTGAGGCTGAAGGATCCTTTCATTTTTTGGTCCCAGCATCTAGCACAGTACCAGGTACATTACCAACACTCAATGTTTGTTGCCTAATGGAACACAATCCCGCTTGAACTTCACTACACCTAGTAGAAATAGACATATTATCTTATTTATGGAGGTGAAAACAACGGCTTACAGAAGTTCCCTGGCCAAGGATCTCGGTGTTAAGCCTTCTGCTTTCTAAGATCACACACAGGACTTTCAGCTACATTATGAGGGCTAAATTAAATGGCTTTCTTTTTTTAAGGAGGGTTCTGTAGCTGTGAATTCTGTTTGAAGAACAAGGGAACAAGTGGTTCTCAGCTCTGAAGCTGTGAAGCAATAGTTACACACTTGGGAATGGTCCTTGAAGGATGAAGATGGTTTTTGAAACTTCCCTTTGCATAAAGTTGAGTTGGTACCATTAGCTGGGAAATAATTACAGAGCACTCAGCCCTCAAGAGTATTTTTTTTTTTAATCAATCCTTTACAGGAAGCTGGTTTTCACCCAGGTAACTGCTGCAAAATATTTATCCATGACAGAGAAACATTCCTCAGCCAATCGGAGGCATCTCTGTTGTGTGACTTCAATGGCTTCAGTCCCCTTTACTACACACCCACCGTGTAATTACCTTCGACGTGAAATACATCCTGTTTCTGCTTGCTCAAACACTCCAGGTGACATTTTCTCTGACTTTCCAGAGCTCTGCTGGGAAGTCTCAGTCAGACAGGTTGAAAGGAAGTCTGACTGGCTAAGCCCCAAACCTCTGCCTCAGAGCGTGTTGGGACACAGCCAAACTTATAACCTTCCCCGAAGATACATGCACACCTCATCTGAGGAGGTCTCTTGGTCCTTGAGGGAAATGGCCACTGAAGGAGGAGGTAGCTCCAGGTGAGGCAAAGAAAATAACTCCCTGGGGCTCTCACGTGTGCCTGTTCTCTGGGTGATCCTGGTTCACCTCTTCCAAAAACAGACCTGAAAATAAGCAACAACTGTCAGAACATTTAGGTGGAGCCTTACATGGCGCTAGTGGTCAAGAATCCACCTGCAATGCGGGAGACCTGGCTTTGATCCAGGTCTGTCTGATTCCAAAGCCTATAATGCCACATTGTACCTTGACCTGTCAGGAGGGCTTCCCGGGTGGTGTTACTGGTAAAGAACCTGCCCACCAATCCCTGGGTTGGGAAGATCCCTTGGAGTAGGAAGTGGAAACCCGCTCCAGTATTCTTGCCTGGAGAATCCCATGGACAGAGGAACCTGGCGGGCTACAATCCATGAAGTCGCAGAGTCAGACTGGGTGACTACCACTTTCACTTTAATAGCGATGAACCCCCAAATCTTTGATAAGCTAATTTTCTCTCCTTTGGCACAGTATCATGAGTAGGTTAGGTGTTCTAAATAGCCAGCATCACACCCCTGTTCTGTCTCTCTGTAGTGGCATGTCCTGGCACAGTTTGTTCAACTCATCAAGGTTGCTTCACCATTTGTCATACGCATCTTTTATTATGGATGTGAGGATGATAGTACACACAATACCTCACAGCTACTGTGAGGGTTAAATAATACAGGGCATGTCAAGTACAGAGCACAATATCCGGCACAGAGCCGGCCAGTCACCAAATATTATTTCTCTGTCCCCTCCATCCCTGGAAGCAGTAGGCAGGATCCCCAAGGACCTGCTCAGAGAACAATGGCTTAATCTTCATGAAGGAACTTTGAACACGGGCAATCAGGGAAGCTGCAAATTGATTCCCCCAAGGGCCAAGCAGGAGATGTAAATAAATGTGGGAGGAGGGGCATGACAAATAAAAGAAAGCCTGACCGTCCAGAGGGCCTCCTAGGATTATCAAAATACACAGGATCTGGTCCAGTGTTACCAGAGCTTTGATTTTTTTTTTAAAGGGAAGCAAGAAATCAAGGTATTTATTTGAGAGTTCCCAGTTACTAAAAGTTGAGTCAGTTAAATCAGATAGTTATTACCACAAATAGGTAATCAAAGAGCCCTTACCCGTGTCTGCGTTACCTCATCCAATCCTAACAATTCTATAGTGTAGGCGTTGAGATCATCACCTCTTTGCAGATGAGAAAAATGTGGCTTTAAGATGTTTTCCCAGATCATCTATTTGTTAAGAGATGGAGTTGAGATCAGCTAAGTACCCCAAGTGCAGTTTCCTTCACGCTACATAATGTCTAATTCGTAAGTGGACTTGAGAATCCAGGGGGAATCCTAACTAACAAGTTATTGCCACCATGTCTTGTGGGCACAGATTCTTAAGAAACATTGCTTTTTTTAAAATTTCTTTTTTCAGTGTGGGCCATTTATTTTTACCATCTGAGCTACAGGGAAGTCCTAACGTGGACCATTTTTTAAAATCTTAAATTGGTACAATATTGCTTCTGTTTTATGTTTTGCTTTTGTTTTTGGCTGCTAGACATGTGCGATCTTAGTTCTCCGACCAGGAATCGAACCTTCATTGGAAGGCGAAGTCAGCTACTGGGGCACCAGGGGAATCCCAAGAAATATTGCTTTTATCCGGAAGCAGGAAATCTTCCTCCAAGGCCCTATGGCTGGAGGCATTTTCTACTCCACAAACTCATCAGGCTCCTAAATGTCCCTAACCAATTAACAGAGAGAAACCTACACTTAAGAAAATTGGGGTCAATATTTGTTATGGCCTTGCAGTCCTGCAGACTAACAGGATGTGGGAACAGAGGCAGTCATCAGCCTCAGGACATGACACACCTCCCACACACACTGCTGGCCACACCCTGGCCGGCTACCTCTCTGTCTGCTGCAAACACCGAGGTGAGGGTGGATAGCGTGATAACAAACCCTGGGAGGCCGAGACTTGCGGGGCTGTGGTTACAGGCCATTCAGATGAGCCCTGATGCTTGTCGGAAATAAAACCTCACCAATAAATTAAAACAACAGTTACCATTTCCCATTCATCAGATTTACAAAATTTGAAAAGTTGACCGATACCAAGTGTTATTGAAGACGGGCAATGGGAATTCTCACATATGGCTGACAGGAGTAGAAACCAACTCAAACATTGGAGAACATTTGGCAATATGGAAAACTCACATGGCCTGTGACCCAGTTAACCATTCTAGGTGTACACACTAAAGGAAATGTCCCTTATGTGCAGAAGGAGGTTGACTATAACATTCTGTGTGTGTGTGTGTGTGTACCTAGTTACTTAGTCGTGTCTGACTCTTTGTGACACTTTATATATATATATTAGTGCACCAGGCTCCACTGTCCACGGGATTTTTCAAACAAGAGTGGGTTGCCATTTCCTACTCCAGGGGATCTTCCTGGTCCAGGAATTGAACCCAAGTCTCCTGTGTCTCCTACATGGCAGGCAGATTCTTTACCTGCTGGGCCTTCGGAAAAGCCCTAACATTCTATATAATAGCCAAAAATAGGGAAATTGATAGATTTTGTGGTATAGTCACACTACGAAACAATAAGCAAAAGTTGAATGAACTGGATTCATACAAACCAACATGGTACACGGTGACATCTTTGGAACATAATGTGAAGCAAACAAAGACATTTATAGGATGATAAATATAACACGCCGCCATCTCTGCAAATGTTTTAAATGTATACTATTATGTTAAGTAGGAAAACAAAGAGACACGCTAAATTCATGATGGCAGCGACTGACATCTAAGGAAGGAGGGAATGGAACGATGGAACTGGGAAGGGGAACAGAAGGGACTTTGGCTTCGCCGAAGCACTTATGGTAAAACGTGGACATCTGCTGCGTCTGGCTAGTGGGCACCGGGTGTGTGTTATATTCTCTGTTGTTTCTGACTTGCACACTTTTCATGCACAATAAAAATGGCATCGTGAAGAAGCACTGCCCTGGGAAGCTGCCTGCCTCAGCCCCTTGGCTGTGGCACCCAGGTGTCTCACCACCGTCACGTTGCTGGAGTGGACTTCTCTCCACTGAGGGCAGAACGTGCAGTCCATCCACGGGAAGAGACCTCAGCAAATCGATCTCTTGGATCTAATCTAAATCTGGGGCCAGGCATCCAGTGCAAGTCAAAGGTGACTCATGATTTTAAAAGCAGGATGGGTCTTCCCTGGTGGTCCAGAGGTTAAGACCCTGTGTTTCCACTGCGGAGGGCACGAGTTCGATCTCTGATCTGGGAACTAAGATCCCACGTGCCATGCGGTGCAGCCAAAACAAGAACAAAATAAATAAATAAAGAGAAGATTGTCTAGTGGGGCACAATATTGCCAGCCAAACGTTTCCTAGCCTTAAATTGCCAAGAGAAAGAATGAAGCTTCTTGACAGGCTGTGTGTGCATGGTAAGTCGACTCAATCGTGTCCAACTCTTCGTGACCCTATGAATTGTGGCTGGCCAGGCTTCTCTTTCCATGTGATTCTCCAGGCAAGAACACTGGAGTGGGTTGCCATTCCCTCGTCCAGGGGATCTTCTGAACCCAGGGATTGAACGCGTGTCTCATGTTTCCTGCATTGGTGGGAGGGTTCTTTACCAGTAGCACCACCTGGGAAGCCCTCCTGACAGGTCAAGGTACAGTGAAACCTAATGTGGCATTCATTACAGGCTTTGGAATCAGACAGACCTGGATCATAATTCCAGCATCACTATTTATCAGTTGTGGGTCATTTTGCAGAGTAAGCTGTCTGCATCTCGGCCTGCTTATCTGTGAAAGTGGGCAAAAGAATACTTGCCTCTTGGGTCTGTTGAAAGAATTAAATGAATAAAGAAGGCATATCCTTATTCATTCCTTGGATATGGTAGACACTCAGAACATGACCATATTTCATCAACTCTGTCATACAGTTTCTCTTGATTTAAAAGCTCTGAAAGCAGGGCCTGCTTTCAATCGTTAATATCTTGAAATTGTAATTGGTGGTATTTTGTGTTATTTCTTATAGGAAACAACATAGAGACACATCTTGGAAGCAATGGGATCTTAGAGTCTATTAAACATGGCGGTTCCTGATCTTCCTCTTTCAAATAGTAACTGTGTGTAAATCAAGATATGCCAGTTAACATTATTAGGCTATTTCTGAATATGTCTTGTCAAACCTAAAGGAAAGCACTAAAATAAGAACTTACCTCATTCTAATCCATCATCTTAGTCTCCTTAGGATAAAAACGGGGCTCCCTCCTGTATCCCCCAGGTCAATCATGTACCTTCAATGCACTTTCTGTTTGTCCTGCAGGGCTGCTGGGAGAGAGAGAGGCATTTCAGAAGAAAATTTTAAGTGCACAGTAACAGCTGTAAACAAGCTCCAAGCTCATCTCCTTCCTTAATAAACAACAGAACTACTTGCTGAGCATTTCTAAAAGATAAGAGGAAGTTTGGAACCAGTAAAAAATATGATAGGGAAAAGGTGTAAATCCCTGGAAAAAGTATTATATCTAAAAAGAGGATATTTTATAGTTTAAATTTTTCAAAGATTTTTCATCTATTTTATTTAAAGTAATCATCACAACCGCTTCGTGATTTAAGAGAATAAACATTATTATATTATCCTGGTTTTACAAGTCAGACAAATGAGGCTTGGGAATAAGTGGTGGGCTGAGATCATATAGCCGAAGGAAATAAAAGAAGCTAAATATTTGAATTTTCGATCAAACTTTCCTTTTTTAATTTTTAAACCATTTTTTAAAAATTGAAGTATAGTTAACTCACAATGTTGTGTCAGTTTCCAGTGAACAACAAAGTGATGCAGCTCCATATATATCTGTTTGTATGTGGGCATACATATATACACACACACACATTTTTTTTTTAAGATTCCCCTCCATTACAGGTTACTACCAGATATTGAATATAGTTCCCTGTGCTCTGCGGCAGGTCCTTATTATTTCTTTTTTACACACTGTAGTGTGTATGTGTGAATCTTCAGTTCCTAAGTCATGTCTGACACTTCGCAACCCCATGGACTATAGCCCCCAGGGGATTTTCCAATCAAGAATACTGGAGAGGGTTGTCATTTCTTACTCCAGGGGATCTTCCCAACCCAGGGGTCAAACCCATGTCTCTTGGGTCTCCTGCATTGGCAGGCAGATTCTTTACCACTGTGCCGCCTGGGAAGGCCTACATAGGTAGTGTGTATAAGTTCATCCCAAACTCCTAACTTATCTTTGCCCCTTTGGTAATCATAAATTTGTTCTCTATATCTGTGAGTCTGTTCCCCTTTTTTGCAAATAAATTCATTTGTATCATATTTTAGATTCCACATAAAAGTGATATCATATGATATTTGTCTTTTCTTCTTGGTTCCTGTAACAGTGACCTGGAAGAAATCACAAGATTTTATTTTGTGGTCTGTTATAACAAGCTAGCATGCCAGATAATTTTATTAGATGTCTTGCTTTTCTGATCACTGTTTGAAACAATTTCATAAAAAAAAAAAAATACCAGCAACTCAACTACTATCTTTTTCTTTCTTTCCATCTTATGAACCCATACAATCATTTTTTAAAAAGAACGTTTGACATTTTGTCATGATAGCAAAAGCCAATGTATTCACTGCCATCACATCCCAGCCTGGCAATTTGCCCGTGTCTTCTGGCATATTCTGATGAAATTACTGCTCATCTTACAGTGTACTTCCTCACAGCCTTGAAAGAATTCCCCTACCCATTAATCTGTAGTTGTATTCATCCAAGATGTCAGCTTGATAGCTTATTTTCCATCCTGTCTAACTCACTAGTAACACGATCTGGGAACCAACACATCGAAATGGAAATTCCTTCTAGAAAATGCAGCCATAAACACGTGTGAAGCTTATCATATGGTAGATTTTTTTTAATACAGTTCAGAAGGATTAGGATATACATAATCAAGAATGCATCTGTGTTTTTATTTTCAAACAGGGAAAGTGAGATCACAGAGTTCTTTGATGTGTGATTTTGATCTTCAGAAAGTTTGTTATTACGACCGGTTGCTGATCAATCATCCACTTTTTCACATCCTGGAAGGACACAAGATGGATTTGTTTTCTATGAAAATTCTAGCCAAAACAGCTGATTGATAATCATAATATTCTCTTAGAGCAAAGGACATTGTCTCCAGCTCTTCTGGCTGAACCTCAGTATGTTTGAAACAGCACATCCTGTTTCAGACCCAGAGGGTGAGGGAGTAGGGGAAGAGTCAAGGAGAACTATGAGAATGTAAATATGGGTAACTAAGAATGGAGCCCACCACCAGCAGTAGTAGAGTTGAATAGCAGCAAAGGTTTGGGGAGACATTAGGATTGTGGTTATATATTCCATTTTAGGCATAGAGATTTAGGTGACGATAAACTATCCAAGTGGAAACACCTTGCAAACTAGGGGAAAAAGATAAGAACAAAATACAAAACTGGGGCTAAGACTGGAATTTATCTTCATTCAGTAATGACACCTCACTTTGGAAAAATAACACCTCGTTATAACTACACGATAATCAATGTCATCCACATGCTTCTTACCACGTGTCTGTGGTTTAGTCACTAAGTCGTGCCCAACTCTATTGCCACTCCGAGGACTGTAACCACCAGGCACCTCTGTTCATGAAGCGAATACTGCAGTGGGTTGCCATTTCCTTCTCCAGGAGATCTTCCCCACCCAGGGATTGAACCTGTGTCTCCTGCATTGGCAGGCAGATTCTTTACCACCGAGCTACAAGGGAAGCCCTGCCCAGGGTCTACAAACACATTCATTGTTGAAGTCTTAGAAACAAGCCTGCAAAGCGGGTATCATAACCATTGCTATTTTTTCAGATCCAGAATCTGAGACAGGGTTTAAGGGACATGGCCAAGTTTCCCACCCAGGTGAGCCGGTCCCCGAGGCCACGTCCCTAACCACCCTACATCTCCCAGCAGAGCGTTACAGATCAAAATGCACCCAGACATCCTAGCCCATGTGTAATCCCCATGGCAACCCTACAAAGGAAGCACTGCCATGCTTATTTTCACAGATGAGCACACCAAGGCCTTTCTGGGAGGTAAAGTTCCGGAACGCAGCCCCACGCCTTCTGACCCCTCATGCAGTGTTCTTTCTGGTCCGCCACAGCTGCCCCTGAAAGCGCGCGAGCCCCTGCTCTAGGCAGGTAGCATGGACTGTGGATAGAAGAAAGGAAAACCCCTCATGTTTTGAGGAGGAAAGGGGAGGTGATGATAAGGAACGAGAACTCAGAAAAACAGAAGTCCAGAGAGCTCACATCAGATATTTCTCCTTCTAGGAACAGTCTCAGCAAATTAAGATTGACCACCTTCTGTGGGCAAAGTGCTACGTTTGGTGCTTAAAGAAAGCTAGCTCCAGGTCAGATGCAATGGTAAACACTCCAGAGAAGACCTGACTCTTGTCTTTGATGAGCTTGTAATCTCATTAGAGAGTAAACCAGACATTAAACACAGACAATGGCTGGCCCCCATCAGATGAATGGGACCAAAAAGCCTCTGAGGGCTGCAGAGGAGGTAAAAGCTACAGGTCACATGGTCAGCTAATGCTTCCTGAGAGAAGATGGCACCTGAGCATTCTAGTAGAATCATTTTGTGATCTTGTTCTTATTATTTTTAAGCACATCTGCACATTTATCTTGCTATTCTGGAGCAAGATAGGAGAAAACGAGTTCAAATCCTTTCTTCCTTCCTACCTGTCTTCCAAAACTAAAAAATGATGACAACTTCTCTAACCAGAAGACTGAGATGGCTTACTTAAGTGCCTGCTTCAGTTCTAGTAGCTATCCTGTGCTGTGCTAAATCGTTTCAGTTGTGTCTGACTCTTTGTGACCCTATGGGCTATAGCCTGTCAGGTTCCTCTGTTTACCCTGGGCCAAGAAAATAGGTGTTATTTACACTGTTACCCCAAAGGCATTGGAAAGTGCTCTGAATATGCCCAAGGATCCACCCTCTAGCTGTTAACTAGGTCAACAGTCCCTTGAGGAAATAATCTCCCTTTTAGAAATCAGCTAGCTCTGCCTATAGTTAAAGAAACATAAACCATCTGATTCCTGATTCCTAGAAGCAACTAACCCAGTGTGAGCATTTATAAAAGTAAAGGAATCTCAAAAATCTGATATTTAACCATGAACCCCAAGCCGTAAATCTCTGTAAGTCCAGCTGTGTCAAAATAGAAGCCTAAGATAAACTCTAGAAGTTTAACAAGCCCCTCTCCTCTTGATGTGGTATCCCATTTCTGCTGTTGAGTTGGATTTCTAGACATTGCGTCAATTAAAGGGAATTATATGAGGCACATAGAATAGGCAGATTTGTGAAGATAAGAGGTCGGAGGAGAGGCAAATGGGGTGCTTGTGTTTAATGGGTACGTACGGAGTTTTGGTTTGGGAGGATGAGAATGTTCTGGAGATGAATAGTGGTGATGGTCACACAGCAGTGTGAATGTACTTAATGCCTCAGAACTGTGCATTTTAAAATGGTTAAAATGGTGAATTTTATGTTCTATATATTTTATCACAATTTTAAAAAAGGAAGATAGGGAACTTGTTTTAAAACATATTATTGTCATTTGCAGCAAGATAGCTGGACCTCGAGATTATCATACGAAGTGAAGTAAGTCAGACAAAGAAAGACAAATATATAATATCACTTAAATGTGGAATCTAAAATATGATACAAGTGAACTTATTTACAAAGCAGAAACATACTCACAGACATAGAAAACAAACATGGTTACCAAAGGGGAAGGTGGGAGAATAAATTAGGAGTAGGGAATTAGCAGATACAAACTACTATATAAAAAAGAGATAAACAACAAGGCCCTACTGCATAGCACAGGGAACTATATAAAATATCTTGTAATAACCTATAATGGAAAAGAATATATATGTGTGTACATAACTGAATCACTTTTTTGTACACCAAAAACTAACACAACATTGCAAATCCACTATAATTCAATTTCTTTAATGTTCTTTAAAAAAATGAAGAATTAAAATCTTCTAGGAGCAATGACCAGGGCAATTGCCAACTTTAAATGACAAGCCAGTTTCTAGTAAGCTATTTGAAAAGTACCATGAAAGAAGGGAAAGGAGAAAACAAAGCTTTTAAAGAGGATACAAAGGAACGTCACACTGTCTGCTAGGAGCCATAGTATGAGTAATTCAGGTGAACCGTGGCTGTTTCCTGGATTATTTAAGGGAAGATTCAGTCACCAGATGGCTCGTTCCACAATCTGATAGAAGCGTGCTGGGGCTTTGAGCCAACTGTTATCCGTTTAAGGATGCTAAGACTTCAAAACTGTGTTTCAGTTCCTAAAGAGGCAAATTCATGCAGACAGAAATAGAACAGAGGTTACCAAGGGCTGGGGAAAGGGTGGGGGGGCTTAGTGGGTATAGAGTTTCCATTTGGGATGATGAGAAAATTCTAGAAACAGTGGTGATATTTAATGCCACTGAATTGTACACTTTAAAATGGTTAACATTTATGCTCTGTGTTAAATAAAACATTTTTACGTTATATGTTCAGTTTTACATATTTTCTATCACACACACACACACACAAACCTAGAACATCTCCACCACTTGAAATAAAAATGAAAAAAGGAAAGTAAATCCTAAGGGAAATGATTAATAGCTGGTAGACACTAGCAGTGGGAGGGGAATGACGCTGCTGGGCTGTGCTAAGTCGCTTCAGTCGTATCCCACTTTTGGTCACCCTATGGACTGGGAACGACAGCACATTTCACCAAATGGGCTGTTGCAGTCATGAGGCAGCATTTAGCCAGTCGACTCTACAGACAGCTATCCTAGATCTTTGGCTGGTGAGGTCTTATTCAGCCAGAAGTTTTCCAAATGGCCCGTCCCTCTTTCTCTGGCCTCCTCCCTCCATCTTCCCCCTCCTTCTAAACTATTCAGAGCTCTAACCGGTCATTTTCTTCCTTTTATATTGGCAACCGCCTACACTGGATAAACAAAATACACAGGATGGAGGGGGTGGGTGAGGTGGAAGCACATTTCAGAGTTAGGAAAACAAATAGCCAACGAAGCAGGAGAGACCACAGTCTGACTGAGACAAGTTCAGCTGTGGAAAGAAGTGTCAGACGAGGCAATTGTTTCCAGATCTCCACAAGCAGGGGATGGGAGAGAGCAAACCATCCCATTTATGGGAGTGAGTTCACGTGGGATGCAGTCAAAGTCAAGGAAATGGAGGGAGAGAAACAAAGAGGAGAGTCAAGGTCCCTTTTCATTAAGTTGTCAGTGAGAAAGCCAACTCTGTAATAAAGCTTGCTGGGTACTGATTAGACTCTGTGGGTTTGGACAGGAGAGGAAGAAGAATAAAACACCAGTCATGACATGACACCTTCTCCCCTTGACTCTTGCTGGAGCAGAACCAAAGAGTTGGACCAAACTAAGCTCAGAAGCCACAAAGCCACACAGCTGCCATAGGCCACCCAGGTATGAGCATCTCAGGAAGGATGAAGGAAGCCGGGGGAGACTGGGATCATGGGAAGGTGAACAGGCTGCTCCTTGGCATTCATGTTTTCTTATAGTTGGAGTTCATCAAGGCCTTGTTTTCTTATTCAGACTAGTAGACCTGCGGAATGAGCTAGATGAATTACTTGTTAGTAGAGGCTTCCCTTGTGGTAGATAACAGTATGAAAATTCAACAATTTCCTATTGCATGGAGTCCAAACGTTGAATGTGCATTCAGGCAATACTATTTTGATACAGGACAATTTTACCCCTTCCAAGTCCATGGGCCTGAATGTCCATGCCATTGACGTGTCTATAGTACAATAGAACACGGTGGGAAACGCTGAAGAGAGGGGATCAGAGAAAGAGGAAACAGATCACGCAAATATGAACCAAGAGAACACACTCGTGGAATATCAAATATGACAAAGAAAAAACACAGAAAAGAAGCACCATGCCACTAAACGAACAACAACAAAAAAAGACAACGTCTGGATGGACTGAACTGTGGAAATGTCCCAGAGAACTGGGCTCACCGGGAAAAGAGGGAACTTTTGTTATTAAAACAGCAATGCTAATGTTAACCAGAATGAATCTGAAAGAAGAATATTTCTGTTCCTTCAGAGCAAAGGAACAAAAAAACTCTCCATCGAACCAATCATGTTTCCATTCCTTCTAGACTTTGCTCCCTTTCACTGCCAAAGTCGTGTATGATTTCTACTCATGAATGATATTCGTGCCTGTGTGTGCTCAGTCAGTCATGTCCGACTCTTTGCAACCTCATGGACTGCAGCCCGCCAGGCTCCTCTGTCCATGGAATTTTCCAGGCAAGAATACTGGAGCAGGTTACTATTTCTTTCTCCAGGGGATCTTCTTGACCCAGGAATTGAACATAAGTCTCCTGCATTGGCAGACAGCTTCTATACCACAGAGCCTCCTGGGAAGCATTAGCTGAGTTAAAATAATGCAATGTATTTTAACTATATGTCCTACACAGTACCAAGTGATAGAGAAAAAAAAAAAATGAGCCCCCCTCTCTCTCCACACTCACACACACTCAAATTCATTGAGTACAGGTTTTGCATATGAAAATGATCATTCTCGGTTACCAAGCAACCACCTCTATGAATTTTTCTCTTTCAACATTTGTTTTGCATCACCTTTAAAGGAGGAGTTGGACTGAATAGCTCTCAAGGTCCTTTTCAATCTTGAAGTCCCCTGAGTCCATACAGGAGGTGGGCTCAGAGATTGTTCAATGGGGAGCTCTGACAAAGCAGAGAGGGGCTGGCAACCCCCTCAGGTTCAGCAACCTGAACCCTTAGCCGGGGCCACCACTGGTATATAAGTGACAACCCTCTGGCAAAATCACGTCTGTCACAGTGGGCCATGCTGGTGCCAGGGAGACAGAGCTGGGGATAGAAGCCATGTATGCTTCAGGTTTTCTCAATTCTGTAAAAATGCTATGCGAGCAAAATTTCAAGACACATTCCTATAATTCAAAATGATAGGTACACCCGTATTTTCATAGCAGCACTATTCACAACAGCCAAGACATGGAAACAACCTAAATGTCCATCAACAGTTGAATGGATAAATATGGGCTACATGGATACAATGGGATACTACTCAGCCATAAAAAAGAAAGAAAGCAGGCCATTTGCAGCAACATGAATGGACTGGGAGACGATCACACTCAGTGAAGTGAGTCAGAAAGGCAGACACCATATCATATCCTGTACATTTGGAACCTAGAACGTGACACAAATGAATTTATCTACAAAACAGACTCACAGACGTAGAGACTAGACTTGTGGTTGCCAAGGGGAAGGGGGAACGGGGAAGGGATGGACTGGGGGTTTGGGATTAGCCAACATAAACTGTTATATACAGAATGAATAAACAAAATCCTACTGTATAGCACAGGGAACTATATTCAATATCCTGTGACAAACCATAATGGGAAAAAATATGAAAAAGAACATATGTATATATATATAACTGAATCACTTTGCTATACAGCAGAAATCAATACAACACTGTATTAGTAAATCAACTAGGGACTTCCCTGGTAGGCCAGTGATTAAGAATTTATCTTGCAATGCTGAAGACTTGGGTTCAATTCCTGGTCAGGGAAATAAGATCCCACATGCCATGGAGCAACTAATCTGTATGACACAACCACTGAGCCCACGTGCTCCGGAGCCCACATGGTACAACTAAGACAGTCTGCAGCCAAATAAGTAAATAAACTATACTTCAGTAAAATAATTTTTTTCAAAAAGGTACACTCCTACCACGGTCCCCTCTTCCCCATTTGTAACCAGATTGTTGACCCTGAGGTCCTTTATTTCCTGGAATTTTGTCACAGTCACCATCTGTGTGCTAGCTTCTCAGCTATAAACCTGGGATAATGATGACGTTGACCTGGTATGGGGGTTGACTGATCAAGCTTGGTAAAATATCTTAGAAAATAGACAAAAGAACAGGACCTACTTCCCAGGAAGAATTCAGTGTTTCCATGGGCCTGACCCGTACTGGATGCGTGACACTTGTCACTCTTTGGCAGTATTTTGTCCTTCTTGGACAAAGGGCTCTGGAGTAAAAGGCGGCTTGAACCACACACCCTCTCAATATTACGCTCAGAGGAATTCCTGGGAATCAGTCTGGTGAGGAGGCTTGCCAACTGCTCTGAGTCACTTCCTTTCTCCCCATGGATTGGCTCTTTCCTGATTTCTGCTTCTACGTGAAAAGGGTGTTCAAGCGGGTCGGGGAGTGACACCATGGCTCTGGTCCAGGCGTGTGTTTCCAGGTGACGTGAGGGGACTGATGCTTCTAGGTGACCAGGAGGGGCTCCCTTCAAAGCTTCCTCTTCCTCTTCCCTCACCTATTTTTGCCTCATCCCGGCTCAGATTTCACTGTGATATTCAACAGCCTTGGGGCAGCCCCTGCCTAGTACTCAGTTCCACCCAGATGAATGTGGAAACCAGAATGGCCCAGAGCTTTCCACATGCAAAGTCACCCAGGGTCGTTGTGTGATTCAAATGCTACTGTGGTTTCAGTGCAAATAGTTTGATCCGAATGCCTGAGCTTTCTGCGGATAGTTTACTAATCCATACCCATATCATTGCCAATAAGCTCTTTATGAAATCCTTTTTAAGTATATTAGATGTGACAAGTTTTCAGAAGCTGGGAATCTTGGTTGAATGTGCTGACATTCAGAAAGGCCGAGAGCATTCTCCATCATCCGCAAAGCTCCTTTGAAGCAACTGTGTGATGACATTATTGAAAGGACTGGATTTTGGAAAAAAAATAAAAAATTCAATGTGACAGATAAAAACAACAACTATAATAAGGAGTGAGTGACCCAAACCAGTAAAACATGTATATTATTCTAAATGGTGATATAACTTTGAATTTAAATCAAAAGAAACTAACATAACCAATGAAAACTGGGGCTTACTGTTATCTATAGACGGCTGGGTTACATTTTGTAGTATGAACTTGCTCTGCATATCCAACACAAGTTGACATGTATTCTGAATGAATGAAATACAAACCATATAATACACAAAATAAATATTTATTGTAATTAATATCCAAGTCTCCCAAATTCTTTCTGTATTCACTATTCTTTCTTTCAGTATTCACTTAATCTGTCACCAGACACCCTCGGGGATACCATAGTGAACATCCATGGTCTGTGTCTTGAAGGAGCTCACAGTCTACTAAAAGCGATTTCTGTACAATAAGGATAAGTCCTTTATTTCTAAATTGTTTAGAGCTCTGTACTAGATATAAACATGTCTTGTGACAGTGAAGCTTAAAAAACATAATATTATTTTAAAAACATTTCAATTTTTTGATAATTCTCTACTGTTAGAAAGGGAGACTCTAAGGAAATCCAGAAATGGTCAGGAATATTGCCCATCTGTCCATTTTTTCCTCTGGTCCCTATTGTGACTCACTGACCAGGAAAGTACTAACCTTGATGAAGGGGACAACAAAGCTAACTGACTGCAGAGTGGACAAATTCATGACTGTGGCCTCATTACAGCACCCACTCTCACTAGGAAAGCCTATAAGGCAACAAAAAGAAGTCATGCCACTCACCCATACAACTAAGGAAAAAATACCCTGAACCCATTCACATACATTATGAAGGAAGTATACAAATTGATACAATGTCTCTGAGGATAATTTGATAATCTCCATACACTTCTCAACACAACTTTTGGCCCAGTAATCGGACTTCTGGGAAGTCCTACAATAAATATATGCATGCATTTTTGCAAAAATATATAGGCAAAGCTATTCATTGATTTTTGTAGCAATAAACTGGAAACAATCTAAATATCTATCAATAGGAGATGGGTTAAATCAATTATGGTTTCTTCACACCCAAAATATCATGCAATCATGTTAAAATGATAAAATGATGTGAATCAATCTCCATGATACATGAAGTGAAAAAATATAATAAAATAAGGCACAGATCGTGTTGAATAGCAGGATACTACTTGAGATTTTTTAAAGGGGAATTAAAAGGATTTTGTAACGAGTTTATTTAAATATATTATACATAAATAAGCATATATAATACATGTACACATGTTAAAATGTATTATGCATACATACTTGAATATGCATAGACAGGTAGAAATTGTTTTCAACTTATTGGAGTCAAAGGTGAGAAAGTCTGACTTTTCTCTATATCGCTTCAATATGGTAATGCTTGAATATTTTTTAGATTTTTGAAATAATTTAAAAGGAAAAATGACAGAGAAAGATTCTGTCTCTGAATGCAACAGCTCTTTGGGTTCATCTGGGCTTACAACATTCAGGCCTGTTTAAGAACCTCCAGTAGATTCCAAAGTATGTGAGGGCAATAACCGTAGCTCATTGTCCTGACCTTCCTTAGGCAAGATACTTAACTTCTATAAAGCAATTTCCTCAGTGGTCCATGGAGATATTAGCAGAGGCTGACATTTACTAAGTAATGACCATGGATCTATGCTCTGCGTTTAATGTTCTTAACATGACTAATTTCATCTAATCTCAAAAGAACTCTAATAAGCATTACTGCTATATCCCCACTTTATAGATGAGGAGAGAGACTTATATCACCCACCTAATAAGTGGAGGGGCCAGGATTTGTCTGTTTCCAGGATCCACGTACTTAGAGGGTTGTGTAAGAAGTGAGAAAGCACAGGTAAAGCAGTTAGCAATGTCTGGCCCTCGGGAAGTGCTTAGGAAATGTTAGGTATTACTGATGTTATTTCTTCCCTACCAGGAAACTCTTCCAGCCGTTAAAAACATGCACTCGACTGAACAGAAACAAGGTGGCTTTGTGCTAAATCACGGTTGAAATCTTAGCAGGGCACGGGCAGGAGTGTGATACGCAGCATGGCTTGAGTGTTCAAACATGTGGGAAACACTTCACATCACTGCAGCCCTGAGTGCACTGCCATGGGAGGTCATTAGGGAAAATACTGTAATGGGGTACGATCTCTCCCCCCTCGGGATAGGATGGCTTTACTGCTATTAATAACAGCTGTGAGCAGGCAATTACAGACTGGAGATGGGTAATCACGTCTTCTATTTTAAAGCTTAATCTGATCACCTGTGGGGTCAGGGAATGACAGTTATCACAATGTTTAAAGTCTGTCTTGTGCCATCACTTAGAGACCAAAGATCAAGGCTTGTCTGGAAGATAGTTTATCCTTGTTCTACAGTATGCATGTGTGTGTGTGTGCACGCATGTGTGTGATTTATTTCAGAGCATGTAGAGGCTACTCCAAATCTCTCAAACCTGCACGCTGGCTCCCACTCAAGTTTACCTAGTAAATGTTCCTTCTGAGAAAACAGGAAGCCAAGAGGCCTCTTTGCTGCTTTCAACTCGGCCACAACTCCGTCTGCAATTCCAAGGCCTTTGCTCATTTGTGAAATGAGGCTCTCTCCCAATGTTTGCTCTCTGTCTTTGCCATAAAACCTAGCGCTTTCTAAAGGTAGAAACTCTTGTATCTGTCATTGAATCCTCGGGGTCTAAAATAGTGTCTGGCACATAGAAGACACTCAATAAACATGAAACAAATGACTGAGTTCCCTTCCAGTTACAACATGATATGATTCTATAAAATCATAATTGAAGGCGTTGATGCTAACACGTGCAGCCGACAGCGATGACTGTCAGTTCTCCTATTTTTCTTTGCCTGCTGTTGACACATCATCATGAACATTCTTATCAGAACTTCACATGTGCAAAGGAGATGATGCTGAGATTTGCCAACTTTGCCTCTTCTCCAGCAGTATTGGAAACAGTGTGGAGGAAGAAGAAACCGAAACTATTAATTTGAAGCATCCGCGATCTGCTAGTTTCACTTATGTAGGGGTACCAGTCACCCTCACTCAGTATCGAGAACTGGCCACCACAGCACCTGCCATCAAGATCTCTATGCCCAGGTCCCCTTGATGAGTTAGGCTGAGAGGAGGCCACTAGTTGTCAATGTCTGAAAACTTCAAGTGAGACGGCCATCATTCCAGATCTGGAAAGGGAAATGACCAAGGAGGACATTCTGGGGTTTTGTCTGTTTTTGCATACATTCAGCAGGGTGTTTGGTTGTGATTGTTCTTGTTTAGTTGCTAAGTCATGTCCGACTCTTTTGCTAGCACATGGACTAGCCCAACCTCTGTCCGTGGGATTCTCCAGACAAGAATACTGGAGTAGGCTGACATTTCCTTCTCCAGGGGATCTTCCCAATTCAGGGGTCAAACTCACCTCTCCTGCCTGGAAGGCAGGTCCTTTGCCACTGAGCCACCTGGGAAGCCCTCTTGATTGTGAACAACACATATAAACTCTGGCCAATGGAAGCAGGAGAAGAATTTATTATAAAGATTGCAGAATACATAAGATACCACCGTTGGGTCCACCACCATCTTAATCATCACCCTGTCTACTAGATACTGCTGGTGTCTTAGGCCTCACCACCAAGGTGAAGTTGAACCTGGCCCTTTGTCCTTGCGCTTTCTCCTCAGGCTTTAAAGTTCCAGGAGCATCACGTGGCCAAGCTTGGTCACACACCTACTGGGCTCCCATGGTGGGAGAGAAGGTCCTGAGATTCACAGTGAGGAGTCCCCCCAAAAAAACACAAGGTTTGCAAGTTGTTCACAGAAAAATGACAGGTGTCCAGTACCTCACAGCTCAATAGAGTCACATCTGTAAGCTTTGAATATTTGTTGTTACTTAGTCACTAAGTCGAGTCTGACTCTTTGTGACCCCATGGATTGTAGCCCACCAGGTTCCTCCGTCCATGAGATTTTCCAGGCAAGAATACTGGAGTGTGTTGCCATTTCCTTTTTCAAGGGAATCTTCCTAAATCAGGGATCAAACCCGCATCTCCTGCATTGGCAGGTGGATTCTTTACCACTGAGCCACCAGGGACACTGCAGCTTTGATCGTACATCATTCATAAAGATGGGTGAAACCCAGTGTCTCTAGTCTGAAACCCAGTGCCCTACATGGGGCAGCCTTAGGATTAATGGTCACAGGCTTGTGATGAATTCTTGCTCGAAAGGTTGACAAACTTACCACCCCAAATTCAATTTTAATCAGTTAACATAACAGCTTCCTGCTTCTTTACCCAAGGCAATTTTAGAAGTTGCAGTTGAGTATTACGTACTACGGGTGTATCATAAAACTCCTGCCACCAGCACGATTAACGCAAAGGAACTTTCTCCTTTTGATCGAGTTTCCATTCACCTCCTCAATTCTCCCACCTCATAAAAGCAAGATGACTCCAGGCCTCACTCCTTCTTAGCACAGTGGTTACTCTTGAACTCTAAGGATGCAGCTTCAGACATCGGACCCTGCTCCCCAGCAGAAGGGCTTCTGGCATGAGCCAGCTTGATCTCTGGTGTATGGCAGGCTGTGGGGCTAAGGGGGCTTCCCCAGTGGCTCAGTGGTAAAGAATCTGCCTACAATGCAGGGGACGCAAGAGATGTGGGTTCAATCCCAGGGTCAGGATGATCTCCTGGAGGAGGGCATGGCAGCCCACTTCAGTATACTTGCCTGGATAATCCCATGGACAGAGGAGTCTAGCAGGTTGCAGTCCATGGGGTCACAAAGAGTCAGACACAAACGAAGCAACTGAGCATGCATGCATGCACGTGGGGCTAAGGAGAGGAAGGGACAAGACCCACGGTGAAAGGGAAAACTCTTCTTAGTAAATAATGGTTAATCCTCAGGACTTCCCTGGCAGTCCAGTGGTTAAGACTTCAACTTCCAATGCAGCAAGCTGTGGGTTTGATCCCTGGTGGGGCAGCTAAGATCCCACATGCCTCAGGGCCAAAAAAAAAAAAAAAAAGACATAAAACTGAAGCAGTATTCAACAAACTCAATAAAGACTTTAAAAATGGTCCATATTAAAAAATATTTAAAAAAACAACAATGGTGATCCTAGGTCTAATAAAGGTCTGAGACTTGTAGAGGGCAAAGAGGAGAATGGGAAGATATAGAGGAGGTCACGGTAGTAGTGGTGCGAGAGAAGACTCTTGAGAGTCCCTTGGGCTTCAAGGAGGTCCAATGAGTCAATCCCAAAGGAAATCGGTCCTGAATAGTCATTTGAAGGACTGATGCTGAAGCTCCAATACTTTGGCCACCTGATGCAAAGAACTGACTCCTTGGAAAAGACCCTGAAGCTGGGAAAGATTGAGAGCAGTAGGGGAAGGGGGAGACAGGATGAGATGGTTGGATGGCATCACTGACTCAATGGACATGAGTTTGAGCAAGCTCCAGGAGCTGGTGATGGACAGGGAGGCCTGGCGTTCACGGAGTCGCAGAGTTGAACACGACTTAATGACAGAACAACAAGAGGAGACTGCCTCACCCCAAAAGAGAGCAGTAACTCCACTGAAGCCATGAAAGGCACAGCAGCTCCAGCTCTAGCAATCTATGCCATACATACACATGTGTCCTGCACAGGTACAGAAAGATACACGTCCAGGGATGTTCCCTAAAGCATTGCTGGCAAACACATACATGTATACACAATAACTGGAAATAAACGTCCACCTATCAGTTCAGTTCACTCAGTGGTGTCCAATTCTTTGTGACCCCATGGACTGCAGCACGCCTGGCCTCCCTGTCCATCACCAACTCCTGAAGTTTACTCAAACTCATGCCCATCGAGTCGGTGATGCCATCCAACCATCTCTTCCTTTGTCGTCCCTATCTCTTCCCGCCTTCAATCTTTCCCAGCATCAGGGTCTTTTCCAATGAGTCAGCTGTTCCCATCAGGTGGCCAAACTATTGGAATTTCAGCTTCAATATCAATCCTTCCAATGAATATTCAGGACTGATTTCCTTTAGGATGGACTGGTTGGATCTCCTTGCAGTCCAAGGGACTCTCAAGAGTCTTCTCCAACACCACAGTTAGAAGGCATCAATTCTTCGGCACTCAGCTTTCCTCACAGTCCAACTCTCACATCCACACATGACCACTGGAAAAACCATAGCCTTGACTAGACGGACTTTGGTGGCAAAGTAATGTCCACCTATATTTCAATCTATTACTATATAACCATAAATATGGAAGACTGTGTACCTATTAGAAAAAGAAGGGATATAAAAGTAGATGTAATCATATTGCAATAAACTGAGAAAAGCAAATGGCAGAACAGTTGGCATATGTTGGCTTGTTTTTTAAAAAGGAATATATAAGTAGCCTTCTACAGAAGTAAAAACTACTAGAAGGGTAACCTAGAAACAATGGGAATTAGTGGGGAGGGCAGGGAATGAGACCTTTATCACTTTATATCCTATTTCTGTTTGAATGTTTGCTGTGAGTATACAATCTATAATTAAAACAAACTAACTTAAAATATTGTGACATGAAGCATAGCGAGAAAAAGAGAGTAAAACTGGTCACTGTCAAGCAGGCATGCCTGCGTGCTTAGTCGCTCCCGTAATGTCCCACTCTTTGTGACCCCCTGGACTGTGGCCCGCCAGGCTCCTCTCTCTGTCCATGGGATTCTCCAGGCAGGAACACTGGAGTGGGTTGCCATGCCCTGCTCCAGGGGATCTTCCCGCCCATGGAACTGAATCCACATCTCTTGCGTTGGCAGGTGGGTGCATTCCCACTAGCACCACCTGGGAAGCCCCATATCAAGCAGGAGTCACGGGTCAAAACCCAATTATTTTCCTAAGCCAGGCAGCACACCTGAGCCTGATGGAAGGCAGATCTCTAACCCTGAGGAACGCTTTTCTGCTCGCAGGCCCAGATGGAAAACCACCTCTGTCTGCATCTTTCCCTTCATGCTTCGTGGAGCCAGGCCTGTGCCAGCTCAGGCGGGGCCCTGCCTCTCCAGGTATGTGGACAAGATCGGAGGAAGGCGAGTCACGGAGAGGCTGGCCCTGGGCCTCACACACAGCCAAATCCAGCAAGTGTGACTGAGGGGCAGAAGGCCTCTCACCCTTCCCCACCAAGAATCTTATTTGCAAAACAGAAACAGACACACACATAGAGAAGAAACGAATGGACACCAAGGGGGAAACTTGGTGTGGGAGGGAGTGGGAGGAACTGTGAGCTTGAGCTTGGAATCGACACATATGAACTACTGATACTATGAATAAAACGGGGAACTAATGAGAGCCTACTCGGTGCTCGGGGAACTCTACTCAGAGCTCTGTGGTGACCTCAGTGGGAAGGAAACCCAAAAGGGAGGGGCTGTATGTATACATACAGCTGATTCATTTTGCTGGGTAGTAGAAATGAACACAATATTGCAAAGCAGCTGTTGTTGTTCAGTGGCTAAGTCATGTTCAACTCTGGGACCCCACGGACTGCAGCACGCCAGGCGTCCCTGTCCTTCACTATCTGCCGGAGTTTGTTCAGACTCATGTCCATTGATTCAGTGGTACCATCCAACCATCTCATCCTCTGTCGCCCCCTTCTACTCCTGCCGTCAGTCTTTCCCAGCATCAGGGTCTTTTCCAATAAGCCAGCTCTTTGCATCAGCTGGCAACTATACTCAATAAAAATTAAATTTTTAAAAAGAAAGAACTCAATTGGTATTAAAAGCGCAGCATGTGGTCACGTAATGGTGGTGGTGGTAATGGTTAAGCCAATGGAAACTAGTTTGGAAACTTAACTCATCTTCAGAGTAGAAAAAGAATGACCAGATTTTATTAGTGATGCTAGATAACTTCCGGCTTCTAGGTTACCCAAAGCTGCCCCTAAACAGTCCATATTATCATTTGATTGACGAGAAATGGGAAGAGGCATGAGATTGAGCTCAGCCGAGGAGCCCCTGCCAGTTACGAGGGCACAAAGGGCCAGACGGCGCCCTCCCTCTCCTCCCCTGGATACAGGGGAGTCTCACGGCATAGAACCCGGTGGAAACCCAGTCACAGATGTCCCAGAGGAAGGACTGGGGTGCACGAGCCAAAGCTGGTCTAACTTCTTCCCACCACTCCCCCCAGCCCCAGAACCTCCAGGCTGAGGCTTCCCCTCTTCTGGTCTTCTAGGGGCTAACTCCAATCCATCCAGCAAGTGGGAAAGTGAAGGACTGGACCCCTCTTCCCATCCCCCCATCCCCCTTCCCCCTCCCCCGCCCGTTCCCACACTAGACAGTCTGTAGGGCCTGGTACCAACGGTTGTGAGACAGGAACGTTCCATTTGTACCCTTGAGCCACAGGGAAGCCTCCAGTTCAGATGCCCCTGGACCGGGGGTGGGGGGTTGGGGGGGCGGAATTCTCTAGAGGAGAACCAAGTTGCCCTGGGTGGTCCAAGGTACCCACTCCGGGCGGTGACCACCAAACTCCGCCTGGGCAGCAAGCCTAAGTCTTTCCTCCACGTTTCACTCAGATGCGGCGCTGTCCGTCTTGCGAGTAACCCCGTAACCGCCCAGGCACGAAGGCCTCTCTCCGCTCCATCCTCACATCCCCTTCTCTCCACCCTCGGGAAGATCCGGTCCTTTCTTCAGCACTTCAGAGAGCTCCTGCGGCGCCCGTCCCTGCGCAAGCCCTTCCCCAGACCCCCGAAGGGGAGGCTCCTTCCCACGGTCCCCCAGAAGCGCGGGCCCAGCCCCGTCCTCCCTGGTTCAACTTGTCTCTTGAAGACCGCGGGCCCCCGCCTCCAACCCTGCCCTCGGCCAGCGGGCAGCGGTGCCGGGGAGACTGCGCGACCCCGGCTCGAAGCGCAGCCGCCCCAACCCCTTCCCCAGGGCCTCGGTGGGTCCCGGGCCGGGGAGCCCCCGCCCGCTGTGAGCTCACAAAGCCCGCGGCCGCCTGAACCCTGGGCCTCGCCGCGTTCGGCCGCTGGATCCCGACTCCCCCGGGGTCCCCCGACCGGAGCCGCTCGGCGCGCTGCGCTCCGGCCGCCGGGTGCGCAGAGGACGCGCAGCAGCGCCAGCCTCGGGGCTGCGCTGGTTAGGAAGCTGGGGGGACCGGAAGGATGGCGAGGAAGTAGGAGAGGGTTTCCTGAGATGAAAGATTACTTCCGTCCGGGCTCTGGCCTCTCTCTGGAGCCAGCTCGTTGGGGGTTGGGGAGCGGGGTGCCCGGGGCTCGGGGGCCGCGCCTTGCCACCTGCAGCGCCCGGGGCGGGCGGGACGAGCTCGGCCAGGTCTGGGGGCTCACGCGGGGGGCATCCTTGCAGGTGGGAGTCGAGAGCGTTTCCTGGCGCCCGAGCCATGGTGGCCAAACAGCGGATCCGGATGGCCAACGAGAAGCACAGCAAAAACATCACCCAGAGGGGGAACGTAGCCAAAACCCTGGTAAGGCGGGGGCGGCGTGGACCGAGCGGCGCGGGGCCGGGCCGGGGCGGGGCGGGCGTAGGGCTGCGGGCGCGGGGCTGCCCCCCACCCCGCCTCCTCCGCGCCCCGGGCCGCCCCTCCCGCGGGGTCCGGCACTCGGGGACGCTGAGGAATGGGCTCCCCCACGGCCGGGGCGCGGACTTGGCCTCGCGTGGGCGGAGAGGGCCCTGGTTGGCCGTGGCCCCTCTGGGAGTGGCTGCCACGGAGGCACAGAAGGGCCTCCTGAACTGAGTCTTTGTCTCTGGGAAAGATCAAAGTCACATCCTTAAGGGAAGAGTTAAACCCACCGCTTGACACAAGGGACGGGAACCTATTAGATGCGAGATCGTTTGTTGAATGAATGAATGAATGAATGAATGGGTAAAGGGAGGCGTTTGCCATCTCTCCCTCCTAGGCTTCACCCCTGCCCGCCCTCCCCAACAAACACACCCTGGTAAGGTTTTCTTTCCTGCGTTCTGTAATGCTCTCCTTGTGTACATTGGGAATTCAAAGTGCGATTCAACCTGAATTTCCTTCCATCTTCCTTCTTTGCCTTTTCTCCAGGGGCTTGTTGGCCAGATTCTAAAAGCAGCATTCCTCTTATTCATTCTGTGAATTCAGGTTCATCTTGATAGTATGTTCCAGAATTTTAGAGCCTAGTTTATTGCCAGGCATTGTACACCTCCAAAAATGTAGATTAAAGCTTTATAACAATCTTTAAGTAAAATCTGTGCCTTATGCACAGGTGTGTGTGTGTGTGTGTGTGTGTGTGTGGTGTTCATTTGTTTTCAGTAAAGCAAATGATCTTCAGCAGAAATTGCCAGGCCTGTATTTCTGGACATTCAGTGGCAGGCCTCAGATGAGTTGTTGGATGGTGTTTGTCTCCAAGTGCATGAGCAAAGACACTTGGAATCTATCAATATTATCTCAGACACTTCAGTGGAAGTTTAGCTGAAACTTGGAGTTTGGCTGGAAGAGTCTTCTGACTTGATGAGGCGATTGCTTTTAGCCAAGACACAATGCTGGTTTGATTCACTAAGCAAAAAGCTAGATTTGCAATCACTAGACTAGAATTCTCGCAGAACCAAGCAGTACTATGTCAGAGAAGCCTTAGGATCAAAGCTGGATCTTTATACACAGCTACAGGCTTATGTAGGCTTCCCTGGTGGCTCAGACAGTCAAGAGTCCGCCCGCAATGCGGGAGATCCGGGTTTGGTCCCTGGGTTGGAAAGATCCCCTGGAGAAGGGCATGACAACCCACTCCAGTATTCTTGCCTGGAGAATCCCCATGGACAGAGGAGCCTGGCAGGCTACACATCACGGGGTCGAAAAGAGTCAGACACGACTGAAGCAACTAAGCGCAGCACAGCTACAGGCTTAAGTAGTGCTGGAAATTTCCTCATTTGGAAGCTAGATCATTGAGTAGTTGGGCAGCAAAATGGCAACATGCCATTGATTTGGAACTATTTTTCACATAGATCTGTGTTTTTCTTATTTTTACTCAGGAAAAAAAATCTTACTGTCCAAACTGATGCTGGAAAACAATTTTTAAGGATATTAAAGCATTCAGGGTTTATTTCCCTAGAAGATCAGGTCTTCCAAGGATATCATACAGGCTAGTTAATTTACTGAAAATTTCTAGCTGTGTGGTTCTTTTTAATAAACTAAAAAAAAAAAAAAAAATCAGACTTCACTTGTTAATTCTCTCCAGTTGACAACTTATCTGACTGCAAATGTAATAACAAAACAGAAACTTTTTGCAGAGCTGTGTCATCCATTTGTTGTTGTTAGGTCGCTCAGTCAGGTCCACTCTTTCACAACCCCATGGACTGTATTCCCCCAGGCTCCTCTGTCCATGGAACTTCCCAGGCAAGAATACCAGAGTGGGTAATCATTCCCTTCTCCATGGGATCTTCCTGACCCAGCAAGCGGATTCTTTACCACTGAGCCACCAGGGAAGTCTGTGTTATCTGTTAGGCTTGGTAAAGTCAGCATCTGCCACCTGGAGCTTTTTAAGACCACTCGAGAACAATTGGGACCTGAAAAAAAAAAAAGACTGTCTCCAAAGTAAGAAAAGACAATGGAACAGCTGGAGAAAAAACTGTTTAAATATCTAAGAAATGTAGTCAACTTGACTGCAGTTCAACTCAATTCAACTTTCAGAAATATTTTCAAATAATGTTTAATGTGTGGTGTGAGTAGATTTTTAATAGGTTCTGATATACCATAGAGTGGGCCCTTCAAAAGTGCCTGGAGCCTATGAGGGTATTTAAATGGTCCTACTAACTTTGTAATGAAAGATTTCCAAACCAAGCCACAAGGTATGTTTATTTTCCCTTGGTTAGAAAGGCTTTTTTGGTTAACTTTATTGTACATGGATCAGCATCCAAAAAGAAAAATGAAATTCTCTTTAAAAAAAAAACAACAAAATGAAATGAAACACTTTGAATCCTAAATCTCATTTTCCTAATTACAGATCAAACATGATTATACTTAGAAAGAAGTAACTTGCATGGGGTAACTTGTTCAGAATGAAATGCAGACACACAAACAGATTCTAAAGGAAAGTCCAGACTAGTCATTTAGAAATAAATTTCTTTAATTGTAGGCAGGTATTTCATTATTGGCGTACAGCTATGGGGTGAATCAATATTGTTCTCCCAGATAACAGAGTAATGGGATGATCATTTCATAATTACAGTAGTAACTTCTTCAGAATAAAGGGGCAATTTACATCTCAGAGTTCCCCTGCTGTGTCTTATCACAGGGAAATACATCCTCCAACAAAGTGAAAGTGTTAGTCGCTTAGTCCTGTCCAACTCTTGTGACCCCATGGACTGTAGCCCGCCAGGCTCCTCTGTCCATGGGATTCTCCAGGCAAGAATGCTGGAGTGGTTTCCATTTCCTTCTCCAGGGGATCTTCTTGAACCAGGGATTGAACTCGGGTCTCCTGCATTGCAGGCAGATTCTTTACTGTCTGAGCCTCCAGGGAGGCCATTTTGGGGCCCACAGACTGTCAAACTCCTGCTGGAAATGAATCATGTCATTTGCATGATTCTACTGCTTTTGTAAAAAACAAAAACAAACAAAAAAAAAAAACCTTTCCCAGCAGTAGATTCAGGCTTAGGTGAATTGTCCTGACAGATTTGTGCTGGGCAATGTTTCCCAAAATGAAGTAACTCAAAGCTCTCAGAAAAGGATATATTGGGATAGAGGGGTTTGTTTGTTTTTTCCCCTGTGCTGCAAGTCGTGTGGGATCCTAGTTCTGCTACCCAAGATCGAACCCATGTCCCTTGCACTGGCAGCATGGAGTCTTAACAGCTGGACCACCAGGAATTCAAATCTAGAAAAACAGTATAGATGAACTTATTTGCAAAGCAGAAATAGAAACACATACAGAGAACAAACATATGGATACCAATAGAAGAGAGGGGAATGGGATGGATTGGGAAATTGAGATTGATACATACACACTACTGTGGGCTTCCCTGGTGACTCAGACAGTAAAGAATCTTCCTGCAATGCAGGAGACCTAGGTTTGATCCCTGGGTCGGGAAGATCCCCTGGAGGAGGGAATGGCAACCCACTCCAGTATTCTTGCCTGGAGAATCCCATGGCCAGAGGAGCCAAACGCTACTGAGAGACTAATACTTTCACTTTCATGCATAAAATAGATAACTAATGAGAACAGGCTGTATAGCACGGGAACTGGCAAGGAAATCCAAGGAAGAGGATACACACACACACACACACACACACACACACGTGGTTGATTCACTTTGCTGTACAGCAGAAACTAACAGAACATTGTAAAGTAACTGTACTCGAGTTTAAAAAAAATATATATATATATATATAGGTATTATGACCAACCAAGTTGTTCTTGAGCTCTGAAAGTCCCAAAGTACTGTTGATTCACTATGAAATGTGATCAAAAAGATTTCTGTGTTATATGCTCCAAGCTCTGCATCCTGATAATTTGAGTGGAGTTTCCTCAAAGGAAAAATAAAGGACTCCATTTGGTATCTGCCCTAGACCAATAATCCCATTTACAGGCTTCTGAATTCACTTGTTGACTTGCTGGAGATAGAACTAAATGGGTTTTTTTTAAATATAGCATTAGTGGGATGACAGCAACAGAATTTGTTTCTGGTCAACTGGGACAAATGATTAGGAAGTTGGTGAATAGGGGAGGGGTAAATGTTACACTCTGTTCAAGTAACTATTTATTTGCTCTCATCTTGACTTGGTCTCAAGTGCCAAAGAATGACACAGTGAAAACGCTGATTAAAGAGTTATTCTGTGCAGTTATTTGACTGATTTTGTCCTTGTTCTAGTCAAAAGAAACCGTCTATCCCCTTTCAGTGTGATTTGCCATCATACAAGTGTTGGTAGATACAAGTTTCTCAAAGTCAGAGAAGTGAGTTGTTTTAATCCTTAGTCAGATTCTATCTGCCCCTGACATTAATCTATACTTCTCTAGTAAGAGAAATCCTGGAATAACCCTATCACCAATTTGGAAGAATTAATAAAAGAGCCAATATCTTTTCTAGATCCTTCTTTAGGTGACCTATAGAGTAGTGAAAGTGAAAGTGTTAGTCGCTCAGTCATGTCCAGCTCTTTGCAACTCTCTGGTCTAGCCCTCCAGGCGCCTCTGTCCGTGGGATTTCCCAGGCAAGAATACTAGAATGGGTAGCCATTCCCTTCTCCAAGGGATCTTCCTGACCCAGGGATTGAACCTGGGTCTCCTGCATTGCAGGTGGATTTTTTACCCCGTCTGAGCCACCAGGGAAGCCCCTAGGTGACCTAAGATGTCATATTTAGTGAATCTTGCATGCTTATTCATTCTTTGATGAACATTTATCAAGCATCTACTATATTTAAGTTCTGGATCAGGCATTGGTATGCCCTTTTACATGAAAGAGGCCCAGTGCCTGCCCTTGTGGGGCTTATAGTCTAGTGGAGAGACAGACATTAAATAAAGCATCACAAGAATAAACATTGTCATACAAATCATGCTAAGTGCTATATAGAAAAAGTACTTGGTGATATAAGTGCCAAGTGAGCTCAACAGAAGTAGAAGAGAGAAGGTTCTCTAAGAATGGAACAAGTAAGCTGAGAACCAGGGAATTGTTGCCTTATCTATGATAAAAATAAGTTGTTGTTTTTTTAACCTGTGTTGACTACAGCCTATTTTCGGCTCATGCCAATGAGGAAATATTTACTGAGTTCTTTCTTTTTTTCACTCTACCTTCTCCCTTAGCATTTGAGAAATTCTCCACTTTCAGATGCCTCTCTCAGAAAATATTGGTTTTCCATTGATTGATTGGATTGTAAGGACCAAGCCCTACCAGCACACAGACCCAGAGGGGTTGCAGAGGGACTTCCTGTTCTTTAGGTTTGAGATGAGCAAGAGGTTCACAGGACTTATCTGTGTGGGAACCACAGGCCCCTTGTGCTTCCCAGAGAAGTAGAGATTTCTCCAAAGAGTCAGCTTCACTAAGAATTAGGAGATTTATTACAAAATGCTGCTCCTCTCACCTCCATACGTGGTTGCTGTCTACTGTTCCCTGAATTTGCACTGCAGTGACTTTCCAGGTTTTTAGCACTTAAAAATTTTTTCTTTTTTAAACCATTTTTTATTTTTTAAAGAGTTCTCTTTATTTTTTTGGCCGCACCACGAGACACATGGATCTCAATTCCCCAACCAGAGATAGAACCCGTGCTTCCCAGGTGGCACAGTGGTAAAGAATCCACCTGCCAGTGCAGGAGACACAGGAGGCCCGGATTCTACCCCTGAGTCGGGAAGATCCCCTGGAGGAGGAAATGGCAACCCGCTGCAGTATTCTTGCCTGGAGAATCCCATGGACAAAGGAGCCTGCCGGGCTACAGTCCACAGGGTTGCAAAGAGTCAGACACGACTGAGCTTACAAGCACCCATGCTTTGAAGGGTAGAGTCTTACCCACTTGATCTCGGGGGAAGTCCTGGCACTTGGAAAGTTTTGAGAAAATGGCTGTGCTTCGTGACCCAGCTTGGAAGCCACAGATGCGGGAATTCAAGGGGAGTCTGCTGGAGGCAAACCCCCTGGCTCTATAATGAGGCAAATTTAAACTTGAATCCCAGCTCTTGCTGAAGTTAACAAAGCCTGAGCCTCAGTTTCTCAGCTACAGAAGGGGGATAGTAAGACTGACTTCGTGTAGAGTTGTGAGCGCTGGAAATGGTAAATATCGGCTGCTTCCTAGAGTGCCTGGTATGAAGTGTGCTTTCAGCCAACAGAAACAATGATTAGTAATGGCATTTTTGGCTCCCAAATCACTGTAATGATTTATGTATTATACCTCATCTGTCTCCAGAATATTTAAGAACTACCAAGTTCATTGAGTTCAGTTCAGTTCAGTTCAGTCGCTCAGTCGTGTCCGACTCTTTGCGACCCATGAATCGCAGCACGCCAGGCCTCCCTGTCCATCACCAACTCCCGGAGTTCACTCAGACTCACGTCCATCGAGTCCGTGATGCCATCCAGCCATGTAAATAAGGTTGTTGATGAGTTTTTCCAAACCAGTCTTGATCCTTTAAATTGACTTTGTTCATCTAGATCTCTGGTGGCTCAGACAGTAAAGAACCTGCTCACAACGTGGGCAACGCAGATTCAATCCCTGGGCCTGGCAGACCCCCTGGAGAAGGCAATGGCTACCCACCCCAGTATTCTTGCCTGGAGAATTCCGTGGACAGAGGTGCCTGGCGGGCTACAGTCTGTGGGGTTGCAAAAGAGTTGGACACGACTGAGCAACTAACACTTTCCCTTTCATCTAGGTCTGCCCACTGGCATTAAGACTGGGTCTGTCTCGTTCACCGACGGGTCCCCAGCCGCTAGGACAGTGTCTAGCTGTGCTCGGTAAATGTTTCTTGAATGAATGAACTTCATCTTACCTTCTCCCACTCACTTTCAGAGGCCGCAAGAAGAGAAATATCCTGTGGGACCATGGCTGTTGGCGCTGTTCGTTTTTGTTGTCTGCGGCTCAGGTATGGGTTTCTCCCTGTCCTTACTATCCCATGATCTCCTCTGTCCCATAAAAACACATGTTTTATCCGCAAGGTAAATATGCCAAAAATATGTTGGTCTGGGATTCAAGTTAATCGCTGCCTGAAGCCTTCCTCATAATGGGTTTTGATTTCGTTTTCGTTCCAGCAAACCAAATAGGAATAGAGACAGAACTGATATGTTATCAAATCATAATCATAAAGTGATTACACTGAGCAATTAAATTGGCTGGCTACACTTCAGAGTTCAGTTAAAGCTTTCTCTGAAGACCTGACCTAAAAAGGGGCATTTGGAACAGAAAGTGGAGCACCGATCTGCCTGAGATAAATTCATGTTCCAGAAAGAGAGAGAGGCCTTATGCCTTGAGAGAAGTTCTGCAGAGATTTGGGGGAGAACGGAACCTTGGACCTAAGCCTCACGGTACAATCACCTGATGCCAGAAGGTGGCAAGTTCAGAGAACGGTACTTATACTCACATTAGAACACATGCCTTCCCTGGCGGCTCAGCGGTAAAGAATCTGCCGATAATGCAGGACACCCAGGTTCAGTCCCTGGGTGGGGAAGATCCTCTGGAGGAGAAAATGACAACTCACTCCAGTATTCTTACCTGGGAAATCCCATGAGCAGAGGAACCTGGTGGGCTAGTCTATGGGATCGCAAAGAATTAGACACTGCAAGCCTGCATGCATAAAGCTTCGCGAACATTTCTATTATAATTTCATTGTTGGCTATAAGCCATTTTTCTACAGAGTAGCCAGAAAGTCTGGAAGCATAGAAGAACATCTATAATAAATGGCTTACTGATACTATGTGATAATGTACCATACAGTCAGTGGCACTACATGATATATTCAGTGTGTTGACCTGCGTTAGCAATGCATAGTTCAGAGCACTGGCGAAAAATTGCATGGAATACAGTGCACCGATGCAGCATTTCGCTCAGTGCCGCCTATACAGTCATCTGTGATACGTTGCCTCACATGATCTGCCTCTGATTTTCTCCCCAAAGCAAAACAAACCAAAAAAGGAAAAACACATGCTGTTAGCATGCCACAGAAAAAATCAAGAAGAAAAATCCATCTATATAAAAACTTATCTATGTTTTCAGGTTTTATAGTCAAACAAAGATTGAACCTTGAGCCTTTTATCTAATTATCTTTTTCTCCCAACTTTATGGTTTCTTGAAAAAATATTATTCCTCCAAGTCACTGATAAAAGTCTAGCCTTGGAGAAGCCCACAGAACATGATTAGAGACAAATCCCCTCAGGTTGATTTGAACCTCTCAGCAAAACTCCTCCAAGCAATCCCAGTAACTTGAGGGTCCCCAGTGTGCCTGGCACTGCACAGGCTCTGGAAATAGAAACTCCTCCAGGAGGCAGCAGGCCGTGGGTAGGCAGATAAGGAAGCTGTCTGTTGTAGCCCAGGGGATGAGCACTGTGATAGCAGAGCGCTCAGAGGGCTTGGCAAGCGCGGATAAGGGACTGAGTCCGTTCGGGCTGCTTTAGCAAAACACGGTGGACTGGGTGGCTTAGAAATGGCAAAATTTTATTGCTCATGGTTCAGGAGACTGGAAGTCAGAATAGGGTACCAACATAGTCAGGTGAGGGCCCTGTGCCCAAACACAGACTTCTCCCTGTATCCTCCTCACATGACATCCTCACATGGCAGATGAGGCTTGGGAGCTCAGTGGGGTGTCCTTTTCAAGAGCACTGATCCCATTTATGGGGCTTCCCTACTGCTCAGTGATAAGAACCCACCTGCCAAAGCAGGAGACCCAGGTTCGATCTCTAGGTCAGGTAGATCCCCTTGAGGAGGAAATGGCAACCCACTCCAGTATTCTTGCCTGGGAAATCCCAAGGACAGAGGAGCCTGGAGGGTTGCAGTTCATGGAGGTCTCAAAAGAGTCAGACATGACTGAGAAACCAAATGAAACAACAAATCCCATTTATGAGACCTCCACCCTCAGGACCTAAGCACCCCCCCAAATCCCTACCTTCTGCCTCCATCACATTGGGTACTAGGATTCCAACATGGGAATCAGATTGTGTAGCAAGGCTTCTAAATCATGCTGAGCAGAAGAGACATTTTCCCAGAGGAGCTGCCATTTGAGCTGAGTTTTGAAGGACAAACAGCCAGACAAAGGGAAGGTTAATCAGCATGAGAGAGCACCGTGTGTCAAAGACTTGGAGCCCTGAGATAATACACCAGGCTCAAGAATGGCCAAAGCCCAGCCACAGGGCTCTCAGAGTTGGCCACCATACAGCCTGTGTTGTTAGGGACTAAATAGATACAGAGCTGGGGTGGGTTTTGGTTTTTTTTTTTTTTTGCTTTTTTTGCTTTAAGATACACAGTAACTGGAGCCCTTTCTGGCCTGTGCCCTTAGGTAGCACGTAGGGGAGTGTTCAGGCTTAGTCGCTCAGTCATGCCTGACTCTTGCGACTCCATGGACTGTAGCCCACCAGGCTCCTCTGTCCATGGGGTTCTCTAGGCAAGAATACTGGAGTGTGTTGCCATGCCCTCCTCCAGGGGATCTTCCTGACCCAGGGATCGAACCCAAGTCTCCTGCACTATACGCCAATTCTTTACCCAATGAGCCATCAGGGAAGCCCATAGGCGGGAGAGGGCAAGCCAATAGTCTGGCTTATTTTTCTCCAACCCGTGCTAGTTTTCAATACCCATCCTTCTCAAAAGGATTAAAAACCTTCTTTAAACTACATCTTAGTTAACATTTTGCCAGGCTTATTGGTTCACATAGTAGGAGCTCTATGTCCCCCTCCTGCGTGAGTACATTGGGATGTTTGCTGGCAGTAATCTTCTGGAAACTTCCCAGTTTCCATTAGTTTTTTCAAGGATCAAGTACCTTGTCTCTGCTGTCCTGTTTGTTGGTTTGTGCAGGGGCCTGAAATGGGAGCCTGTAGGGCCTGGAGATTTGGACTTAAAATAGTTAAGAGGACATACCGCCTGGGGCTCTTCTAAGGATGCCTGTTTATTTTTTTAAAATACTTTGGCCATGCCACATGGTACACCAGATCTTAGTTCCCCAGCCAGGGATCGAACCTACGCCCTATGCATTGAAAGCACAGAGTCTTAACCACTGGACTGCCAGGGAAGTTCTATAAGGATGCTTCTTTACCTCTTCCTAGTTAAGACCACTGGCTTCTATGGAAAGGCTAGACAGTGAACAGGGAGTTGGGTCATCTTAACTTCATTCTCTGTTAACATGCTGTTGTGATCCAAGCAAAGAACCTCATCCCTTTTTTAATCATAGCTAAAAATAATGTCCCTTTAAAATTTTTCTTTTCAAATTTCTTTTGCCAACTTTAGCTTTTTTTTTTTTTTTTTTCCGCAAGCTTCATTTCAGGCCTAAGCGCTGTTCTCACAGAAATGTATCACTCTTCTCAGTTCGTCCTTGGTGCTGTGCCGTTCCTTCTATCTTTGTCTGTGTCCTTTTCTAAACCAAACATGTCATGAGAAACACAATAGCTGCTTTAGCTCCATCCCTGTTGCCGTCTCTCTGGGATTAGTCACGATTCAGTTCCTCTTGCAGCTCTCACTTTCCCTCCAAGTTCCTCACGTTCCAGAGTCACAGGCCATAGGCTCCTGCCTACCTTTTTTCTCCTTGATTTTATTAGAGTTGATTTTACAACGTTGTGTTAATTTCTGCCTCACAGCTAAGTGATTCCGTGATTTACCTACCTTTTCTCTACGTTTAAAAGAATTCGAGGGAGGGGACATATGCATACCTATGGCTGATTCATGTTGATGTGTGGCAGAAACCAACACAACATGGTAAAGTAATTATCCTCCAATTAACAATAAAATTAAATTTAAAAAAAATGCAATTTCCTCAGATCTAGCCCTTCCCTTTATCATCAGTTCCTTGGCTTTATGTCATGAGCAGACTCGGTGCCTGGATGACTGAAGGCCCTCATCACTGCTCTCTCTCGCCTCTGTTCAGTTTTGTGAAAGCGAAAGTGTTAGTCGCTCAGTCGTGTTCGACTCTTTGCTACCCCATGGACTGTAGCCCGCCGGGCTCCTCTGTCCATGGGATTCTCCAGGCAAGAATACAGGAGTGGGTTACCATGCCCTCTTCCAGGGGATCTTCCCAACCCAGGGGTCGAACTCGGGTCTCCTGCGTTGCAGGCAGGTACTTTACCGTCTTTATCATACTTTATCCATTGTAGCGCAATGTAATAAAGACCCATCACATCCCACGTCCTGCTGTCCGTCTGTGATGCGCGCAGCAGCCCTCTCACCCCCGCCTGGCCTGTCATGCCCACACAAAATACACCGGACTTTCCGGTGGGATTTCCATACCTCTGCAGACACGGCGCTTCCTGTCCCTGTCCAGCAGCTCCCTTTCCCGTGAACAGGATATACCGTAGGCCAACCTTAAGTTCCCTTTCACCAAGTCCCGGGGATATTAAGGTCATTCTCCCTCTCTGAGTTCGTATAATTAGTTATTCATATTTTGTAAAATTTTTTTTTGGCTATGCAGGCTCTTCATTGCACGCACAGGCTTCTCTAGCTGTGGCGAGAGGACTCAGTAGTTTTGCGGGCTTAGTTGCCCCAAGGCATATGGGCTCCCAGTTCCCCGACCAAGTATCCAATCCAAGTGCCCTACATTAGAAGGCAAATTCTTAACCACTGGACCACCAGGGAAGTCCCTAGATTTTTATACAGAGAGGAAAAAGGTGATCTGATTCTCTTATTTTCATTACCTTACTCTGTTAACCCACTTTTCTGATTGATGGTTGGGCAAAGGGCTCTTTTTAGGAATAATGTCACATAGAAAACAAACTTATGGCTACCAAAGGGGGGTGGGGGGAGGGGGAAGAGGTAAATTAAGAATTAGGGATTAACAGATATTACTATACATAAAAGATAAACAACAAAGACCTACTATATAGCATGGGAAACTATATTCAACATCTTTATAATAACATATAGTGGAAAAGAATCTGAAAAATTATATATGTGTATGTTTGTATCACTGAATCACTTTGCTATATGGCAGACCACTCTAGTATTCTTGCTTGCCTGGAGAATCCCATGGGCAGAGGAGCCTGGTAGGTGACCGTCCATAGGGTCACTAGGAGTCGGACAGGACTGAAGTGACTTATATACACACACATGTATGTTTGTATCAATGAATCACTTTGCTGTACACCTGAAACGTTGTAAATCAACTGTACTTCAATTTAAAAAGTCACAGAAATACTGTCAGTGTACCAGGGTAAATCAATACTCAGGTCAGGCACGTCATAAGCATTGCCTGTTTTATCTGTTTTCCTAGTATCTTCTGGGAAAGAATGAAGACTGGTAAAAATGTTGACACTTAAGCAAATGCTCGCTTGCTGGTCACCCTTAGTCCATTTTATGTGGGAAAACAAGTTAACAAACCTCCAGGAGGTGCTGGGACCCCTCATCATGGGGAGTGACATGTCACAGCACACTCTTGACCCCTTCCTCCTCAGCTTCTTCCCTGCGGCCTTCCTCATTCTCCACACATGCCTTTCGTGCCACCAGCGCTGGGCACTGACAAGAGCCAGATGATAAGGACGGGAGAGGACCCGGGGGAGTCAGGAGGCCACAAAGCACAGGCACTCAGAGAGACCCCTGGAGCCCAGGGAATGCCCACTCCTCACCAGGGAGGCCCCCGGGGTCCCGTCCAGCCCGGATCCATGGTTGTAACCAGTCAGAGGATGTTATCTAGCACACCTCACTTCAGAGGAAGGAAATGTCCACTTTCCAGGATTGCAAAAGATCTCTCCGGCAAGACACTTCTTTGAAAACTGACCAACTGGCCGTAAAAGGATAAGAGGCTTCCGAGGGGAGGTTAGTTTGGGGCGCTGCCAGATGTGGGTTCAGAGCCTGGGTTCACTAGGTATCTGCTGAAAACCCTTGGACCAGTTCCTCACTCTCTCTGTATTGATTTCCTTATGGATTAAACAGGGGTAGGAAGAGCCCTGCTGGAGGTTGTCCAGGCGCTGAACGGCTCCAGGGACATACGCGCTGGCCCACAGCATGCGTGAAACCTGCGGCCTCAGCCACTACCACCTCTGTCCCCATCACCCTCATGGGAAGTAGAGGTACCATGGACGGGACTTACGTGCCAGGGGGGCTTAATCTCCCATCAGCCCCTACACCCATCCTCCCAGGCTGTGCTTCTGCTTGGCAGACGCAGCCACTCACGGTGGTCTGAACCTTCCAGAGAGCTGTAGACCCCACCTCTTCACTCCAAGGAGGAGGGGACGCTGTCTCGGTGATCACACTCCCAGTGTGTGAGACTTATGTTCCCACAAGAAAGCATCAGAGCCTTTCAGACAGACCCAGACAGGAAAAAGGAACCACCCACAGGCAGGCCGAAATGAGTGCATAGGGGTTTGTAATTTGAAGTTGAATATCAGAAGTAACCAGTGAGTTTCATCCCTTTGCTTGTGTGTGTGCTCACTCGCTTAGTCGTGTCTGACTCTTTGCAATCCCGCGGACTATAGCCTGCCAGGCTCCACCATCCATGGGGATTTCCAGGCAGGAATACTGGAGTGGGTTGCCATTTCCTCCTCCAGGGGATCTTCCTGACCCTGGGTTTTTATTTTCTTAAAGCAACCGAAATACACCACTGTTTTGTTATTAAAAAAAAAAAAAGTTTCCCTTGTGAGATACAAAAGCTCAGGGGAACAGCGTGTTCTTCTGAGACACGGAATTGTCCACAGAGGCCATCTCAGGGCCTTGTCTTACTTGGTCAGACTTAGTTTGGAAACTAGCCTTACTGTTGTTAATATTATATACCTTCCATCAGAAATCTATAACCTGTCTCTTAGTCACATCCCTCTTCTGAGTCCCTTCAGATGATTATTTCAAACAGGCCAGAAACTTTTCTTGTTCAGGTCTTGACCCGAAATTTTTTCTGGGGCCTTTTTAACTGGGTTGCATTTGTCTTTGTTTGATTTCCTAGACCCTTAGATTGACATTGAAGTCCCAAGACTTTCAACACCGCTCTCTTAGAGACTCGGCTGTTTTATTCTCTCCCATTTTTATTAAAAAAAAAAAAAATCTTCCATTTCTGCAGGCCAGGGGTCCTCTTTCCAGATAAGCAGCTCATCCCGACTCTCAGTCCCCTGTTTTCAAAACCCTGCCTCTTTAGGGAGCTGTCTGATAGCTTCTGTCTTTATCTTGAGACTCAGAGACAAGCGTGACCCGGAATGTCTGTCTGAGGCGGCAGAGATGCTGTCATAAAGATACACCGAGCGCTATCTGCTCCAGACACTTGCTGTCTGCGGGTGCTTCCCTGGACCATTGACGGAGTCCATACACCGTTCATGCCCACAGTTCTTGCCCCTGGGTTTCCCGCTCCCTTTTGTCTTGGGCTCTTTCAAGAGCCTTGTGGAGGAGGGTTCCGAGCCGCCCCGGAGCTCGGTGGGGAGTGTGCTGCCATGGGTCAGTAACGTCTGACCTGAACACAGCAGTGATGGTAGGGTGATCAGCCCTGACGTCTGTTCTACAGGGTTCACTGGACGACCGTCTTCAGCAGTTTTACAGTAGTTTCTAGTGTACAAGTTCCGCACATCTTTTGCTAAGTTTATGCCGAAACATCAACATTTATGTTTTTGACGCAATTGTACATGGAGTTGTTTGCTTGCTTGCTTGCTTTCTCTGTCTTAGTGGCGTCATTCGGGACCTTTCATTGCGTCGTGTGGGCTCGGCAGTTGTGGTGCACAGGCTTAGCTGCCTGTGTTCCCCCACCAGGGATCAAACCCGTGTCCCCTGCACTGCAAGGCAGATTCTCAACCACTGGACCACCAGGGAAGGCCCTGTCTTCAGCACTTTTTTATCCCTTTTCAGTCTTTTGTTTTTTATATACATAGGATCTTTCCATAAGCATTACTGTCTTCAGCATTTTTGACTGTCCTCTTGAACTGTAAGTTTCACCTGGACCTGGGAAAAAGGTCTTTTTCCTCACAGGCTAGCTGACCAGACAGTTGGGTAGTTTAGTCGGTGCTTCCATGTTTCTTGGGACCCTGTGTTGTCGTTCACCTCTCCGGGGCTCTGGCGTGTCCTTGGATGTGGGCAGGAAGCAGCAAGCTAAGAGCAGAGTCTGTCCTCTCCCCTCACTGAGCTTTCAGCCAGGTCTCTGGAGCCACCATTTTACCCCCATCGTGCTTACGACTCTCAGAAGGAAACTTACACACCAGCCAGCCCTGCTTCCTTCCCTTAGACTAATTCTCTCTCATCTGTCCCTCATTTCAATTTCATTTCTCTCTCTCTCTCTCTCTGGCTGAACCTGATACTCACTTCCTAATTAGAGATTATGCGCATTTTCGTGGTTCTTGAAGCCTGGATTTTCTTGAAACTGATGAGTTTATATCCCCCATCAAAGGGAAACCTCCAGGGTAATAGGATTAACCAGTGACTTATTTCCTTCCTAATTTTCTATATTTTCCAATTTTGTCAATGAGCATATATTACTTGTATAATCAGAAAAAAATAAGTATATTTGGGGAACAAAATGTCTAGACTCCTGGTTTTAGCCTTTTCTTTCTTTCCAGTTTTTTTTTTTTTTTTAAGCAGTAGACCTCTTTGTTCAAATCTTAAAGGGAAACAAGTGAAAGAAAAGCTCTTCTCACTGAGGCAGGATCTTCAGTGAGATCCTGTGTTATGTATGTGTATGTGTTTATGTCTCTGTGTGTGTTTATGTCTGTGTCTGTGTATATTTGCACATGTCTGTATGTGTGTTCGTGTATATGTGCTTGTGTGTGTCTCTGTGTGCTTGTCTATGTGTGTTTATGTGTCTCTGTGTATTTGCATATATGTGTTTGTGTGTCTCTGTGGGTTTATGTGTGTGTCTCTGTGGGTTTGTATGTGTCTGCCTGTTTTGTGTGTATGTGTGTGCATGTCTGACTATGTGCATGTCTGTGTGTGTGTGTGTTTAGGGGATACCTCCTGTGTTGCTGGATATTCTGATTTTTTTTTCATCCCCAGAGGGAATGCACATCTGGACCCTCTTTGCCCATCACATGGGGAATTATGTCTGGCCCAGCGCTGGCCTCTGTGATTACAGAGTTAATGCCTTTCCCACAGAGCCTGCACCATCAGTCATGAGTAGCTGCGCTGTTTCTGGACAGGAACGTTCCCTTTGTCCGGCAGTTAACAGACTGTACTCTTCTCCTGTCTCCTGCAGGCACTCTGCCTGCTGGGGTGGAATGGAGTACGGATAATGTATCATGGGCAGGACCTTTTTCTCAGGACACCCTATTCAGAACAGAGAGGAAGAGTGATTCCCTGAGATGTTCTTGGCTGGGCTTGAAGTCTCCTGTCTTCCCAGCCTTGTTTCAGGGGGTCCAGCAGTCTCCCTTTATGGATATGCCTCTCCGTTTCTTGAAGGGCCAATTCCCCTTCCCTCGCTGGGACTGGTTGTTCTGTTAAGGATGGTGTGGACGAGCAAAAGGACCAAGTCCCACATGTGCCAGCTCCAGGGCCAGCCTCCTTGGGTTGAAAACATGGCTCTGCCATTGACTAAATCTGTGGCCTTGTCAGAGCTACTCACATCTATACCCACTCTAAGCCTCAGTTCTCCCACTGTTAAAAGCGATGATTCTATCTGAAAACTCCTAGGATCCTCATGAAAATGAATCCTGGGGATTATTAAATGAGGCCGTGTGTGCACCGTGTTTAGTTGAGTCCCGGTGGTGGTTTTACAAATGCTTGTTGTTCTGTCATTTTGATGATGCCCTTCATCGCCGTCTCTCAACACTCCTGGCAAGGTTCAAACCAAGTTTCTGAATGTTTACAAGGAAAGAAAGGTAACGCTGTGACTCTGGTGAAGGTGAGAAAATTTGTATTGGGGGAGCACAACTCTGTGATATTGGGGAAGTCAGGAGACCCAGCTCCTACCTGGACAGGTAGAGCTCACGGTTTGCCAGCCAGAAGTCAGTGGTGTCATCTCTGCAGGGGCAGCTAGAGCTAGAGCCTCTTCTCTCCTTCCAGAAAGAACTCTTTGAAGACTAGCCCATGGGGTGAGCAGGATCTATTCATATAACTATTTTGACTACTGTTTCTTGAGTACTTACTATAATGCCAGGCCCTCCATTTATGGTTTCTTTTCTTATCACACAGTGCCTACAAAGAAGCTTTGGTACTCATTTCTCCGAATCACAAAACAGGTCCATAGAAGAAATCAGCCAGCATCCCATAGCTAAAAAGAGAGCTAGTTCCCGAACCTAAACTCCAAACCCATCTGCTTTCATCACCCTACATCCTTTTCTCTTACCATGTCTCCCAAACGACCATGGAGGAAGTTTTCCACCAACTTCAGGCATTTAGCATATGACCAGGTATTGAAAAAAACTCCTGTCGAAACATCTCTTACTTTCCCTGCCAGAAAAGGTGCACAGTACAGAGTTCCATTTGGACAGGCTGTCTGGGTTTGCTCCCAGGTGGGTAAAGCCCTGACCCAGCCATGGGCTGTTTCTTGACTGGGCCACCAGGCTTCTCTGTCACCTTGCTCTTTCCTGGACAGTTGCTTCAGGATAGATTTGAATTCACCATGTTTGCAGGTTGACCACATAAACACTGGCCTTTCCTGGAGACTGCCTGAACTATTTTGAAATCGTGATACCCAGAGGGTGTCACAGCCCCAAGACTGGAAAGTGGGGTGTTTGAGGAGCTGAGCCGCCCCGGAGAACCCCTTCTGTTTCACCACAAAGGAAAGCTTGAGGACGTGCGTCTGCTCTGGAACTCCTGCCTCAGGATCTGAGATGAACAGTCTGGAAAAAAGATGTCTCATCACCCATTGGCTCCCTCAAGGTGATCTTCACACCTCCCTTGTCTATGCTTCCTTCTTCCCCATGCCCTTTGGGTCCTCTGGGTTTCTTTATGGGTTCCTTCTCAGAAGAATGCTTCTACTGTCTGCCATTTGACTCCAGAGAGCGAGCATCCCATTCTTTGCTAATATGATCCCTTCTTCTAACATCATCCTCCCGCCCTCACCTGTCCCAGGCTTCCCTCTCTTTCCCCTCTTCTCCATCTCTGGAGAAGCCACTGGGAAATGGCATCTTGCCTTTGACCTTCTTTGTGCTGATTCTTTCAAAGAAAGAACCACCTCATGATGTCTTGTCTTCTAACATTTCTGCTTGTCTTTTGTGGGACCCATACTTTTCCTGCCGGTGCTTTGATTTTCTAAATTTTTTAAATGAAAAAGAATAAAAGTTGTGTGATTTCTGAAGCTGGCTTATCCTCCTAAAGGGGATTCCCTCTGGCCTCTCTTGATCCTGCTTCTCAGCAACTTCCTTGATGTCTCTTGTTGTCAACCACTTACTTTCAATAAACATCATTTTTGGAAGCCCCCGTTGTCTGGTAGGGTCCCAGCGTTCTGACAGTCTCCTAGAGGATCTACTTGTGTCATGCCTGTGTGCTTCAGCCACTTGCAGTTATCTGGGGTCAGACAGTCCCCAGGAGGCGAGTGCATTGGACTGGCACAGCCCCCAGCCTTAAGGAAGTTTATGTTCTTATGACTTGACTTCCCCTCAAGGACTAAGCTCTTGGACCAATTGAATCTCAGGGTTTCCATATGATGCTGATTCTTTTGGTTGGCAGAGCAATCAATTGAAGTTTTTAAATGCATTTTCCTCCACGCTGTTCACAATTTTTCATCTTTCGGTCCTTCAATAAATTTGTACTGAGGACCTACTATGTTCCTGGTGCTGAGCTTAGACCCAGGGGTTGATCTGGGAACAAAATCATCCCTGCTGTCCTAGAGCCTGTGGTCAAGTGGGGAAGAAGGATGAGTCAGTCAAATAATTATGCTGAAATGTGTAAAATTTCAGCCATGAATATGTTTGAAGGAAAGGCACGTAGGGCTGTGAAAGCATGTACCAGCAGACCTCAGAGATATTGCAGGTTTGGGTCCAGGCCACTGCAAGTAAAGTGAATATCTCAATAAAACAAGTCACATGAGTTTTTTGGTTTCCCAGTGCATATAAAAGTTATATTTGCACTATACTATAGCTTAATAAGAATCCAATAACATTATATCTTTTAAAAGTGTATATATGTTAATTTAAAAATATATTTTTTTATTGATGAAAAACACTAACCATCATCTGAGCCTTTCTGCAAGCCACAATCTTTTTTGTAACAGTAATATCAAAGATTACTGATCACAGATCACCATAGCTAGCATAATAATAATGAAAAAGTTTGAAATGTGAGAATTATCAAAATGTGACACAGAGAAAAAAAATGAGCAAATGCTGTTGGAAAAATGGCACCCTTAGACTTCAGCCATACTGGATTGCCACAATTTTTTTTAAAAAAAGGCAATAAAACAAAGTGTGCCTGTGATGCAAAGAGATGGTGTGCTTTGGGTAAGTGGCTCTCCAAGCATGGTCCCCGGACCATCAGCCTCAGCATCACCGAGGAACTTGTTAGAAATATACATTCTCAGTTCCCACCACAGACCCACTGGATTAGAAACTCTAGGGATGGGGTCCAGCACCTGTTTTCAGACACGTTCAGGACACTGTGATACACAAGTTAGAGAACTCTTGCTCCAGATGGTCAAAGTCAGCCTCTCTGGAGAAATAACTTTTGAATTATGAAGTAAAACTAGGCAATAGGGTAGGATGGGGAAAGTATTTCAGATGGAAAGAATGGCATGTTTAGAAGTCCGATCGTGAGATCAGGGAGCCCCTGAAAACAGGAAGATGTGCCATAAAGGAGGAAGAGAATGGAGAAGGTGAGTATGGACAAGATGCCCGGAGCCAGGAAATGCTCGTCATGAAGGCTTTGCAAAGGATTCGGCAATAGAGAGCTTCTGAAACGCTAGGAACCCAAGGATGGTGTGATCTCACTTACTGGGCAATACAAAGCTTCTGGTATGCTAGGAACTCAAGGATGGCATTATCTTACTTATTTTTATCAGGAATAATTCTAGCTACAGTATGGAGAAAGGATTGAAGAGGAGCAAACCAGCTAGAGATTGTCTCAGCAATCAGGGGAAAGATGATGGTAACTTGGACTAGGGCGGTTTCTGGAAGGATGAATGAAAGACACAGAATCACAAGATTATTAGGTAATGCCCACAGGTCTCAGTCATCAACTAGACATGTCCAAGAATAACTCTGGTGCTTTGGGTTTACGTGCAAGATGGAGGGGAAGGATGCCAAGCTTGGCAGTGGGAAGAGACCGTGAGGCGTTCCTCTTGTGTTCGATGAGCCTTTGAGCCACCTGTGTGCAGGTAACAATTAGATGGTGGAAGGCGTGGGTCTGGAGCTCCTAGGAGAGGTCGGGGCTGACAGCACATCTTGGTGAGTCATTGAAAGCTAAGCTGCCATTGATGAGATCACCCGGGAGAAGGAGTGTAATGAAGAGAGGAAAGCCAGAATACACAGTGGGGAACTTCAGCATTCTTGCTGGCTGGGCAGGAAGAGTCAGGGTGACCCCCGTACACCAGGTTTAGTGAAAAGAGTAGAGAGAAGGAAGAAGACTGGAAACCCAGAGAATCGTGTGTCACAGAAGCCGAGGGAGAGTTTCCCCCAGGGAGCGCTCAGCAACGGTGAAGAGGGGTATATGGCCAGAGGCGGCTGAAGGATGCTTGTGGATTAGGTGACTTGGAAGGCCATTTGTGGTTTTAGCAAGAGCTATTTCAATGGAGTTGAAGAGAGCAGAAGCTAGAGTGCAGTGGAATGAGAAATCGAAGGTAAGGAAATGGATAAAGTGAGGACTATAGACAGCTTTTTGGAAATGGTTATAAAGAGGAGGGTATCTGTGGATGGGAGATGTGGAGTCAAGAGGAGTGTCCTGGTTTGTTTGATTTTTGAGTTGCCAGTGCTTCTCACATGTTAAACCCTAAGAACTTCATTGAAAGGGAACAGTTGAATAAAAGAGATGGAGCCAGCCGAGGTTAACAAGAACCAGGATCCTAAACAGATGGGAGAGCATGGAGGCTCTCAGATTCTGGAGTTCCCGCTCTGGCCTGGATTTTTCTGAACCTCTGTGGCCTTCCCGGGGCCGGATGCCCTGACCTCCAATGCCCGCCACCCCTCCCGTTCTTGGCATTCTCCTCCTGCTGACTCCATGGCCCCTTTCCTGCAGCCCGCTCAACTGTTTTGTCTGCTTTGTTCACCCACTGTTAAGTTATTAACTTGTCAGGGTCTAGACTCCCCACTTCCTTTCCCACTTGGAACCCACTCTTGGCTCCCTTCCCGTTCACCGCCTCGGAAAATCAGCACTGGGGAGGCCTGGATTGCACGGCGGGTCATTACTGGAGTGCACACAGAAGTACAGTTAATATAATTGGTATAAGATGGTAAAGCCTTTTTAAAGACCTTGATGCAACTGAAAAAAAAATCATAAAATACAACCATCTCTCCATTATCTTAACAGTGGAGGCAAATGCTGAACTTAAAGTAGACTTTATTCAAAGTAATTTCTCCAAGAGGCTTCGATTTTAAAGGGTCACCTGTAAACATATTAAAGACCATCAGATTTTACATGTTAATTCATGGATTCAATAAGGGTCAAGAATGACCTTTCCTTAGTTTTTAAAGCAGACACAGAAATAGGTAAATTTTAATATAAGTGTTGCTACTCAAACAAAGCAAACTTTGTTTGAGATTCTTAAGAGAAATTTGCAGCAGTTCCTTAAAAAGAACTGAGTGGTTTTATCATTACCCAGCACTTTCAAAATCATGGAATAACTTAAATGGGATCTGATGGACTAAGACACAGACTGCTTCCGATAGTCACTGACCTACATACTGCTGATAACGATTTGTTGTCTAAGAATAAATCTCACAGAGCAACAACATTTTGAGCATCTTTTACTTACGTCATCATATTCATTCCTTGCAATTCTTTGGAGTACATATTATCTACAGTTTTATAAATTAGAGAAATTAGGGCTCAAAACTATGTTGTGAATTCCAAAGATTCATACTCTGGCAGATGGTAAATACCTCTTGAGCTCTGGTCTTCATGGGCATACCTAGAGAAGCCACAACCATCATTGTAGTAATAGTGACTAGTAATTCCAATAGCTCCCATGCACTAAAACCTTGATATGTGAGGAGCCTCATCTATATCATATGTTTAATCCCTATATTAATGCAGCAAGCAACATGGTCCTCATTTCACAGCAGAGGAGACGAGCATGAAGAGGTTAAATTATTCATGCAGTCACACGGCTGGTCAGTGAAGAGCAGAGAGTCAATCCCAGTTCCCTCCAACCTTAACACTCTCTTCTAAAGTTAATCCCATTTGTCCAAATTAGGGATATTTTCCCTATCCCAAGAACAAAGCCTGAGGCATGGTGGATGAAAATATTTTTTTCCTAATGTGCTTGAATATACAGCTGCCTCCTAGGACTCCTATGTGAAGCCAGAACACAGAATGTTTATTTAATTTTTATTCCTTGTTAGCTTTGCTAGAGGAAGACGGAAACATCCGTATTCCAGCAAGCTTATACATCTGGGTGAGTACTTCCTCATCCATCTAGCAACTTCTCCTGTCAAAAGTCACCCCAAAATCAGAATAAGCCAAGAAAACCTCTGAGCACAGCCAGGGTTAAATATCATGACTTGTTGGATTAACTCCTTTATCTAGAAAAGAGTCCAACCTTCACATACAACCGATTGACTCTAGTTATACACGTAGTTCTAACAGTCTTTGTTTTCGACTTAGTCTGCAGCTCATAATAATAGAAGAGGACCCACTGCAGACTGGTGTAGTAACACCAGAGATGTGACCAGACACAAGAATCCTTGAGCCCAAATAACCACTGAGAAGCATAAAAGGGAGCCCAAGATGGATAGTTGACTGGAGGTGTTTGGGGATCAGATCAAACACTGTGCATCCGCTGTAACAATATTACAGCAGAGCCTTATCAGTTATCACTTTTTATAAGGTCACACTGAACATTCATGAAAACCTAATATTAAATCACATTGGGTGTATATCCAATTTAGGAAAGTCATGATGATGTACACAGTGATTTTTTTTTTTTTAGTTTATGAAAAACCATAAACTAAAGTCCCATACAGGGACTTCCCTGGCAGTCCAGTGGTTAAGATTATGCCTTCCATTGCAGGAGCTGGGGGTTCCATCCCTATTCAGGCAGCAAAGATCCCATGTGCCTCTTGGCCAAAAAACCAAAACATAAAACGGAAACAATACTTTAACAAGATTCAATAAAGACTTTAAAAATAGTCCACATCAAAAACAAAAAATCGTAAAAAAAAAAAAAAAAACCAACACCCAACTTCATTCGTACTTAATCTACCCTTCAAATCTAGCTGTCCAAGAAAGAGCCCCTGTGAATTATCTTTGGATCCCCAAACACAGTGCCCAGCCCATGGTATATGCTCACAAAAGTTAGATGATAAAATCAAACACTTTGTTTTTTGAGGGGTTACTTAGGATGCACTGTTCCTGGGTCGATTCGAGGAAGACTTTATGAAGGAGAGACGGGGTAAGCCCCTGAAATGAGCTCTGCTTGTTCTGTGTTTACAGATGATTACATGGTACCCAGACGCTCCTCAAAAAAAAAAAAAAAAATCATTCCGTACATGTTCATTGCCGTTATCATCGTGATTGTCTTCACCACGATGGACCCATATTGTATATTTTCCATCTGGGAAAGATGTGAAAAAGAAGTTGGACCTTCCTCTCCTGGGACACATTTAAACCCTTTCGACCAAACCAGACTGGGAACTATCCAATCAGCTCTAACCCAAATAAGGAGGGGATGGGCCCCAGGAATTGTTGGTTGGACATTCAGGCTACCCACCCCTTCGGTTTATCAGGAAGGAGTTCGTCCCACTTAGTGAGGACAGCGCCCTGAATAAATCAGTGTGGCTCTTGGTGTATTTCAAGTTGAATTTCAGAAAGTTCCAGGCCGCCTGAAGATGCACTTGTATCGAAAGGTTATCAGCAGCCGGGGGGCCCAGCTCTGCGTGTCTGCTCCCAGCACCTGGCCTTCCTTCCTGTTCAAGGGCAGCTTCTTTTCCAGGTCACAGCCCTTGGGAAGAGGCAGCGTCGATGACCTGTTAAACGAGCGCCCCGCCTGCACGCAAGCCCTGCTCCCCAGCAGCATCAGAACCTCCTGGGGACGGGGGAGGGGGGTGCAAATCTCTCAGCATCTGAGGGCTTGCTGGCCTTCACTCTCGGTAGAATTAGCAGGAGTTATCCATAAATCCCCGCGGCATCCATCAGCAGACAGAGCAAGACTGCCTTTTTAAAGAAGTTCACTGACCTCTTGTTAACTTAACTCCTTGTTAGGAAATCTCTAATCAGCTGTGTGCTAACAGGCCCGGGCCCCGGGTCAGCAAAGCGGGGCTGGCGGTGGGGTTGGGTTTCCAGCTGTGTGCTGTCGGGTATCTGAGCCGACTGTTTTGTTTTCCTCGTCCAGCTATCTTCCAGATCATTCAGAGCATCAGAATGGGCATGTGAGCCGGCCCTGGGGGTTTGACACTGCCCCCTCCCGCTGGAGGGTGGAGGACCACTTCAGCTTTTAGCCGGGTATCTGTGGGAAGCCGACAAGTCACCCAGAAGAGGAAGAAACAAACAAACAAAGGCTCCCTCAGCTGTTCCCTGATCACTTCATCGTGGACGTCAGACCAAATTGCTTTCTCACAGGACATCTCGGTACATCCGTGTTCTTGAGCGGAAAGGACATTTTGCTTTGCAGTTGGCAGGATGGGGAGCTTTCTGGTGTCTGCAGCAGTGCTGTCTGTCTGGATTCGCCCTGGGTTTCACTAATGTCTGCATGTGGACCCCCCATGATCACTGCTTTACTTTCTATGGAGACAGTCTCTGCTCCATTGGGAATTGCTTTTACAAATAAATGTCTTTGTTCAACCTTATGTCCCGTGCATCTTCCAGTGAGAAAAGGTGTCAAGATAGCTCCTCAGGGGGATGGGTAGGGTGGGGGGACTCAATTATGTAATGGGGGAAAGTCGGGGAATCTGTGGCCTTGGAACCAGGGCTAGATTTAGCCACCCTCAAGGTCTACATCTGAAAGGAAGGCCTGGGCAGTTCTTAAGGACTTTGGGTTTTCCACACATTTGACAATTTGCAGAGGGGATCTTTGGACCTGCCCCCTGGTTGGGACTTCTAATTTTGCCTAAAGACGTCACAGATGCCCAGATCACCTGCAGGATAAAAGAGGATCACTATGCAACTTTAAACAGGCCTTCGCTGTTTTTTTTAATTCCATTTTTTGCTTTCTTAGTCATTTATTTCATCCCTTAATAATTGGGTGTGTTAGTCACTTAGTTACTCTTTGCAACACCATGGACCATAGCCCACCAGGCTCCTCTGTTCATGGAATTCTCCAGGCAAGAATACTGGAGTGGTTAAGCTATTCCCTTCTCCAGGGGATCTTCCTGACCCAGGGATCAAATCAGGGTCTCCCACATTGCAGGCAGATTCTTTACCATCTGAGCCATCAGAAAAGCCCTAATAAGTGTGAGAGTTTTAAAAACAAAAATGGAGGAAACAGTCAGGACCTCTCGTTACCACTTAAATGGCTTTGTTATAAGTGGCCCTTCGGAATAGAGGGCGGGGGCTTTTTGTCCACAAGAGTCCTTCACCCCAGACCTCTTAGTGATGTTCTTGAAAGCTTTCTTTTCTCCCATCCTTTGAGTTCCCCTCCTTCCTCTTTGTTTCTCACTGAGGAGAGGGTGTCAGGGCTGTTCTGAAATTAGCTGCCGCAGGGACAGGCTACCAATCTTGTGCCCACCCCAACCCTAAGCCCCTCCGGAGCTGGCAAAAGACATTCTCCACCACTTGAGGGCTGTGCTCGGTATGCGCTCTGCTAGCTGGCCCCTTCATTATCTGGGCTCTGTCTGGCCACCCTCTTCTTGGTGACTAAGATCAGTGTGAGATCAGACCTCATGGCTGCCTGCCAAGAAGCCGGTCGAAGGCCAGGCCCCTTGTTGTAAGGGTTCCCTGGTCTGTGCTCCCGTTTACACCCTCTCTGACTCCCACGGGGCCTAGACTTGATCTAAGAGCCTTCCTCCTACCCACCCTTAATGCCAACAAAAGCACACCCATCAGACCATCGTGAAATCCATGGCCGGTTCTGAGCTTTGAGATTTATCCTTTACCAGAAAGAGTCTTTTCCCCGCCTCATTTGGTCTTTCCCACAACAATAATAATCAATAGGGTGATTATCCCCATTTCAAGGAAATGGAAACTGAAATTTGGCCAGACTGGGCTCTAGGTAAACCCAGCTGTCGCCAGGTGACAGGTGTGGTGGGCTGAGTCGTCTGCCATCCGTAAAACTTCCTGTGGTGGAGTTATCTCCCCGGGCTATGCAGTCGTCCACAAATTGGCTTTCTGTTAGTTTCCAGGTAACCTCCCAAAAGTTCTTGTATTTGACACTCTGCCCTCCCTGGTGACTTCTTCCATGAGCCCTCTACTTGTGGAGACCAGAGCTAAGTTAGTTAGGGTCATGGCTGTACAAGGGAGATTTACAAACATTTTTTGCCATGACCCATGGTAGGGACCTCCATGGTGGCCCAGTGATTAAGAATCCACCAGCTTCCGATGTAGAAGATGTGGGTTCGATGCAAGGTTTGGGAACTAAGATCCCATGTGCCACGGGGCAACTAAGCCCACGAAGCAACTACCGAGTCCTCACATTCTAGAATCCATGCTCCTGCAGCAAGAGAAGCCCTCGTATCAAAACTAGAGAAAGCCTGCTCACTGCAATGAAGACCCAGTGCAGCCAAAATAAGTAAAATAGCAGAAAAAAAGAAACACATGGCAACTAGGTACACAACACACCTACTATAGCAGTTATCAGGAAACAACACTTATCCTTAACACATGTGATGCACTCTGGTTTTTATCTAGTCCTTTTTTTTAAGAAGCTGGTTGCACCCTCTTAAAAGGACGTTATAAACCACAAGTAGATTGCAACCCACAGTGTGAAAAACACTGCTCTTCAGGAGAAAATCAAGCCCTTCACGGGAAACAGAGAAGCAGGGCTTGTGAGGTGAGAAAGTCAGAACCCTGAATCCTGATGAGAACCGGACCTCTCATCTCGGTCACCCCCAAGCAGTACCTCCAGGAGCGCATTAAGCAGCTCTCCTTTGGAGATTTATGGTACAGATCCTACAGAGAAAGAACTGGCACCCCCTGAATCCAGTGAAACATTGGGACATATACACCAGATTCTGCTTGTTAGCATTCACTTGCTGTGCAACACAGTTATTGTGGGGTGGGCTTGGAGTGGGGGATATGGGGTATTTTTAAAAACAATATCCATATGATTTCAATGCTGCCCATCTACTCATTTAGCCTTTGGAAACCAATTCACCAGCAGACTTAGTTTAATTAAATCAAATGGGGACTCAGAGGCAATATTCCCAAACCTAACATGGCATCAACTTTGATGCATGAGAACGCCTCCCTCCTCTGACATTGGAAGCATCTGGGACCCTCCGCAGAGCTCAGCGACTCTAAGACTGTGTCTTATTTTGCTCCAGGTCCTGCGCATCTCTGTCGTTAAGAAGAACACAGACAGGGGTGCAGAGTGTTTACGACTTGACCCTCAAAAGCTCTATAAGAGGGAAGCCATCTGCAGTGGAAATACAAAGGGCGTTTTCCAGATTCTCGCCTCCCAGGGCATCATGACAGATCAAATGCTGTTTCTGGGAAGGCCGTGCACAGAGAGTGTGCTCACAGCTTCAGAGGGGAAGAAAGCACACAGAGAGACATGTGGGCTGCACAGGGCTGGAAGAGAGTTCTCATCCCTTCCAGACACGAGAACGTCCTAGCAGCCTGCAGTTACTCCACTCTGGATCACATTTGCTTTGGAGGCAAAATATCATTTGAGTGATCTCCTTTATCGTTCACAACTCATCATCAGGTTTCAGCTGCAAATTGTGAAGATAGAGCAGTAAGTCTCAGCTCCTTTCTTTGAAAATCATCCAGTCCTCAGGCTTCCATCTGCCACCTGTGGGTCCGCCTTCCTCCCTGGGGGTCAGCAGACTTTCTCGGCAGAGGCCAGGGAGTAAATATTTTAGTCTTTGTGGGCCATACAGCCTTGAGACTACTCAGCTACACATTTGTAGCTTGGAAGCAGCCATAGGTAACACATACATGAATGGACAGGCTTTGTTTCAATAAAACTTTATTTAACAAGCCAGTGAGTCCTGCCAAGCCCTACTCTTGAGTGGCAGTTCTCAGATTGTCATGTACAGATGTGAGAGTTGGACCATAAAGAAGGCTGAGTGTCGAAGAATTGATGCTTTCGATTTGTGGTGCTGGAGAAAACTCGAGAATTCCCTGGACTGCAAGGAAATCAAACCAGTCAATCCTAAAGGAAATCAACCCTGAATATTCATTGGAAGGACTGATGCTGAAGCTGAAGCAGAAGCTCCCATCATTCGGCCACCTGATGCAAACAGCCAACTCACTGGAAAAGATCCTGAGGCTTGGAAAGATTTAAGGCAAAAAGTAGAATGGGGCAGCAGAGGATGGGATGGTTAGATAGCATCACTGATGCAATGGACATGAATATGAGCAAACTTCAGGAGATAGTAGAGGACAGAGGAACCTGGAGGGCTACAGTCCATGAGGTACTAAAGAGTCAGACACCACTCAGCAACTGAACAACAACAAATCTCAGATTGTGGTGCACAAGCCCTCATCCCCTGGAACACTGGATTATGTTGGAAGGTTTGCGTATCCACAAGCCTGTTGCTCATGACAGAAGGCAGACTCTCCTAAGAAGGAATTTAGAATTTAAATAATAAAAGTAATATGGGCAATTGATCTGCCTCGGCAGAGCTGTGAGGGACTCTCTCAGGATGAATAGAAAGGATATTAATTCTATCAGTGCCAAGGTATGATTGGAGAGTTGGAATGATAGGGTGAGACCTTGAAGGGCAAAGCCAAATTTAAGATGGAGCCAGGGAGTCAAGCTGTTTCTGAGAAGTAACTGGAAATTCTCAGCCTTGAATGTTCAAAACAGAGACACAGACTATGTTTCGACATCTCGAAAGTCCCCAAGATAGAAGCCTGTACACAGAGACTTCTAGTTTATCTCACTGTGATAGATACAAACTTTAAATATTGCATTAGGAGAACAAAGAGACCTGAGCAGAGCTGCATAGAGCTCCGGAAGAGAGTTCTAAATGAATGGCTTAAAAATTGGCCCTGGGGACTTCCCTCATCTTGGTCCAGTGGTTAAGACTCCTTACTTCCAATGCAGGGGACTCAGGTTGGATACCTGGTCAGGGAACTAAGATCTCACAGGCTGCTTGACGTGGTCAAAAAATAAATGAAAAAAACAAAAACACAAACATTGGTTGGTCCTAAGATGTTTATAACCCATCCATTACTTCTTGATGGGAGCAAGATGAAGGTCAGCTATGGGGGAGACAAAATATGTTACTACTAAGAAGAAAGTCCAGGATTTCCCTGCTGGTCCAGTGGTAAAGAATCTGCTCCCTTGTCCAGGAAGATTCCACATGCCTTGGGGTAACTAAGCCTGCCGGCCAAAACTACCCCAACTAGAGAATAGCCCCTGCTCTCTGCAACTAGAGAAAGCCCATGAAGACCCCACTCAGTTAAAAATAAATCAATAAATAAAATCTGAAAAAAAAAAAAAAACAGAAGAAAGATCCAGAAAGAAATAAGCATTTCGAGTAATCACCCCAAATTTGCTGAAAAGCATTCTCTTTGTTTTTCTTTTTTTTTTTCAATTTTTAATTGGAGGATAATTGTTTCACAATGTTGTGTTGGCTTCTGCCACACAACAACAAGAATCAGCCGTAAGTATACATATGTCCCTTCCCTGTTGAACCTCCCACCAACCCCCAGCCCATCCCCCCCAGGCTGTCAGAGAGCTCCCTGTGCTATACAGCCACTTCCCATTCGCTATCTGTTTCATATATGGTGCTGTGTGTGTTTCCCTGCCGCCCTCTCAGTTCCTCCCACCCTCCTCTCCCCGCCCCCAGCTCCCACTCTGTCCACAGCCCATTCCCTACATGTGTCTTTATTCCTGCCCTTCAAATAGGTCCATCAGTACCACTTTTCTAGATTCCATATATATACGATATTTGCTTTTCCCTTTCGCCATGACACATTATTAAGCATTTCATAGTCTTGCACACATGTTTGTTGTCGTTGCTGTGTTATTTCAGTCTCCCCATAAGGTAGGTTTGACTCATGACCAACACATATGGCTTACTGTGGGCCAGGTCCTATTCTGGTATCTATGAGTATCTGCTGTTTGAAGCCTCACAAAATGCCCCTTGGGTAAAAGCTATAATTACCCCTGTCTTACCCATGAAGTGAAAAAATATGGCTTAAAACTCAATACTCCAAAAACTAAGATCATGGCATCTGGTCCCATCACTTCATGACAAATACATGGAGAAACAATGGAAACAGTGACAGATTTTATTTCTTTGGGCTCCAAAATCACTGCAGATGGTGACTGCAGCCATGAAATTAAAAGACACTTGCTCCTTGAAAGAAAAGCTATGACCAACCTAGATAACATATTAAAAAGCAGAGACATTACTTTGCCAACAAAGGTCCATCTAGTTAAGGCTATGGTTTTTCCAGTAGTCAGGTATGGATGTGAGAGTTGGACCATAAAGAAAGTTGAGCACCAAAGAACTGATGCTTTTGAACTGTGGTGTTGGAGAAGATTCTTGAGAGTCCCTTGGCCTACCAGGAGATCAAGCCAGCCAATCCTAAAGGAAATTAGTCCTGAATATTCACTGGAAGGACTGACGCTGAAGCTGAAACTTCAATACTTCGGCTCCCTGATGCAAAGACCTGACTCATTAGAAAAGACCCTGATGCTGGGAAAGATTGAAAGCAGGAGGAGAAGGGGATGACAGAGGATGAGATGGCTGGATGGCATCACTGATTCAATGAACATGAGCTTGAGCAAGCTCTGGGAGTTGATGAGGGACAGGGAAGCCTGGCGTGCTGCAGTTCAAGCTGTCGCCAAGAGTCAGACATGACTGTGCAACTGAACTGAAGTGTATCCATGAAGAAACAGACCAGAGGGTTTGAAACACTTGTCAGAAGTCACGCTGCAAGTAAACAGATGAGCTGGACTGCAGACCCAAGCAGGCTGGCCCTGCATCTGCACTCTTCACCACTGCACTGACCTCAACCACCACCTGATTCTGCTCCACAGGAATGGCTGATTTTTGTTTTGATTTTCAATACAAAAAAAAATTTGTATTGAAAATTTGGTGCTCAATATACATGTTCATGATGGAGAAGGAAATGACAACCCACTGACTGAGCATATATGTTCATGAGGGGATTTCCTGGTGGCTTAGTGGTAAAGAATCTGCCTGCAGTGCAAGAGATGTAGGAGATGTGAGTTAGATCCTTGGGTTGGGAAGATCCCCTGGAGAAGGGAATGGTAAACCACTCCAGTATTCCTGCCTGGAGAATCCCATGGACAGAGGAGCCTGGCAGGCTACAGTCCAAGGGGTCGCAAAGAGTCAGACACAACTCAGCAACTAAACAACAGATATGTTCGTGAAATGAATGAATAAATAAGTCACCGAACAATAGCTTCTTGGTGAGGGCATAGTTTCAGCAAGGCTGGAGCTGTGGAAGGCAGAACTGAAAGAGCCCAGGACCAGAAATCAGGCCCCCGAGTTCCTGGCTTCTGTTTATCACTTTGTTCTCTGGTTTGATTTCCTCCTTCATCCGTTTGAAGATCTCCTGCCCTCCCACATCACAGGGCTGTTGTGGGAAGCAAATGATATGATGTATGTGACATTGCTTTGAAAAAACTGTAGAATGATGTACAAATTATATATATAATTATATATACATATACGATTATATGTAATTATTGTTGGCAATCATATAATAATATAAGAGTAATTGCTACTCAGGACAGGTGGGGACTATACAGAGAAACGTTGCTACGTTTTCAAAATCCTACCTCTGCTGGGGCCCTATCTTAGAACAACATGCTCCAGCAGCAAGAATGCCCAGAAAGGGAGGTGTGGAATGGGTCAACACAATCCATCCAGGCTGTTGAAGAAAGAACTCAAAATGCATATGGTATTGTCTTTGCCCCTGTTTCCTCTATTACTATTGTTGCTCATAGTAATTCCTGGGGTTTTAGGCAAGATTCTAAAATTCTTCTGCGCTATAGAAGACAACTATATCTGTGAAGAGGTTGACTTACTGCTTGTTTTGTTCTCATTATGCTTGTTATCTTCAAACCTCCTAATATGTTAGAATGGAGACAGGACATGCAATCAGTTCCCACAGCACTGGAGATTCCAAATAGACAGAGAATGGTTGGGGATGGGGGGGAGATGGAGGGAGGGGAGGAGGAAGGGAGAGAGGGAGAGAGGGAGAAAAAAGCAGGAAGGGAAGAGGGAAGGGAGGGAGGAGGAAAGGAAGGGAGGAAAGGACTTTCCTGGCATTTTAGTGAACACTTTATCATTTACACAATATCTCCACATCTGTTGTGTCTAGGCTAGGTCACAGGGGCCCGCACATGACCCCCTTCCACACACTCAATCTCCACTCTCAGAACCACATCCCGCAGAGGTATGTTTCTAAGCAGGGATGGTAGAAATTTGTCCAGGCTTTCCTGGTGGCTCAAACGGTAAAGAATCTGCCTGCAGTATGGGAGACCTGGGTTCAACCCCTGGGTCGGGAAGATCTGGAGAAGGGAATGGCAACCCACTCCAGTATCCTTGCCTGGAGAATCCCATGGACCGAGGAGCCTGGTGGGCTGCAGTCCATGGGGTCACAAAAAGTCAGACACGACTGAGCAACTAACACACAAGACCTGAGAAAGGGGCTTAATTTTTCCCCTATTTTTCTTCTGACTACTGTTGTTTGGATAAACCATCTTCAGAGTGGATAAGCTGGGGTTTGGCAGGGAACAAGTGAGAGTAAAATAAAGATACATTTCTGGTGACAAGGTGTGAATAGGATTGTCAGGGAACAAGACACACACAAGAGAAGCTTTCTTGGTCCCATGGACCAGGGCAATGTGTCTTGGGAACCCAGAAAGAGCAGAGAGCGGGGTGGGCTGGGGGCTGCCAGTCCCATGGGCTCCTAAAGGCTCCAGGGTACACAGTCACCTTGGGCATTCTCGATGCCCTTCCTTTCACTCAGAGTCTGGACACATCATCTAATTTTCCTCCTGAGAATGCCAGGTGGCTGCCGGAATACAATGGCATCCACTACGAGGGTGACACGAAGCTCTGGGAGTTGGTGATGGACAGGGAAGCATGCTGTGGTCCATGGGGTCGCAAAGAGTTGGACACGACTGAGCAACTGAACTGAACTGATGAGGGAGACCCAGAAAGTATCTACATATTAGACATACATCCACAAAACTGGCATTGTTGCTCTCTTCTGAAATGTGATTTAGGAAAATGAAAGAAGGGAGAAACGTTGATGACATTGATCCATGGTCTCCATGTGGGAAAATGTGAGCTCTTCGCACAACAGGAAAGCACTTTATTTATTCCCTGCCTTTAGGGCAGGAGATGCTAGTTGGGTGTTTCTATTTTAGAGCAAATACTGCGAATAGGGAAAGGATGGCAGAGAAGCAGAAAGACTCCCCCGTGAATTAAGGGCACTTGCTGACAGAAGTCACCAAATCTGTATTTCCAGAGCCATCTCTGCAGCTCTGGGTCCCCAGATTGGGCCTGGGCCGCAGCCCTGAAAGGACCGGGCTTAGCTCCCACTCCTTTCAATCTGAGTGAAACCCGCACAGTGTCTCGCCCTGTTTTCTAATATCAGCACTATTACCTGAGATCAACATTTATTTGTGTTGGAAAAGGTTCCTGCTGCTATTCAACCTGGCGGGGCTCCCAGGGAGACAAGGAAGGGAAAAGTCGCTGATGTAATAACTCAGCTTGGGTTCTGTTGCCCATGGTAACGGAGACTGGAGGAAGCCGGTGCATGGCCTTACTGCACAAGGAGGCCGGGTGCAGGCCTCGGAGGACCAGCCTTGAAAATAGCCTTGAATCTTGGGCTTTTCCCTAGGAAGCTGTCCCTGACACCGCATCCCCAGTGGATGCCAGGCTGTCTCCTTATGCCTTGGCCTCTGTCTCTCTCTCAAAGGAGCAGCAATTTCTGCTCTCTAACAAGATGATGCATTCTCTGCCCTGGCTTCCAGGAATTTCACAGCATTGCCTCTGCACGCTCCTCCAGCCGCTCCCCCAACATCTCGCCCTCAGTCCTGCCCTGGGCTGCAGCCCGTCCTCCTCCTGCGGGCCAGGCAGCCCTTGTGTTCCCTCACCAGGGAGAGGGTTCTCTCTAGGGAGAGGGGAGATACATCCCCTCTAATACATCCCGTCTTCCTAGATGCTGCCCAGTGATCTCCTGCTGCCTGAAGAAAGTGAAAGTATTAGTCGCTCAGTCAAGTCCTACCCTTTGTGATCCCCTGGACTGTGTCCATGAGATTTCCCAGGCAAGAAGACTGCAGTGGGTTGCCATTCCCCTCTCCAGGGGATCGTCCCCACCCAGAGATCAAACTCTGGTCTCCTGCAGTGCAGGCAGATTCTTTACCACTGAGCCACCAGGGAAGTCAGATAAACGAGGTACCTCGAATTGTCAGATTCCTAGAGACAGAAAGTAGAGCGGTGGTTCTCAGGGGCTGGAGGGCAGGTGAAAACAGAGCATTGTTTAATGGATATAGAGTTTCAGTTTTGCAAGATGGAAAGCACTCGAGATGGATAGTGGGGATGGTTGCACAACCGTGAATATACTTAGTACCACTGAACTGGACACTTAAAAATAGTTAAGAGAGTTATATATAACATTTTGAGTTATGTATGTATTACTGAATTAAAAACAATTTTTAAAATCCTTGAGCCTATTAGTTTTAAAATGGTGGCCAAGATTTGGTGTGGACTGGAGGGCAGAAGTTTTCCGTTAGTATTTCCTTGGCTCAAATCCACTCAGCTCTCTTCTCAAATAGCCCTCACTGATACCACTAAAGTGATGCTCCCATTTGCGCACACACATACACACACACACACACACACACACACACACATACACACACTGCCTGGCACACACCTGAGCTGGATTTATGGAGAATCTCCATTCTCCATTACCACCATTTTTTATGCTGATATCTATGCATGCATGCATGCTCAATCACTTCAGTCGTGTCCAACTCTGCGACCTCATGGACTTTAGCCTGCCAGGTTTCTCTGTCTATGGGATTCTCCAGGCAAGAATACAGGAGAGAGTTGCCATGCCCTCCTCCAGGAGACCTTCCCGACCCAGGGATTGAACCTGCATCTCTTGCATCTTCTGCATTGCAGGAAGATTCTTTACCACTGAGACACTGGGGAAGCCCATTGGTATCTATACATTGGCTTATTTGTTTCTTTTCTGATTCCCCTGCCAGGACATTGGCTCCACAGGGGCAGGGACTCTGTCCACGGTTCTCTCCCTGATGCCCAACATATCCCAGGCGCTGGTAGGAATTTTTGGAAAGAATGAAGACAAACAAATATGATACTTCGCCTGTATCACAGGCCAAGCTTCCACTTTGGAGCCCCATCTGGGCTTATCTTCTTGGCATTTTTCTCTCTCAAGAACCTCGAAGGGAGGTGATGAGGAAGATGGGGTTTGAGGATTTGATACTGAATCACAGCTAAGTAACATCTCTTACCATCTTCCATGATTCCAAGTTGGTGTTACAGTACAGAAACCAAGAGAATGACAGATGGTGAATTGAGAGGGGAGAGTCAATTTTAGAGAACATAAAACATAGTTTTTGAAATAGCATCATACAATTTTTGAGGTGGAGGGGACCACGGACTTGGGCTGGGTTTAAAACAGGGAGACAATATTCAATTGCAAGTGGATGGCCTGCTGACTACCAGCCCCTGATGGCCCGGGACTGGCTGATGGTGCCTTCTTAGTCAAGCTTTACATATGACCAAGCCACTAAGCTGGGCTTCCCTGATGGCTCAGCAGGTAAAGAATCTGCCTGCCAGTGCAGAAGACACAGAGTTGGATCTCTGGGTTGCAAAAAATCCCCTGGAGGAGGAAATGGCAACCCACTCCAGTATTCTTGCCTGAAAAATCCCAGGGACAGAAGAGCTGGTGGGTTACAGTCCATGGCGTCACAAAGAGTGGGATACAACTAAGCACAGCATAAGCCAGTAAGATGTGCTTTTGCTGAGAAGGAGACGGAGTTGCTGATGGCAGCAGGTGACAGAGGAGAGGCCCAGGGACCCTAGACAGGCCTACAGGATTAGCTTTCCTTTTTACCTTTCTCTTGAGCTCCCAAGCCTGTGGTCCCCACACTGACTTTATGAGCACAGTGCTTACTATTGCTCACATACACCAGGCTGTTTTAAGAGCTCTCATCCACTCCTTCCTCCAAATTAGTCTAAGCATTAAAAGGCTAACTTTGAGTAAGAATTCTTGAAAAACAGAAGATGAAATGGCAGCTTTGTTTGATTTTTCAAGGCAATGAAGCCAATTCTCACTAAATGCATTGTCCCTATGACGCTATTACATTGTCACCCGTTGTGCCTTAGAATTCTCCCTATGGAATCCCAAAGTCTCCAGCAGGGATTAAAAGTTAAATGTTACTGGAATAGTGCTTCTCAAGCCATGGTTGCAACCATTTGGGGGAAACATAAGACAATTTAGCAGACCCTGATGAGTCGATCCTAAAGAATATTCATTGGAAGAACTGATGCTGAAGCTGAAGCTCCAATACTTTGGCCACCTAATGTGAAGAACCAACTCATGAGAAAAGATCCTGATACTAGAAAAAATTGAGGGCAGGAGAAGAAGGGGGCAACAGAGGATGAGATGGTTGGATGGCATCACCGACTCAATAGACATGAGGTTGAGCAAACTCCAGGAGATAGTGAAGGACAGGGAAGCCTGGTGCGCTGCAGTCCATGGGGTCACAAAGAGAGTCAGACACAACTGAGTGACTGAACAACAGCAAATGAGAATTTGAACTTGAAACAGAGAAGAATTAAATGGAAAATACCACAGTGCATTGCAAATCATGAAAGTAAGCATTGCTTCACAAAACTTCTCACTCAGCTATATAAAAATATGCATGCGTCCACTGCACGGCAATCTGAGTTGAGTTTCTCTCTGAGTCCTGACCAAAAAATATTTGAAACCTATTCCCCTGATCCATTTTCAATATAGAACTCAACCCTCCTAAATCTAGCCAATGCTCAATCATTCCTTAATTCCTGAATTTATTAAGGGCCCATGGTGTGGAAGGCTCAATGCAGGGTCCTGGGGAAACAAAGATGAATGGAGCACTGTGTTAGGAATGGTCTGGCAGGAACCAGGTGTCACGCTTTAACTGGGTAATATGAGGAGAGTTTAATAAAGGAGCTATTTATCTGGTGTGGAAAGGGTATAGGGAAACCTAAAGAGATAGTGCAGAACCCGGGGCTGTGAACAACAGGACAAGGAGCCAGAGTGACAAATATCTCAGCCTCTTTCCTCTCCCCACATCATCTCCTGCTGGTGAGATCCCCAGGCCAAACTAGGCCCAGGGGCCCAGTGATACAGTCCAGATGGGCAAGTGGGGTGAAGAGGGTGATGAGTGAACATGGAGAGTAGATAGAAGATGGCCAGTACAAACCAAAACCCTGCTCTCAGAATTTACATCTGATGAGTGAGAAGGTTATACAACCAAGAAAATCATAGTGATACAACCCTTGCTGAGAGTGGTGTTCATGAGGACTTCTGAATGCACTTGGGAAGAAGCACTTGACTCTTCAAAGAAGGTGAGGGAAGAGAGAAGACATAGTGGTCCATCTCCACTGCATCCCTTTCTTTGGGAACTCCTCCTCTGCTTCGGTCCCTGCAGAGGACTCTGGGTCCCAGACACTGTGCCCTGCCCCTCTCTGTTGCAGGAACCAATCAGAGTGAGTCCCCATACCTTGAGCACAGTGATTGGCTCAGGGAAGGTCTAAAGCCCAGCCCCTCAGAGTTTTCCCGGGGTGGGGTCTTCTGCTAAGGAGGAAAACTGTCTCTCGCCTTTGAAATCAGGATGCTGGGTGGTTGTAAAGTTAAAACTATCTGCTGCCATCTTTCCCTTCTCCTCAATAAATGTAAATATTCAACTGAAGAAAAATTGAGTCAGAGCAGAGAATCTTCTTACTGGAAAATATTTTATATTATGGGTTACTTTATATTCAGACATTTATTATATCCATGATACTTTCTCTTGTTTGTGAGCTAGAGTTGAGTTTCTGTCCCAGCTCACTATGGAGATGAAACAAGATGTGCAAAAGTGGGAGATGAGAAGGTGCATGGTCTACTGGAAGACCTGCTGGCTCTGTGGCCTGGCCAGAGCTGAGGGTGCTTGTGACCTAGAGAGAGTAGGATATGGCTAACAGTGGGCTTGAGTCAGGCGCCGAATGTAGGCGTGTTTATCAAGATTTTCAGCAGGGAGTGGCACAAACTGCTGTGCATTTTGGAAAGGTCGCCCTGAGAGTCAGGTGGAATACAGGCAGAGGTGAGCAGGCTCGGAGGATGGGAGCTGCTGCAGAGCCTCAGGAGACACAAGGGGCTCCAGAACTCAGCTAAGGACACTGGGGAACACAGAGCAATGCCAGGATCCAAGAGGGGTTGAAGGAGGTGAAATAGTCTCGATTAGTATCAAGGTTCCAGTTCGGATGAGTAGGGAAATGAAAGCATAAATGGAATCATCGTTTGGTTGTTTCTTACAATTCACAACTTTGAGTGTCTTTTCTCTCCTGGCCATCATTTCCGGAATCTATTCTGGGTTTATCCATCTTCTATAGAAGACATGGGGCCCCAAACAGAATTATGCCAGCTGTGGTTTGACCAGTGGAGGGGAGGACCATAAACACTTAATGAATGCAGCCCACGGGTCCTTCAATTTCCTTGGAAGTCATTTCATAGTGATGACTCACGTGGAATATATTATTGTGTAAAATCCTTGAGTTTTTTTTTTAATTTTTTGTTGTTTTTTTTTAACAGAGGCTCTGGGTCATTTTTTTTATGGGGGAGTAAACGATTTTACAAATAAGTGATCCTTTGTAAGCCCTCCAAAGTACAAGCCCATACTATTAAGCTTAGCATGACTTCCCCACATCTGCAAACCATGCCTTTCTAATACTTCTAATTCAGTTTAACAACCAAGTATGATATGAAGATTCTAGGGCAGATATTGTGGGAAATGCATGAAATGGACATATTCTTACTCTTTTCAAATAACTTAAAACCCAATGATTGATATACACATACATATATATAATTTAAATAAGGCACCTACATAAACGTATGTGTGTGCTCAGTTGCTCAGCCACGTCAGACTCTTTGCAACCCCATGGGCTACAGCCCACTAGGCTCCTCTGTCCATGGAATTCTCCAGGCAAGAATCCTGGAATGGGTTGCCATTTCCTGCTACAGGGGCTCTTCCCGATCCAAGGATCAAACTTGCGTCTCCTGCATTGGCAGGTGGATTCTTTACCACTGTGCCACCTGGAAAGTCTATATAAGCCTAAGATGAGGCACGTAGATATAAAATGATTAAATATCCAAATATCTTTGGACCAGTGTCTAGTTGTGAAATGTTAGTGTGGACTGTTGTGATTCTCTGATTTTTCCATGAAGTTCACCACAGCATCTTCACAGCTCAGCAAGTCTGAACATGTGAACTCATTGCCTGGATAATTCAGATTAGTCACTAGCCTTTCACCTCTGTGACCTTTGTCCTAGAATATGTCCCCTGGGGCTATGGGTTTGTACCATCCTCTGCCTTCTCTTTTCTGGGGTTGATCTTTTGTTTATTTTCAAAAATCTCACTAATTTCTGCAGATCCACCTTCCAAGGGGTGGTCAGAGAAAGCAGGCTCCTTAAAATGGCCTCTGCAGGTTTTCTGTAAACTACCCTCAGCTCACTCTTTCCCCTCACCTTCCCTCCCCTGCAGGAAACTCCCACGTCAGTTCTCATCATCTGAGATTCCTACTGGAACCACCACCATCAACCTCTTTCCATTTTTGGTAGATCACCATTTACTCTACTCAGTCCAGCCAGCCAGGCTGTGAGTCATGCCACCAGGGTGTCCCCCACACCACAGGACATCCTCTTTCTGAAGATCCGTGGGGGAGCCTGACACACAGATCTCAGGACTGTGCAACGTTTAGCAGATCCATTCATTCTGCTGATAATTACTAAGCATCCACTGTGTACCCAGTACTCTGGAGGGAGGGAGCCCAGGGGAAGGAGATGGGTTACCAAGAGAAGACAGACCAGCAAGTACAGAGAAGAGGTGCAGGATTCTTGGGGAGCAGACAGCAACACTCTCACCAGCCTTGGGGTCAGGGAAAGCTTCCTAGAGGAAGAGACGGTGAACTGAGCCAGGAAAGAAAGAATATAAGAGCAGGGGCACGGCTGGCCCAAGAAAGAGAGAAGGAGGGCTGCTCTTTGCCACAGAATGTGAGTGGCTGTTGGGAGCAGAGGAAGATGTGAGGTGATGGAGGAGCCTGGCTTCTACAGGCAGTAGGAGGCCACTGAAAAACTCTAACCGGAAGTGATGTGATCAGGCTAATCATATTTTCTGCTTCCCTGGTGGCTCAGAGGTTAAAGCGTCTTCCTGCAATGTGGGAGACCTGGGTTCGATCCCTGGGTTGGGAAGATCCCCTGGAGAAGGAAATGGCAACCCACTCCAGTGTTCTTGCCTGGAAAATCCCACGGATGGGGGAGCCTGGTGGGCTGCAGTCCAAGGGGTCTCAAAGAGTCGGACACGACTGAACGACTTCACTTCACTTCACTTTGATAGCTTAGAAGCTCAGAACCGAATTTGCCGCCTACTGCTAGCAACCACAGAAGGCCATCCATGTGCCATTGGAGATTAATTTACCTTTTTCTCATCTTATTATCCCTTCACTCCCATGTCTTTATTTGTTAGCTTCTGTTTTACTCTATACAGACTTCCCAGGGGATACTAGCAGGAGAGGTAAGAGGCACGGCTTCGATCCCTGGGTTGGGAAGATCCCCTGGAAGAGGGCACAGCAACCCACTCCAGTATTTTTGCCTCGAGGAGAATCCCATGAACAGAGGAGCCTGGCGGGCTACAGTCCATAGGGTCGCAAAGAGTCGGGCACAACTAAAGTGACTTAGCACAGCGTACACATACTGTATGCATCTCTGCAAATCCCATCAAAAATCAAGGGGAAAACCCATGTTGAGGCAGTTCCTCTCATAACACCCCTTGAGTAAAATGTCTGTTTCCCCATCTTATGGAGAATCTTGAAGAGACTGAGGAATTTGCCTGCGGTCTTAGCATCATTTCATTCATTATTGGGACTTGTTCACTATCTCACTTGCCTGACAGATTTTAAATACAATGGAGGCAGAGATAGTATCTGATATGGTTGCGGGGGATTGGTGTCCACCTCCAGCACATACAGGGGCCGCAGCCTGAGTTGCTTCCCTTCCCAACTAGGGCTGCAGGATTCCCAGACCCCCAACCACTGTCCTCTCCCCAACTGCTGTGGCATCCTGTCTGCTGTGGATAACCCCTCCCACCACATATAGATGCTTTTAAAGAAGCTCCACCATTTAACTTTCAAGTACATCAAGTAACTTGTTGTTTAGTCTCTGAGTCGTGTCCAACTCTTTTGTGACCCCATGGACCATACATAGCCCACCAGGCTTCTCTGTCCACGGGGTTTCCCAGGCAAGAATACTGGAGGGGTTGGCCATTTCTTCCTCCAATATCAAGTAACTACAACAAATAACTAGCTAGCTGCCTTTAGAACTAGACTTTTGGGACTGGAAGAAACTTGAGCGACCATTATCATCTGAGTGACTCATTTTACAGTAACTCAGATTCAGAGAGAGTGGATGTCTCCCCAAGGTCACGCTGCTGGTTAACAGCAAGTCTGGGATCAACCGCGGTTCCCACGTACCTTAGAAATGCCCTGTATGGTATTTACAGTGTCACTTTGTTCTTCTTGCAATATAAAGAGTAAAGCTTTAATTTGGCTTGCTCATAAAACTAAATGGTTTGATATATTTAGAAGGTCTGATGAGAACTTGTTTTTAAAAGATTTTAAACCACAGCCCCGTGATTTGTTCTGACCAGTATCCTGACTCAGAGACGCAGAAACAGTGGTGAAGTAAGAAAACATCCTTACGTGCTCAGGGCCACGCCGTCCTCAGCCTCACAGCGCTCTCTCCCTGAGCCATCTCATCCATTCATAAGGCTTCACCCATCTCTTAATATGCGAGGGGTCCCAGGCAGTCCGGGACACAGTAGCTACCACGCTTTGGGTGTGTGTGTGCGTCGCATGCATGCACGTGCGGCAGGCATTGTTCTACGCACAGTATATAGGTTATATCATCACATTCGTACCACTACCCAATCCACTGGACAGAAGAGGAAGGCAAGGCCTGAGAGGGAAAGGACTCACCCAAGGTCACAGGTGGTAGCCCCAGCAGCCCCCTCACCAGCTCTGCTGCTGGTCTCATTGATCAGTACAGGACAGTCCGCCTCCTCCTCCCAGGGCCTCCGCCACTACACGTGCCACAGTGCCACAGAATCAATCCCAGCCCAGCCCTGCCCCCATAACCAGCCCTCCCCATGAACGTCACTCAGGATTCCTAAAGGCCAGTCTGAGTATATCCGGTTGGGCCCAGCCCTTGGTGGCCCTGAACATGACCTCGATTCTCCCTGCCAATCAGCCAGTCACCTCTGAGGCAAGCAGCCTGGCTCTGGCCGAACTACCTGGTTCCAGGCCAGGCAGTCTTGCTTCATGCCTCTCCGCTCCTGCTTCCTTGGAATCCCCTCTCCTCTCCTCCCTGCCCTTCCAGTAAAACTGGTCACTTCCTCCTTTGCTCCAAGGCAGCCCCTCTGGCTGATGCTCACTCAGTCCTTTTCTAGGTTCCAACCACTGACTTCCCTGTCTCTCCTCTCAGGTGGCAGGGGCTTGTATCTGGCACTCAAGGCTGCATGGCACCTAAAGAAGGTATACAGGTAGAGAAGGTCTCTTTAGATATATGTGGATGGATGGATGGATCAGGGGAAGGAATGAATGGCAGAAAGCCTACCAACCAGCGTTGCATGCAAACCAGTTCACTCCTGCAGGGCCACAGCCCGGCCCGGCCCCCATGGACCCCACATGAGCTCCTTGCCACTGTGCTCACACCAACCCTACGCACCACAGCCTCGTCCACCCTGACACCCTCTCACCTCCCAGCAGGCCCCCAGTGAGGCCCCGTCAGCCCAGGGCCAGAATCTCTCCCCTCAGTGCTCCTCATCCCCACTCTAAGGGCCTCCCTTAACTAAACTGGGAAGAATGGTTGGAATCTACCCACATGGTAACAGAGGCCCCATGGTCCTGGAGGGAGCATGGATGGCTTGCTCTTGCTGACGTGAGTACTCGGCAAATATTTGTGGACCAAAGGCATGAACTATATGATAATAGTCATAAAGGGGACTATAAATATTTGTTACAAGGGAGATGAAATCAACCTCTGAAAGAAAACGCTTGTAAAGACAGAACAAAGCATCACAGATGTTCACCTGTTTCCAGAAGCCTAGGGTTTTGCAGAAGGAGAGTGTGTTCCTTGGCCAGAGTCAGTTGGGTCCCTGTCTCTTCGAGGTGAGAAGAGAAAGTGAGGGCTCAGGAGTAAGGAGGGGTCCATTGAGCCCGGGGGCCCCTAAGCCCCTGAGACACTCAGCACTCCCAGCCCGTGTGTCCATTTGCAGGTAACATGTTCACTTGTGGGTGGCCGAGGCAGCGTAGACCCTGTCTGCCCATCAGCATTACTGCTTTCTGGTGAGGGGACCTCAAGGGGATGGTCATGATGCCACCTCCCTGCCAGAGAGTCCCACCATGGGTGATGAGATTGGCAAACGCATCAGACTTTTCCTTTCCCTTCTTTCCCTCCATTCCTTTCCTTCTCTCTCTCCTCTCTCTCTTTTAAAGTTATGCTCATTGAATTCACACTGTTAGGAGATGTTGAGTTCCCATTTTGTCAAGAAATGCTTTTTGAAATAAATGCAGTGGTCATTAAAACAAACAAACCAGAAAGAATTAATCTAGTCCCTTTCAAAGAATGTAAAATCATATACAAAAAAAAAAAAAAAAACCCTTGCTCTAAGAAGGGATCACTAGGTACCAAGCAGATCCAAGGCATAAAAAAGGATTAAGAGGCCTGGGAGATGAAGCTAAGATTTGGGTCCTCTGGGTAAACGAAAACTTCTGTTTTATAATCCCAGAATTACTAAAGATGAAGCCCTTCCAAATCTTTTCTCAACACTCTTTTCCACTTATTCATTCATTCAATAGGCATTTATCTAACTTCTACAAAGTACCAGGCCAACTGGGGGAAAAAACAAAGCACCCGTTAAGAGTATCCCTGACCCTAGCAGGTGAGAGGACGAGGGCTGGGTAGACACAAGGAATCAAGGCTCTGAGAAAACACGGGTTCCAGGCCTTCCCTGGTGGCTCAGTGGTAAAGAATCTGCTTGCCAATGTAGGAGACATGGGTTCGATTCCTGGTCTGGGAAGATCCCATGAGTCTCGGAGCTTGTGCTCTAGAGCAGCAACTCTGAGCAGCACTCTCGAGTCCAGGAGCCGCAGCTACTCAGCCCACATGCTGCAACAACTGAAACCCATGCACCCGTGCTCCGCAACAAGAGAAACCCCGCAATGAAAAGCCCAAGCACCGCACCTAGAAGCAGCCCCCGCTCGCCAGCACTAGAGAAACACCCGAGCAGCAGTGAACACCGAGCACAGCCAAAAATAAATAAATAATTTACAGAAAACCCAGCTTCCAGCCAGTCGTTGCTTTGAAATCCACGGCAGCTCCTCCCTAAGGTAGAGATTCCATCAGAGTCATTCGGAGCCCCTCACCCCAGCCTCATCTTCTCACCCCGTGACTCCCCATCCACTCTCTCAAACTCCTGCCCATGCCTCAGTATTCCTGGCTCTACAGCCCCTTCCAAGCTGGAGGGAGTCGCTCCTCCCCCAACGCTCTCTCCTGGATTTTAGCGCTGTCACTTTTTATTGGCTTTATTTATGAGTCCACCTCGCCTCCAGGATCCTGGCCCTCAGCCCGCTGTGTCTGGTGCCTGGCGGTGCCATGGAGCCGGTCCCGGAGCCCAGGGGTCCGCCCCCGAGCTCCCGTTCTTAGCTGAGGGATGGAGGCAACTTACTCCCCGCCCCACTGGCCAGTGTGCACTAGACAGGCCTCTGAGGGGCAAGGCTGTAGCATGTGCTACCCTGAGAACGTTGCTCTCTGACCTTTCCTCCCAATTCCCCCTGTCAATCAAAACATGATTTCCAAGGAGTGCTGGCTTTTCCAGCCCGAGGGCGACCTTAGAACACAGCTTGCTTTCTGACCGGGCGTCTGACACATCCTTTCCACTAGCCCACCTCATCCTGTAAGACTCAGTCCATTTGTTCCTTCTGGAAGCTTTTCGTGATACTCATCAACCACCCACTTCAACAACCCAGGCACACATGACTCCTCCTTCTGTCCCTCTGTATCCTGTGTGCTTTATTCCAAAAGCCATTGGCGGCCGCTCCCCGGCTAGAAGCTCCTTAGAGGCAGACACCAGATCGTGTTCATATCTGTGGCCCCAGCATCTAACAGGCAATACTCATTTGTTGAATGAAAAAGTGGACGAATGAATGAATGAATGAATGATTGCCCCTCCTGTCTTCCTCTTTCACCAAGTTTTCCCTTTCCTTTGCAATTACATGTGGGTCCAGGGGTGTTTTGTCCACTAACTGTGATCATAGAGAAGTGACTTCATGTCCCTGGGACTCAGTGTCCCCTCTGGAAGTGGAAAGGGGTGCGGTAGAGCCAGAAGCCCCCTCCCCTCCATCCGGTGTAAGGTGATTCTGTTGTGTGACTCTGTAGGTGTCAGCACTGCTGGGTTAGAAGAACCTCCCAAGGCCACGCTCTCTGCCCTGAGATTCCTCCCAGGAACTCTGGTATCCAGTTGGTCACATTGTCCTCTCAATTCTATAGCTTTCAAGTCTTCAAATCCCCTACACCTGCCTCAGAAGCGCTTCCCTGGTGGCTCAGATGGTACAGAAGCTGTCTGCAATGTGGGCAACCCAGGTTTGATCCCTGGGTCGTGAAGATCCCTTGGAGAAGGGAATGGCAACCCACTTCAGTATTCTGGCCTGGAGAATTCCATGGAAGAGGAGCTTGGCAGGCTACAGTCCAGGGGGTCACAAAGAGTCAGACACGACTGAGTGACAAACACTTTCACCCACCCCCCCTTCCACCTTTCCCTTAAACCACAGCTTGAATCCCTTCTCCATTTTCTCCCACTGCCCCCAGGACCTCCTGTCTCGTTCAAGTCCGTCTTCTGCACAGCCCCAGACCACCAGCCCCAGAGCCTGGGCCCCAGGCCACCTGATGTGGGGGCAGAGGCTTCTGCAGAAGCCTGCAAGGTCTAGATTTCCTGTTGGAACCCAAAGTCCTCAACATCAACAGTTTCCTTCCACAAGGCTGTATGATTCTACCTCCCGTGTTTTTCTCAAACTCCCAGCATCTGCCGTTTGTACTTTCTGTTCAAACACCCTCTTCCTAATCCACAGGGGACAAATTTGGCTAGTAGGAGGGACTTTCAGCTTCTCAACACCTGCGAATCCATCTGTATTTGCCTCCACCTTCACTCTTTCCTGCCCTTTCTCTGAGACCTGATTCCTCCCCCTGTGTTGTGGTCCAGAACAAACCTGACTCCATATTGGATCTGTTCCTTTAGCTCTAACCTTTGTGCTCTGTTGCCTGTACTTAGTCAGGCTGGACCTTTTGTCCAAAAGATGTTGCCGATAGCCTGAAATACACATGACAGCTCATTGTCAAGGCTCTGACCTTTAAAGGTATAACATTTTTCCATTCATACAGAGATAAGAAGTTGCAGAACAGAGAATACCATTTGTCTTGTTGGAGGTTTATAGGAACACAGTGACCAGACCTACATGGACACTGCAAGAACCAAGGATTCAGGTACAAAGAAGTCTGCAATAACCAGCCACAACCCCTCCCCTTTTAGTATAAAAGAAGCCTGACTTCTAACTCAGGTAGTATGGTTCCTTGGACAGTAGTTCACCATCTTCTCCATTTGCTGGCTTTCTGAATAAAGCCACCTTTCCTTGCCCTAACAGTTCATCTCTAGATTCATTGATCTGTGTGGGCAGCAGTACAGGCTTGGACTCAGTCACAAAACGACTCTCGCTCTCTTCAGCTGCAGTGGACAAAGTGGGTTAAATGCTGTAATGACTCCCCCAACCCCCTACGATGTCTGAGGCTCAGCACAGTTTGCAGTCCTCCCCACGGCCTCACCGCCCTCCCCCTCCTCTTGGGGCTGCACACTCAGAGAACGTGGAAGATCCCCTGGGGCCACACCTACAGGTGTCACACATCCCTTCTGCTTGCCATCCATGGGCAAGGCAGGGCGCATGTTACAGCAGGGAGGCGGGAAGGTAGTCTGGCTGTGCCCCGAAAGAAGAGGAAAACGTGGGCATAATGAACACAAGCATCTCCACCAGCTAGCCCCGAGGCCATAGGTGAGGCTGGCTAGAGCAAATCTCCACCTGGATTCGCTACAAGTTCCCCACTCTACACATTCAAAACGGAACTCTGTAAGGTTCCCAGACTGGTTCTGCCTTCTTATTCCCATCCAGGGGGTGGTGCAATCACTCACTCATCCAATTCCCTGACCTCGAGGCTCCTACACTCTTCCCCCACCCCTGGTGTGTTTCTTAGACGTCTCTCCTGCACCTGATCTATTTCAGCGGTCGAGTAACAGATTTCTCTGTGTATAGGCCATCCCGCCTTGATTTTTTTCTAAAAGGTACCTTACAGTGTGTTCCTTGCTGCTATTCCTTAGCGTGATTATGGGAGCCTCTCCCACAATTCAAAGGCTAGAGGGGATCTAGAGGCTAGAGCCCGCCCTCTCCTGCCTCACACCCCACCAGCCTGCACTTCAGTTAGAGGAAATCAGCCTCAAGTTGCCACTCCTCTCAACATGCTCACAAGATGCCTCCAACACTGCTGCCCGCTCCCTCTTGGCAACTTGTCCTATTAATAGAAGGCACAGCTCAAGTATCACATTCCCAGGGAGGCTTCAAGGTCCTCCCCAGATGGAGTTGAGCACCACCTCCATGTAGATTATAGTTGGTCATTAACAGAGTGGAGTCAACCATGTGGACCAGTTTAACATCGTGTCCTTCATCTACAGTACTAGTAAAATTTTTACATGCTAATAAACTCAATTTGAAACCTTGGGAGGTGGTTCTTTCTCCCTTTCTTCCTTCCTTTCTTTCTTTTCCTCCCTCCTTCCCTTCCATCCTTTATTGTGAGACAGATTTATCACTCCTATAGAATTTTAAGAATTCAAAGTATACAGCAATAATTATTTCTTCCAAAATTCAAAGTCAGTTCAGTTCAGTAGCTCAGTCGTGTCCGACTCTTTGCGACCCCATGAATCGCAGCACGCCAGGCCTCCCTGTCCATCACCAGCTCCCGGAGTTCACTCAAACTCACGTCCATCCAGTTGGTGATGCCATCCAGCCATCTCATCCTCGGTCGTCCCCTTCTCCTCCTGCCCCCAGTCCCTCCCAGCATCAGAGTCTTTTCCAATGAGTCAACTCTTCGCATGAGGTGGCCACAGTATTGGAGTTTCAGCTTTAGCATCATTCCCTCCAGAGAACACCCAGGGCTGATCTCCTTCAGAATGGACCGGTTGGATCTCCTTGCAGTAAAGTATACTACAGTAATTATTCCTATGGGGAAAAAGAACGTAAACAGAATTCCAATCTGTTGACAAGGAAACAGAGGAAAGATCTGTACTAGTTAGGGATCCTCTAGTTTTCCAAGTAGTGCTAGTGGTAAAGAATCCACCTGCCAATACAAGAGATGCAAGAGATGCGGGTTCAGTCCCTTGGTCGGGAAGATCCTCTGGAGAAGGAAATGGCAACCCATTCCAGGATTCTTGCCTGGAGAATTCCATGGACAGAGGAGCCTGGGGGGCTACAGTCCATGGGGTGGCGAAGAGTTGGACACGACTGAGCGACTGAACCCTTTGACTTTGACTTTCCCAATTTCTGTACCTTTTCTTCCCTTTCCTTTTTATTGAAAAACTGTACTCATTCTTTCCTGAGCCCACCTTTTTCTTGAAAGCCTTCATCAAACATAGTAACAGGTTACTAACTTTCTGATCCTTCAGGCTCCCTGGGCACCTGGGTGGCTACAGGCACCAGTTTTACAAAATGTGTTACCACTTCCAGTATGGGTCTCAACCTCTCACACCTCCAATGGTTTTATCGCTGGCTGCCGTCGATGCCACAGTCAACATTTCTGTTCTGACGGCAACACCCCAGATCAGCGTCATTTCTGTGTTAGCCTTGGGCCAGCCCCCGAGACAAGCAGATTCTCAGATGTCTGAAGGCTGACACGCTCCAGCTTATGGGACTGTGCAGGCTGGTTCCAGATTAGTGGGGGAGGACACTCAGTCATTCACACACCCAGGCTGACACAGGCTCTGTCACACCCAAGGGCCCCAGGTCTTTCCCAATGGGTCAGGGGAACAAGCATGGAAGATTGTGATTATTTTTTGTTTTTTATGGCCCATCACACAGGATCTTAATGCCCCGCCCGGAATCAGACCTGTACTCCTTGCTGTGGAAGTGCCAAATCTTAACCACTGGACCACCAGGGAAGTCCTCAGATTGGTTTTCTTATGGCCGAGTGTTCATCACTTCAGCTCTCAATCCATTGGCTAAAACTGAATTCCAGGTGGCACTGAATTTCAAAGGGCTGGAAGGTATGATTCAGCTGTGTGTCCAAGTAGAGAGGAAATGGTTTCTAGGGAGACCAACTTCTACCAGCTTGCCTGGGACTTTCCTGGTTGTAGCACTGAAAGTCCCACTTCCAGGAATCACTCTCAATTCCCCAGCAAACCAGGACAGTGGGTCAGTCTGTCTCCATCTCTCTCTCCCCTTAAGGAGAGAAACACAGACTTCTGTTTTCTTGGTCCCCTAGTCTGCATTGCGGAGAAGGCAATGGCACCCCACTCCAGTGCTCTTGCCTGGCAAATCCCATGGATGGAGGAGCCTGGTGGGCTGCAGTCCATGGGGTCACTAAGAGTCGGACACGACTGAGCGACTTCACTTTCACTTTTAACTTTCATGCATTGGAGAAGGAAATGGCAACCCACTCCAGTGCTCTTGCCTGGAGAATCCCAGGGACGGGGGAGCCTGGTGGGCTGCCATCTATGGGGTCACACGGAGTCGGACATGACCGAAGTGACTTAGCAGCAGCAGCAGTCTGCATTGACTGCAGACCACTACCCAGACCTGCTTGAGTATACCTGACACAATAGGGCAGATTGTTTTACTGAAATACAAGTTATTCCTGGAACTTTGAAGCATGTATGATATAACCCTGTAGTACACACATCCACTAACATCTTTGTCCTTAAATGAGTCAGTTGTAAACTGTAGTGGAGGGGTCATACTCCCTTGAGGAATCACTACCAATTTAACAACAGTTCCTAAAAGAACTCCCAGAAATATTTTTGCTGAAGGATTCATATGAAAAGAGAAGAGTGATTCAGGTATTTTGTCACATAAGGCAAATTTCTTCAGAAAACAAAGTACCTCATATCTCTAACAGGTGGTATTTGGGCTGCCCTTTAGGGCTGAGACTCTGTACTCCTTTCCAGTATAAAGAACAAGCCACAGGGGACTTCCCTGGTGGTATAGCGGTTGAGACTTCATCCCTTAATGCAAGAGGTGAGAGTTTGATCCCTGATGAGAGTTTGATCCCACATGGAGCTAAGACCCCATATGTTTCATGGCCAAAACACCAAAACATAAAATAGAAGCAATATTAACAAATTCAATAAAGACTTTCAAAACTGGCCCACATTGAAAAAAAAAAAAAAGCCAGGAGGGTACTCGGGAAAGGGTCTTTGAAGAAATTCACTCATAGCTCCCCAGACAGCCTGTGCCCGTTTTCTCTACTCAAAAGAGAAGTTTTCTGCTTTGTTTTGTGCTGAAGGGATGAGCTGCTATTTAGGGTAGGAGTCTGGTTCTTGCAGCCGTGCTTTTGTTTGGTCTGCACGATGTCTAAAATCAGGAATTTTCAGACAGAGCCTAGATTTCTGGATCTTGAAAAACGTGAAGATCTGGCAACACAGAGCTTGAGTTCGCACACAGCAACGATTGCACGGAGTTGAGCAGCACAGGCTCCGGGCGTGTGTGGATGGAGCGTATTCTCGAGGCCACAGTCATCACCACTTCCCACTGTCTGGCCTCACTTCACTCAAGGGACTTCTCTGTCACATGCTACAGACATCTGGGTCCAAAACACCTGGATTAAAGCACAGATTTATGTTGTAATAGTGCAGTAATTTTTGCACACTTTAAAATGGCCACCAAACCTTTAAAACAGCTGTTGATAAAGCTGGATTACCGACCCCAGTGACTCTGGCCTGCCCAGCCATCCATAGCACTGTTTTACCTAGAACTTCTTTCCATAAGGAAATCAATCATGTAAGACATACATTCCACCTGTAATTGTGTATTTACTTCTACCAATGACTTTCAAACAATTCCCAATAAATTCTTTCTAATCAAATAGCTGCCTTAAGTATAATTTCTTAGATATAGAAGGAATGGTATATTCCTGTCCCCATTCCAAGAAAAGGCATTTTTTAGTGCATTTTTGTAATAAAATTTTAACAGCCACCACTGTTATCTCAATGTTAAATAAAAGATAATAGAAAATAAAGTGAAAGTCACTCAGTCATGTCTGACTCTTTGTGACTCCATGGACTATACAGTCCATGGAATTCTCCAGGCCAGAATACTAGACTAGGTAGCCCTTCCCTTCTCCAGCAGATCTTCCCAACCCAGGAATCAACCCGGGGTCTCCTGCCTTGAAGGCAGATTCTTTACCAACTGAGCTATGAGGGAAGCTCAGAAAATAAAACTGTCACACCTTTATTCCTGCAAAAAAATACAAAATTAAATATACAAATAAATAAGAGGATGAATGACTCAAAAATAAGACAGAGGCTAACATTTCTTGACCCATTTGCTTTGAATCAATCTGTGTTTACAGCGTTCCCTTACAAAAGAAATAAAACCTATGGAGATAGCATGTCCTCATTTTAGCATGAGGAAACAGACCAGTATGTAAAGGAACCTGCCCAACGCCACCTTGCTAAAAAACGGCAAAGTTAGGATTAACACCAAATTAATTTAGCCCATGAAGTTAAACAAATAAATAAAACAGCACCCTCTCCTCCCAAAAGTTCCAGTGAAATAAAGTCACTGGGAAAAGCGGAGGACTGTAGCATCTTGCGGCAGGACAGCATCTTCGTAATCTGATCCAGCTCCATATTTTACTGATGAGAAAGTGGGTAGAAGGTCCCATTCAAAAGGTCGAAGAGCTAGTTTCTGCAGTGCCAGGCCTGGAAGGTGGAGCTCTTCATCTCTGCTCTGTGGCAGGCGCTCTTATTTAAGAGGGAGGAAACTTCATTTTTCTCTGCCTCCATTTCTAGTCTTCGGGCCATGATTGCTGTTGGAATGGTTGTGAAGTTGATGGCTAAAGGCTGCCAGGCCCCTGGTAGCTTCAGCTACTCATTTTACATAAAAGTAAGGGCAGAGCAGTGTTTGTGGAAATTAAGTTTTCATTTCTAATGTTACGTGTGTTAGTCGCTCAGTCGTGTCTGACTCTTTGCAGTCCCAAAGACTGCAGCTGGCTGGGCTCTTCTGTCCACAGAATTCTCCAAGCAAAAATACTGGTTTGGGTAGTCATTCCCTTCTCCAGGGGATCTTCCCAAACCAGGGATCAAACCCAGGTCTCCTGCATTGCAGGCAAATTCCTTACCCATTTCAGTTATAATGAATATCTATACATATCTTCTATCAATTTAAAATTGATCCCGGCATTATGTATTTATCACATAACGAAAAATAAATTTTTGTTTTTAAACTATGCAAAAAAAGAGGAACAGAATTAATGAGTTATAAGCATTGTGAATTTGAAACAGAAAGCAGACATTCATTAAAATCACGTAAGACTCCTTGTCTCTCCTTCCCCGAATGGTGGTTTCTCCTGCTGCAATTGATGATGTCAGGCACACCCAAGGCTGGACAACATTCCGTTCCCCTAAAAAAATCTCTCCCGCTCCAGAGAAACTAAGTATGATATAATCAATTAAATAACAACCCACAAGCCAAGAAAGGCCTAATCACGTCTGTAGGCAGACAGTAAAAATGCCCTTTAAAATTACTTAAAACATGTTTAGTAATAACTAAAATGAACATGCATGAAAAAACATCTTTTAATAATTCATTCTTATTTCATGTACAATATTCAGCTCCCAAACAGCATGGGAGTCTTGCATTTTTAATTAAAAAGGCCCCCAATTCCATTAAATAATGAAGAAAGTTCTGCCTTAATGATACATTGACACGAATTTTTTCAAATTTCCCACAATTACGACCTTTGCTATTGAAGAGCTTCATTAAAAATATAAAAGATGAAATGGTTAAGGATTTAGAATCAGTGTAGTTTTTTTTAAAGGAAATGGGATTACTACGAGTATCCCTTTGTCAGTTATTAACATATAACCTTCATGTGAGTATGACAAGGATTGTTTTAAGCCCTCTCTAAGTTTCCCCAAACCATCTTCATGGCCACCAACCCCTCCCACGGCAGTTGGCAGTTCAGTGCTTCAGTAGAAGCTAGGTTGCCCAGCGGGTCACTTCGAGCCCTGTCACACATGCACGCAGTCCAGTCCTTTCCGGGGAACTCTGATGTTCCCTCCATCCGCCCATCAAGCTCCCATCAGTTCTACATTAGAGAAGTATTCAGCAAAGTTGAGTCCTGTCCTGCAAGGGCCTGAGAAAACCTTGGAGCTGAGGAATGCTGCTTCTCTCTAGTGGAGGGTTAGTTACTTAGGTGCTGGGGCAGACTACAGGGCTGAAAACTCACCCTGTTCATCTCTGCTCAGCGGCACGGCTCCTGCAACAGAATGGGACCCTGCAGGCTCACTTCTCAGGTGCCAACTTGCTTTAGGATTCCATGTGTAGAACTTTGACTTCTTTTAGTCTTAAGGAAACAAGTGGGAGGCAACTCCCTTGTTCATCTGGTCCTTCCTCAAACTCAGTATAAAGGAAGCCACTGGAATTATCCTATCTTTTGTTTGGGCATCCCTAGGAGCTAGTAACTCAATCCACACTAGGAAAGGCATCCATTCTCAAAGTTCTTGAAGCGGAAATCAGATTCTCTCTCTAAGCCCCCCTAGAGCTGCTTGTTGGGATTATACATGGAGTAAGGTTCATTCCCCTCAGCCGGTAAACACTAGAAGATTAAGACTTCCATGGACTCCCAGAGTTTTAAAGCCACAGAGGCACTCAAGAGATTTCTTTCAGCACCCTCCCATCAGCTGTGAATGGGGAAAGCCACTTGTCCAGGTCACACAACCAGTCTGAAGGACCAAGCTCTTGCCTCCTTGTCTCTTCCCTTACTACCTGAAAGAATGCAATGTCAGACTCCTTATGCTTCTCTAGTCAAACCATAAGCATCACTACTTTGCCCAACCCTTTCACCCCCCTTCAGAATTTCACCAAATTGTTTTAACTTTGCCTGGAAATAGTTGTGGAAATGACTACCATTACATTAACACTGTAACGGAGAAACACTTGTTTATCAACATTTTGTATGCTTTATTGAAAGTTGACAAGTGCAACAGTTAAATACAGTGACACCTTACAACTGTGTAGAGAACATGCACAGAAACATATGCAGATAACTACTATACAGGTAATATGCAGAAACCCCTACTGGGAAATCCATTAGCTAGAACTCTGCATTTTTCAAAGTATTCAAACAGTTCAATCAAGGATTTCAGTGAACAGGGAGTGACTTCAAGATACTCAGCAGCTAGAAGATTGCAGATTACACAAAGTGACTAACTGTGCCAAATTCTTAAAATCTCTTTAGGGAGGTGTGTTTTGCTTCATGGGTTTTTCACGGAGATTGATATATAAAAGACAATCCACACCTCTTCAGACAGCCAATGAGACATCTAAATTGCAATCTGTACAACCTAAATAGTAGTTACAGTCCTCTATTGTACAAAATAGTTACGCTACATACACAAATATACAATGAGCAAAACGGCCTTCATGGTAAGAGAGCTTAGGTCCCAGCTACCTGTCACCATGTAGTCACGCTAATAGTTTTGTGTCACTGTTTCGGAAAGAGGCACAGTACAATATTTTTTTTTTAATGGAGTCTGGTGACAGTCGTCGTTTGTACAATGAACTATGTTTTCCCCTCATCTTAGGTGAGACTAAGCTTCACTCTTGACCTTCACCTCCCTTTCCAGTTCCTCTTGGGGGAGGAGAGGAAAGTCCAGTGGCAAGCTCCTCTGCTTTGGAACCCCATGGAGTACACTACTGTGCAAGCAGGAAGAACTCTTGGAGGTGGGGGGGAGTGGGGAGCAGGGGCTGGGGGTGGGGGTGGAAAGGCACAACAGCTCCTCAGAATGAATGAAACCATTTCTCACGGTTCTGCCAAGCTGCATGAGGTCCCAGTATATCCATGCTAATTCTCTGATTAACCTTTAACTCACCCAACTAAGAAATTTCTTCAAGCCGAAAGCATATGAGTGTTTAATACTGGAAAAAAGAGAAAATGGCATGTGTCAGTCTCACGTCTCTTTTGCAGCGAGCAATGAAATGGGTGACGGTGGGGGCGGACCCCTCCCCTAGTACATCTTCTCAGGTCTGTTCAGTTCAGACCACAGCAGCCAGTTCTTCGGGGGCCAGGATGGCTACGCGGTTGGTCCTGAGCCCTGGGACGCTGGCTGGGCCGGGGGCTGTGTGGTCCCCTGTGGCTGTGTGGTGGCAGGGGGCGAGCCAGTCTGCAGCTGGGCCTGGAACTGGGCAAGCTGCTCGGGACTGGCCAGCGTCTTCAGCAGATTGTTCTCCTGCTCCAGCTGGGAATTTTTCTCTATGAGTTCCTTGATCTGTTCCTTGAGAACCTCCACTTCCTCTCTAACTGCATACATCAAATGGCTTTTCACCAGATCCTGAAAGGGAGAGAAGGAAGGGGGATGGGGGAGAAAGGTTTAACGTTCTATTGACTGTTTCCCGGACTCTGAATTGTTAAAACATTTTGCAAGTCTCTCCCTAACCACTGACATATCCTGCCTTTAGAGATTCATTTAACAGGCTCCAGGGGAAAAAGACGGACCACCACCCTAACTGTACAATACTTCAGTTTAACGTATAAATGATCAAGGTTTTGCTTTCCTTGCAGCCGTTGGCCAGGAATGCCTACGCTCAGGTTTCCTATTCCAGATGGCAAAACGCAGCCGGGCTCCAGGCTTGGTGCAGAAAGAAGCCGGGCCCAGGGATGTCCAGCCCCGAGCAACGGGAGCCACGACCCCGCCCCAAGCCCCTCCCTCCGTCCGCTGGACCGCCTCCCTCAGCACCGGCTGCAGCCAGTTCCTACAGAGCGTGTTGCCGCATTTTCCTCCCCCCCACCCCCCCTTTTCGTGATTAAGCTGACATCACAGAAACCTGGGCAGCCGTCGCAGCCAATGGGCGCTCGAGTTATTTATAGCTCCGAATTAAAGGTTCGGAGTTTGCCTAGCAACAGTGGGCAGAGAATCCCGTGAGAAGAGCCACAGGCGCTGCTCCAATAACAAAGAACGGCCAAGGCGGAAATAAAAAATGGGAGAAATCCAGGCGCAGGCTGAGACGGCGAAACTTTTCTCCGGCTCTTCTTCATTGTGCAGGAGCCCCCACCACTGGGGATCCGTTTGGCCCTGTGTAGGAGGCTCCTTCCCGAGACCCCCACTTCTGGGGCCCTCCCCGCTCCCGGCTCCGCGGTAAACCTGAGGATCCCTAGGAAAGCCACATCACTAGCGATGTGCCCGAGACCGAAGGACACGCTGGGCCAGCGCTTTCCCAGCAATTCCCCAGCAAAAAAGGGGCAGGCACCTCCGCCAAAATCTTGATGGTTGTTTGAAATCGGTCCTGGAAAGAACATCAAATACCCGCAGGGTCCCTTTCTCTCTCCTTAGCAGACCCGGTATGTGGCTTCATACTGGCAGAATGGAGACAGTGCCGGCATTTCTAAATGTATGGAGAGCAGTCATCACCTTCTACAGATGCGCTCCTTTCATCCCAAGACACCCTGCATTTTGTACTGTGCCCACATTTAGTACAAACGATTTTTAAAACAGTACATACCATAGCTTGCTCGATTTTGTTGTCAATAGCTACCACACTTGCACCAGATGAGCTGAAAAAGAGAAGGAAAAAAAAATCAATAAATGAGATCTTTTTTTCCTATCCCAGACAAAAAGAATTCCTTAATTCTGTGGTGTTACTAACATCATTTTCTGAACATTCTTTAATGCTATGTAATATATCACCCTCCAGAAAACACCAGCCACTCTCTTCCTAACGAATATCCAGACATTTCCCTATTTTAGTGAGCCACAAAGGCTAAATTACATAATGTGGTAAAACACTGTGCTCTGGCCAGACCTGCAAAAACAAGGCTATTCGGAACATTTCAAAAAGCAACATCCATGTCACCGTAGCCTCTCAGCAATGGACAAAGGAATTCGCAGGGCTATCTTTCACCTGCATTATTACAAGGATCTCACGAGTAAATTTTTAAAAGTATCCCAGCCGACATTTACCTATTGTCAAGTCTCACAGAGGCGTTTTCGGTCCCGAGCAAGGATGACAAGAAAGAAATTGAAAAATGTCTCAGTTGGTAAACTCCTAGATCCATCGCCACTGGTCTACACCATTGGGATTTCATGCAATTGCAGCCAAAAACACCCTCGCAGGAAAAAAAAAAAAAAAAAAAAACGGGAATACTAGCCGCCTTGTTGGGGCTAGATAAAAATCTTCTAGCTTTACGCAGCTCAGGGAGAAACAGAAACGGCAGTACTAATTGAAAGAAGCCCGGCTTCTGGGGCTTGGAGATTCCGGGAAGACGCAGATCCCACTGCTGGGCGGAGAAGGATCCCTGGTCAGCAGCCGGGCTCCACTAGGCTCTAGTCTAGGGCTCCCAGTCTCCGTGCAAAATATATGCAGGAAAGAGCCGCGCCGATTGGCCAGCGCGCCGCTGGATCCGCCCCCTCCTCCCTTTCCCGCCCTCCTCCCGCTTCCCCGCCCCCTCCCCACCCCCACCCCGCCCCCAGCCTCCCCACCGGCTCCTCGGGTGGGCTGGCCCAGGCCGCAGCCTCAGGGGCTGAGAAGCGGGCCGCAGGGGCCTCCAAGATCAAGGAAAAACCGAGCAGTGCTCAGGCGGAAAACGCCAAGGGGTCCTGAAAATGCGATTAGGGCTCCGCACGTGCTTACGTTTAAGGGAGTCAGACCCCGTCCCTGGAGCTGCCTGTCCCCGTGGCTGCCGAACGGCGAAAGCTGCTTATTTGCAACCAGAACCGTCTGAGCTACTGGGCATGCCCAGTCCCAGCACTTAAAGACTCGCAGGAGCTGGAGTATCTCGATTTCAATTATCTCGTTGCAACAGGCAGCAGTAATTGGAGGACTTTAAGGGTGGTTTTATTTATAAAGATAACTATATTGTAATAATACTTTTTTTTAAGCTAGTGAATTTTAGAGGAAAAAAGTCATATTTCCTTTTTGAGAGATTCTGCCTTTCTATGAATTTATCAATTATGTGTAGAAACAAAAAATAGTACATAGTCTTTGCTACATATATATAAATTGAGGCCAAAAGGAATCTACCAGATGAAATGAGATCTCAAAAGTTCCCATTGCCATAAACCTTAAAATCGCATTTCCTTCCGTGTATATCTAGGGCGGGGGGAACCCCACAGGTTGAATCCTTCCTGCTGCTGCTAAGTCACTTCAGTCGTGTCCGACTCTGTGCGACCCCACAGACAGCAGCCCAACAGGCTCCCTGTCCCTGGGATTCTCCAGGCAAGAACACTGGAGTGGGTTGCCATTTCCTTCTCCAATGCATGAAAGTGAAAAGTAAGAGTGAAGTCGCTCAGTCGTGTCCGAGACTCTTGGCGACCCCATGGACTGCAGCCTACCAGGCTCCTCCGCCCATGGGATTTGCCAGGCAAGAGTATTGGAGTGCTTCCTACATAGATCTATTTTCACTTTTAAGTGAAAGTTTTTAGATGTTAAGTGCAATTTCTGTAAGAGTCAGTCCTTTGAGCCTTCTTACATCAGCAGAACTAAGATACTGTAAAGTCTGTATGTCAATGTTATAGCCGCACTGACCAAATAATTCCCTTCTCTAAACCAAAATTAAAAGATCTGAGTGTGAAATAGCGTAACCCGTTACATAATTTTCTTCTATTAATTTAAAATATTTGTAAGAATGTACCAACTGAGTTTAAAGTTTAATATACTATAAGTCTAAGGCCTTAGGGTCACTTGATTATTATAGGTTATAAACAGCTTGCAATTCAGTACGTTTAAGAAGGTACATTTAAGCCTCTACAATACTGCCCTCTAATGGCATAATCCTATAAAAACAGAAACAAAAAACTTCAATACTAAAGACTTTCAAATAAGCAAATTGTATCATCACAAATAATTCCAACATAAAACTTGACCACAGAACATATATAGGTACGTATTCTATTTACATACACACACACACAAACCCACATATGGTCTTTCCTCTCTCAAACATTCTCTCTTAAGCAGAATCCTTTAGCAAATTTTAAGTTGCTAGTGGAGCCTCTTAGATAGTCTTTGAAGTTGACCCAATGTTGGCAGAGTGTGTTTGGTTTTAGAAACTGTCCAAAATGGTTAGGTACCAAATCTGGTGAATGTGGAAGCTGATGAAAGGGCAATTAATTCTCTTTGGGGTTAAAAAACCAAGGCCGTATCATTCTTTGTTATTGTAAGGTTTATATTGTTCTCTAAACTTTAAAGCTTTACTTTTGAATAACAAATGATATTCAAGTGCTATTCAAATATGTGTTGGCATATTTATAATTTACAAAAATTATATATTATGATACAAATTTATTTTCAAAAGGAAAACAGTAAGTGGAAGATCAAAAAATCACTATTTGGGAAGCAGATATGTGGTCTGTATGTCTATGAATCTAGGCACAATTATTATTTACTACATTATAGTTTCTCTATATTTTGAAAGTTACATACATACACACACAAACCCACATATGGTCTTCCCTCTCTTAAGCAGAATCCTTTAATTTAGGAAATTTTAAGTTGCTAAGTTGCTAGTTATCATTCTGTGATTAAGTCATTTACAGATTTAAATGGAATGTCAACTGCACAGGAAAAAGTAAAGCATCACTTAAGTTGTAAAAAGAGCTTAAAAAACCCAAAACTCTAATATCATATATAGAAAAGAATTTTAAATTCCCACTTATTTAAGAAGATTAATAAATTAACTGATTTATTTGTGATGTTCTTGAAAATAGAAAGTTACAAGCTGGTCATGTTTTCATTTCTTTCATTCCAGTTGATCATGCAAGTATTAAGCTAATAGAAGGCAATATCCGAATTGCGGTCTGTTTACCCCATATCTCTACAGTGGGACATTATGGTCAGCACCAACACTGCTATTTTAGACACACTTGCAAGAAACATCCTTGCACATATACCCTTGAACATCTGTAATATATTTCTGGAGAATCTGCTGGGAAAAAAGATAATTAGAAATCTATTTCTTTTCCTATCTTTTCTATAAATGTACTGCTGCTGCTGCTGCTGCTGCTAAGTCGCTTCAGTTGTGTCCGACTCTGTGCGACCCCACAGATGGCAGCCTACCAGGCTCCTCCGTCCCTGGGATTCTGCAGGCAAGAACACTGGAGCGGGTTGCCATTTCCTTCTCCAATGAATGAAAGTGAAAAGGGAAAGTGAAGTCGCTCAGTCGTGCCCGACTCTCAGTGACCCCATGGACTGCAGCCTGCCAGGCTCCTCCGTCCATAGGATTTTTCAGGCAAGAGTACTGGAGTGGGGTACCATTGCTTTCTCTGATAAATGTGCTAGGTTCCTTTAAGATAGATTTTCTTTTTAATTAGAGAAAAAAATTTAATCTCTATGAATGTTATACCTTTTGTTAGATTTGTTAAGTTTGACTTTCTTTTTTTTGACTTTTTATTCTGTACACACACACACACACACACACACGCAACTGATTGATGATGGTGTGATAGTTTCAGGTGAATAGCAAAGGGACTCAGCCATACATAGACAAACAAGTATCCACTCTCCCTGGGGGAAAGAATGGGGGGAAGGGAGAGTTAGGGAGTTTGGGATGGACATGTACACACAGATATATTTAAAATGTATACCCTACAAGGGCCTACTGTATAGAGCATGGAACTCTGCTCAATGTTATGTGGTAGCATGGATAAGATAGATTTTAAATGGAAAACTAAAAAGACATAATTTCAAAAAGAAGGCAACGAGATTAGAGATCTCTCTAGAGGACAGTCCACGGGTCAGGAATGTCTGAGGCCCAGAGGACTAAAATTACTTTCCAGCTATTACAGAAAGGTTCTTCCATTTGCAAAATAGAACATCTGTGAGTTTAGTGCCCTGACTTTAACCAAGGACAGGATAAACACTCGCCTGCCTCCAGGAGAGACCCCTGAAGGCATGGATGATACTAGTCCCCTTCAGACACTGGGCAGAGGTCAAGAGGTCTCACTCCAGTGGGAAATCCGGATCACAGGAAAAGGCCTGGACCTTTGAGACTGGGTGGTTATCTGTTGTTGATTTTGTTGTTCTGTTCTGTTTTGCCTAAGTGCCTTTTTACCTGGATTCCAGTTCAATCACTTCTGCATATTAATAGCACATATGAATTAATAGCTAATTCAGTGACATGTGCTCTTCTTCCAAACTTGATAGGTACAATATAGGTAAAGACCTTGATGCTGGGAAAGACTGAGGGCTAGAGGAGAAGGGGGAGGCAGAGGATGAGATGGTTGGATGGCATCACTGACTCGATGGACATGAGTTTGAGTAAATCCCAGGAGTTGGCGATGGACAGGGAGGCCTGGCACGCTGCAGTCCACGGGGTCACAGAGTCAAACAGGACTTAGTGACTAAACAACAGCAACAACAATATAGGTACAGTTGGTGACCCACCACTCAAACAAGATAACCTGTTTGTCCCTCTGTCCAAACTCATTGCAAATCTAAACTGACTGCCGCAAAAGAGGCTAAAGCACAGAACCCCGAGCTTGACCAACAGCTGTTGTCCAGGGACTGCTCGCCACCTTCCCTTTCTAGCCCACTCTCACTAGGTGCTGGGGGTCATTTTACCAGGTTTAGCAAATGAAACTACAGGACTCCAAGTTAAAGCTGAACTGCAGATAAACCACGAATAATGTTTTTATTGTTGGGGTCCTGCACACTGTTGGAACAAGAAAGAATGTCAAAAAAAATTTTAAGAAAAATTCAACCATACTTTAAATTTCCTTGATTTCGATTGAAAACATGGAAGATAAAGTTGAGAAAATCTTCCTCAAAATAACAGAACAAAAGAAACAGAGATGGAAACATGAGATACAAGACACTAAACGGGTCCATCTAGGAGGAGGGCCAAGAGCAAAACAGAGTGAATTCCACAAACAGAGACCAGAGGGATGGCAATTACCAAAGAAATAATTTAAGAGTATGTCCAGAACTGAAGGGTGCAAGTCTCCTGATGATATGAGATGACCAAATGGTGACCGCCATCAAGGAAAAGAGCCCTACACCAAAGCGCGTCATGACAAAACTAAAGATCATTTGGGACAAAGCAAGGTACAAACACAGGTACCAGTATCAGAATGGCTGCTTTGGCCACTGGGAAACAATGGAGAAACTGCTTATAAAATTCTAAGAGAGAAAGGTTTTTTACTTGGTGAAATCATTTAAATGTAAATGTATCACAAGAACATTTTCAGATATTTTAGAAACCGAAATGGAGGAGCAAATCAGGGAAAGGGGTTTAAAGCAAGAGGAATAAGTTCTAGAGATAGGCAGTACAACCTTGCACCTGAAATCAATAATACGATGTTGAAAATGTAAAACTTTGAGAGGGTGGGTCTCAGGTTAAGTCTTCTTACCACAATAAAATGAAAATTAAAAAAAAAATACATTCCCCCAGAAAGGAAAGATGGTATGAGAAACATGAAGCAGGGACTCAAATGCTGGAGAGGAGGAAGGGAACCAACAGAATAATGAGGGACGCTCCTGGCTGTCCAGTGGTTAGGGCTGCAGGGGGCATGGGCTCCATCCGCGGTGCAGGAACTAAGATGCCGCATGGTGTAGTGAAAAAGCCCAAAAGAAGATGATGGGGAAGGAAACCTGGGGATGGCAGGGGCTAATAAGCAAACCTTAGCAGCAACAGGTATGTAATCGTGGGGGGAAGTGAGAGCCTTTGGGAGGCAGCACTTTGGTGAGAATAAACAGAGACATGATCTAATAGATCTGAGCATTTGTGGGGGGAGGGGGCTAAAGCCAGGTATGAACCAGATCTAATGGAACAACTAAGTAAGTTCGAGACAGTTTTACAGTTTTGCAGAAATCAAAAGTAAAGGAAAAGAAAAGAATGTTCATAGATAAAACTTGACTATAATAATATAAATTGTTTTACTGGTTTAACTTTAAAAAGTTAAGGTTACTGGGAAGGTTGTGGGAAGAAGAAATGCATGGTAGGAAAAAACAATGTCTATTAAGAATGGTGTAAAAGTGCTAAATCCTCCTCTACTACGACTTGATTATATAATACCTACAATGCTCTTGACAGAGCAAGAAATAACAGTATAAATATATTATTACATGGACATGTGTGGGTAAATTTGAGAAATTAAAAGTGGCTCCCTACTGAGGCATAAATTTATGGACTGAAAAAAGGAAATTGCTAACTTTTGTTTCTATTCACTCTATTTTTAGGTATGTACAGGTATTGCTTTGATTAAAAAATATTTTCAAGAGGGAGAATGGGGTCTTCCAGGAGCTGCTCTGCTCCCAGGTTTCAGGTGAGTACTTAGCACAGGTGAAGAAACTGCCTGAGGCTGGGGAAGAGCCAGCAACAGAAGCAGCAGAACAGCTTCTAGAAATCACACAGGGTTGGTGTTGCCACCAGCCTGGGTAAAAAAGGAAAAAAAAAAACTTGTAAACACAGGACACCAGATATTTAGAAGGATAGTGCCGAAGTCATGATGAAAAGTTAGTTCTGGACTGACGGGTGTCTGCCAAGGGAAAAGGGGAAAGCGGATGGGAGAGGGTAAGGGTAGGAATTTGGGGTTAACAGATGCAAACTATTATATATAGAAAGGGTGAGCAACAAGGTCCGCCTGGACGGCACCGGGAACTGTATTCAGTATCCTATGATAAACCATAATGGAGGAGAATATGAGAAAGAGTGTATATGTGAATAACTGAGTCACTTTGCTGTACAGCAATAATTAACAAAGCACTGTAATTCAACTATACTTCAATGAAAAATAAAATAGATAAATATACAAGGAAGCTTTGAAAAGATCAAACTGTTTCCAAGTAACTTAATTTTTTCTCGAAATAAGGCTCGGAGATAAACCAATAATTCACAATGTCTGGCATCCAATGAAAAGTACCAGGCATACAAACAAGCAGGGAGATATGACTCATGATGGGGAGGAAAATCGATCAATCAGTATGACCCAGATATGACAGAGATGATATAATTTGTAGACCAGGACACTGAAATTATTATAACCATGTTTTATATGTTCAAGAAAGTACAGGTAAACATTAGCATATTAACTGCAGAAAACCCAATTTACAGGATGAAACATATGATTTGGGAAAAAAGATGGGATTAACAGCAGATTAAACAGGGCAGAAATATTAGTGATATATTAGCAATAGAAACTAACCAAAACAAAACGGAGAAAAAAACAAAAAAATTAATATTGCTCCATATCATTGAACCATGGAGCAATTTCAAACAACCAAATAAATCTCTAGTGAAGTCCCTGAAGAAGAGAGGAAGGAAGGGGAAAAATATTTGAGGCAATTATGGCAATTTTCTCCATATTTTATTGAAAAAAATAGATCCAAGAAGTTAAACAAACCTCAAGCAAGAGAATTATGAAGAAAACTGCAGCAAGGTATATCATCATCAAATGGCTTAAAACCAGTGATAAAGAGATCATCCTAAAAGCTGCCCAGAGGAAAGAACTAGATTATACACAGAGCTACAGAGATGAGACTGGAAGCAGACTTCTGGTTGACAGAAGAGTGTGGCAGCATCTTTCAAGCGCTGAGAGGAAATTCTGAAAAGTCTATCAACTTACAAGTCTGTCCCCGGTGAAAATATCTGTCAAAAATAAAGATGAGGGACTTCCTTGGTGGTTCAGTGGCTGAGACTCTGTGCCCCCAGTGCAGGGGCCTGGGTTCAATCCCTACTCAGGGAACTAGATCTTTCATGCTGTAACAAAAGATCCTGCATGCTGCAATTGAGACCTGGCACAGCCAAATAAATAAATATTTTAAAAAAGAAAAAAAAATGAGAATGAAATTCTTTTTCAGAAAGCTGGAAGGACTCAATCACTGCCAGTGATAAGAAATTTATCACTATAAGAAATTTTGCACAAAAGAATGAAGAGTGTCAGAAGTAGGAACTATGTAGTTAAACACAAAAATATTTCCCTTAGCTATTATTTCTCTTTTAAAAAAAACCCATTATATCTCTTTTAAAAAATAACTGACTGTTTAAAGTAAAATTAGTAACAGTATATGAGTGAAGAGGGGCTATATCATACATAGAAGTGAAATGTATGACAAAGTAGAACACAGACCAGGAGGGGTGAAGGAATGGATACTGCTGTACAGTTCTTAGATTACTAACAAGTAGATGTGAACGTTGAAGATGGATTCTACAAACTCTAAAGTAATACCTGAAATACAAAGAGTAACAGCTATTAATACTAAGCCAATAAAGAAGATAAAACGGAATCATTAGAGAAAATACAATCTAAAAGAAGGAGAAAGAAAGGAAAGAGGGATGAACAAAAAGCAAACAATAAGACAGTACACTTAAACCAACTGTAGCAAGAATCACATTAAATGTAAATTAAGCACCTTAGTTAAAAGGTAGAGACTGTTGGACTAGATAAAAAAGCAAGACACAACTACTGCTGGCTTTAAGAAATAATTCTTTAAATATAAAGGCATAAATGGGCAAAATAAGAGAATAGAAGAAGATCTTCTATGTTAAAATAATCAAATGCTGAATGCTGAAAAGGCTACATTTTTCAGACCAAGTAGACTGCAAAGCTAAACCATTTCCTAATGAATAAAAGGATCAATTTATCAAGAGGTCATAAAAATCCTAAGTGTTTAAACACTGATAACAGAGCTTCAAACTGTATTAAGCAAAAACTGATAGAACTGTAAGGAGAAATTTTAAAAATCCAAAACTGTAGTTTTCAACAATCCTCAGTAACTGAAAGACAGTAAACAGAAAATAAGAATACTGAACACTTGAGTAACTGTCAAGCACTTGACCTAACTGGTTTTTGTAGAACATTCCATCCAGGAGCAGCAGACTACACATTCATTTCAAGCACACATGGCATTTTTACCAGGAGAGACCACATTCTGAGCCACAAAACAAGTCTCAATAAATTTAAAAGAATTCAAATCATACAAAGCATGCTGTATACACACATTGGAACTGAATTAGAAATCAATGACAGAAAATTAATTGGAAAATCTTCAAATATTTGGAAATAACACATACCTAAATAACTTATGGAGGTCAAATAAAAGGGAAATTGGGAAATATTTTGAACTGAGGAAAAAATAATAAAACATAGCATATTACATTTATTTTAATAAATATAACAACTTAGATATAATGAACAAATTCTTAGAAAAACAAAAACTGCCAAAACTCACTTCAGGAGAAACAGGTAACCTAAATGGTCTCCTTTAAAAATTAATTTGTAATTTAAAATCTTCCTATGCCAAAACCCTCAGGCCCAGATGGTTTGTTTCACTGGTAAACATTTCAGGAAGAAATAATACCTATTCTATACAAACTCTCTTCCAGAAAACTAAAGAGAAGAAAATACTTCCCAACTCATTCTACAAGGCCAGCATGACCCTAATACTAAAATCAGGCAATGATGTTATAAAAAAAAGAGAAGATAGCTATAGACCAAAAGCCCTACTGAACAGAGATACTAAAATTCTTCAAAAAGTTTTGGTGATAACCCTGTATGCAAGACAGCAAAAGAGACACAGATGTATAGAACAGTCTTTTGGACTCTGTGGGAGAGGGAGAGGGTGGGATGATTTGGGAGAATGGCATTGAAACATGTATAATATCATAAGAAATGAATCACCAGTCCAGGTTCAATGCAGGATACAGGATGCTTGGGGCTGGTGCACTGGGATGACCCAGAGGGATGGTATGGGGAGGGAGGAGGGAGGGGGGTTCAGGATGAGGAACACGTGTATGCCTGTGGCAGATTCATGTTGATGTATGGCAAAACCAATACAATATTGTAATTAGCCTCCAACTAAAATAAGTAAATTTAAATTTAAAAAGTTTTGGCAACTTGACACCAGTTATATAATCAGGACCAAATAGCATTTATTCTGAGAAGGCAAGGTAAACATCTGAAAATCAATGATTCACTGTATGATTTAGTCAACAGACTAAAGAAAAATTACAGGGTCATCTCAACAGAGGCAGGAAAAAGCAATCTGACAAAATTCAACATCCACTCATAATAAAAAAAAAACCTCTCAGCAAAATAGGAACTGAAATTCTTCACCCTAATAAAAACCATTCAGTCCACATCACACTTAACAATATAAGAATGAATGCTTTCCTCCTATGATTGGAAAAAAAGGCAAGAATGTCCAATCTCAGCAATACTATTCAATATGACACTGGAGGTATTAGTAATAGGCAGGCAATAAGGCAAAAAAAAAAAAAAAAAAAGGAAGAAGACCAAAAGAATGGATATCCAGATTAAAAAGAAAAAAATAAAACTGTCCTATTAACAGATAATTGTCTATGGGGCTTTCCAGGTGGCGCTAGAGGTGAAGAACCCGTCTGCCAAAGCAGGAGGCATAAGAGACTCAAGTTTGAACCCTGGGTCAGGAAGCTCCCCTGGAAGAGGGCATGGCAACCCACTCCAGTGTTCTTGCCTGGAGAATCTCATGGACAGAGGAGCCTGGGGGGCTACACAGTCCATAGGGTAGCAATGAGTTGGACATGACTAAGGCAACTTAGCACAAGATTGCCTATACAGAAAATCCCTAAGAATGCATAAAAAAACTACAGGAACTAACAATAAGCATGTTTACCTAAGTCATGGGATATAAGTTCAATCAGAAAAATCAGTTGCATTCCTACGTACTAGAATAAACAATTAAACGCTGATATTTTTTAAATTCCATTTATAATATCATAACAATACATGAAATAGGTATAAAATCTAACAAAATATGTATAAAATCTGTATGCTGAAAACTAAGAAATGCTGACAAAAGAAATCCAAGAGAATCAAATAAATGGTGAGATAAACTGTGTTCACCAACTGAAAGACTCAACATGGCTAACATGTCAATTACCCCTCCCCACAATAATGCATAGATTCGATGTAATCCCAATCAAAATTCCAGCAAGACATCTTATAAAAAATGATAAAGTGATTCTAAAATTTATATGTGAAAGTTAAAGAACTAGAATGAGCCAAACAACATTGAGAAAAGTGCTGAAGGACTCGCACTCAAGACTTTCTGTAAAGTTACTCTTGTCAGGATAGTATGGTAATGGTAAAAGGACAGATGTTCAGAGCAATGAAAGGTTAAGAGACAGTCTCATGCATATATGGAAACTGATTTGACAAAGATGTAAAACTAACTCCGTGCAGAAAGATAATATTTTCAACAAACAGTACTGAAACAACTAGATGCATATAAAAAAACAAAACCCAATTTGACCCATTCCTCTCCACCACATGAAATATCAACTTAAAATGGACCATAGACTTAAATGTAAAATCTCAAACTATAATTCCTTGGGACTTTGGGTTAGGCAAAGTTTCTTACATATGGTACAAGAAGCACCATTCATAAAAGAGAAAAAAAAATCAATAAACTAGACTTTATTAACATGGAGAATTTTGGTTCTTTGAAAGACACGGTTACAAGAATGAAAATACAACTATAGACTGTAATTAAATATTGCCAGTCACACATCTGATAAAGGACTTATATCCAGTTATATAAAGAATTCTTAAAACTCAATAGCAAGGAAACAACACAATTTTTTAAAAAATGGACAACACTTTATCAAAGAAGACTGGTAAATAGCACATGACAAAATGTTAAACATCATTAATTATTACAGAAATGCAAACTAAAACCATAATGAGATACAGCAACATAATTCCCCTCTCCAGGGGATCTTCCCAACCCAGGGATCGAGTCCCAGGTCTCCTGCATTGCAGGCAGATTCTTTATCATCCGAGCCGCCAGGGAAGCCCCAGTGAGATACCAGAGGCGGGGAAATCTTTTAAAAAGTTAACCTAAAAATATCAACTGCTGATGAGGCTGCAGAGCAGTTGGAATGCTCATGTATTGATGATAGGAATGCAAAATGGTATAACCGCTTTGCAAAACAGTTCAGGAGTTGCTTATAAAGTTAGACTCAGTCTCCATAAAACCCGATAATCCCAGTCTAAGTTAGTGAGTGTGCGTTAAGTCGCTTCAGTCATGTCCAACTCTTTGCGACCATATGGACAGAGAAGCCTGCCGGGCTACAGTCTGCCAGGCTTCTCTGTCCATGGGTTTCTCCAGGCAAGAATACTGGAGTGGGTTGCCATGCCTTCCTCCAGGGGATCTTCCCAACCCAGGGATCAAACCTGGATCTCCTGTGGCTCTTTGCATCGCAGGCAGATTCCTACCACTAAGCCACCAAGGAAGCCCTTTGTCATAATCACTCAAAAGTGGAAATAACCCAAATGTCATTCAACTGCAGAATGGATAAACAAATCATGGTACACCTATACCACGGAATACTGCTCAGCCATAACAAGAAATTAAGTACTGATACACGCAGGAACACGAATGAATCTCAAATGTATTATGGTTAAGTGAAAGAAGCCAGAAAAGACAAACCTATGGGGACAAAAAACAAACAGACAAACAAACCAGATCAGAAGTTGCCAGAGCCTTGGGGTGAGAGAGGAGAGGTTTTTGTAGAAGATGGAACTGTTTCATTTCTTGATTGTGGTGATGGTATAACCACTGTTTGTGTTTGTCAAAACTTGTAGAACTGTGTACTAAAGAGAGAAACTTTGTATCACACTTTAAAAAAATGAAAGAAAAGAGTGGCTAGGTAGCGGCCGAGAGGATAAAAAAAGGAACAGCTAATATTTTTTTCTATTAATTCTACCTGATCTTTATAAATGCATGTGTATTTTTTATTGTGGTAAAACACATATAACCTAAAATTTATCAACTTAATCATCTTAAGTGTACAGTTCGGTATTGTTAAGAGTATATACCTTGTTGTAAAACAGATCTCTACAATTTTTTCTTCTAGCAAGTCTGAAGCCATGCATATTAAATAATTCCCCACACCCATCCCCCACCCTGGCCCCAGTAATCATCATGCTACTGTTTCTATGAATTTACTTCTCTAGTCACCTATGCGTGTATTTTGACTAAAAATATTTTGAAGTAAAAGCAAAGAGTTAAAAAAAAAGCTACCAAAGTTATAATACAAGGACTTGAATACTTTCACTGACCAGAACTAAAAAAAATTGTCTATTTCAGAACTAACTGCTCTGTAATTATTTGAAATGTATTATTGGGTTTGAATTTTAAACTACAACTTTGCTTTGTCTTAAAGCTATCAAATTTGTTGGTAATTAACCTGCAGAAGAACAGAGGTATATTGATATTACAGGTTTCCTAAATCCCATATGAGGATTAGAAGACTCAACAAATTACTTGCTCAGAGGAAGAATTTCAAAAATCCTAACAAAATACTAGCAAATTTAAATTAACCTTTTATTTATTTATACACACACATAAGGCTCTCTATAAATATATTTTTCCTGTCTCTTTCTGTATATGTTCTCTCTAAATATATACAATTACTTTTAAATTAAAGTTCTAGAAGCAATCTCTGGTTCTTCCATACCTGTCTGCACATGCCTCTCTCTATATATATTTGTTTTATTTAATATAACTATCTTTTAAAGATTTTTTTTGATGTGGATCATTCTTAAAGTCTTTGTTGAATTTGTTACAACATTGCTTCTGTTCTGCATCTTGGTTTTTTGGCCCTAAGGCAGGTGGGATCTTGGCTCCCTGACCAGGAACTGAACCTGCACCCTCTGCACGAGAAGGCCTGCACTGGAAGGTGAAGTCTTAACCACTGGATTACCAAGGAAGTCCCTAACATAACTATTAATTCCAAAATGATGCCCTTATGCTAAAAGAGTCAACAGGATTCAAATGATTAACATTCTCTTTTCTCCTTTTTATCATCATGAAAATAAGCTCCTCAAAGCCAAGCTTCTTCATAAATCACTGCTTTTGCTAAATTGTGGTAAGATTATGAAAATCAGAAGCCACAGGCAAAATGGGCATCACAGATTTTGGAATCAAAAAACATAAAACTCTGAAGAAGTGAAAAGTTACCCTGACTATGATTTGCTATTTCAAGAACTGTGTGCAAGTCTATCAGGAATGAATATTATTTCTATTTTACCTTTGCACAGCTATGGAAAACAGATGCTTCAGGCTCTTCTTTAACTTTTTAAAAGTAACTAGTTACTTTAAGCTATTTTTTAATGTTAATTTCCCTATGATAACAACAATGATAAGCAGTAGAGAAAGACGAGCCAGTGGGGAGTATATTAACCATTATTCTGTACACAGAGAACCACATAGGGCCATTAGAGTCGGTCCTTGGTGATCTTGAAACAAGTAGATGAAGCTCAATTGAGCAGTTTTATTTACAAAGGTGAAGATAAATACTAGAGGATTGCATAGCTCCTGAATTTCAAATGCAGACTTAGGTAAACATTACCGATTGGAAAAGATAATTCTGTGCTAGGGACACTATGTGTTTAATAAATACCTTCTGCTTTGATCAAGGGATGCGTTTCCATATTACAGTCTCTCTCCAACTCTGTGACTTCATTGGGCCTGAGGGTTTCTTTTACTGGTCTCTGCAGAATTTTAGAGCTGAAATGGCTCTTAGAGATCATCTAGTTCTAATTTCCTTCTTCTGTAGGTTTAGAAAGTGAAGTTCAAAGACACTGTGTGCTTTGTACAGCGTTTATCTCATCTACTGTAGGACGGGGCAGAGAACCACCTTCTGATTCAATATGCTGTCCTCTAGATCAGGAATCCCAGATTTACATACAGAGATCTAAACCAAGGAATATTCACTTAAAGGGGTAGGAAGGGGGTGGGCTGGGAGGGAGGCGCAAGAGGGAGGGAACATATGTATGCTGCTGCTGCTGCTGCTAAGTTGCTTCAGTTGTGTCCGACTCTGTGCAACCCCATGGACAGCAAGCAGCCCACCAGGCTCCTCTGTCCACAGGATTCTCCAGGCAAGAATACTGGAGTGGGTTGCCATTTCCAAATATATGTATAGTGAAGTGAAGTTGCTCAGTTATGTCTGACTCTTTGCGACCCCATGGACTGTGGCCTCCCAGGCTCCTCAGTCCATGGGATTTTCCAGGCAAGAATACTGGAGCGGGTTGCCATTTCCTTCTCCAGGAGATCTTCCCAACCCAGGGATTGAATCCCGGTCTCCTGCATTGTAGGCAGATGCTTTATCATCTGAGCTACCAGGGAAGACCAAATATATGTATACACATAGCTAATTCACTTTGTTGTACAGCAGAAACTAACACAACACTGTGAAGCAATTATACTTCAATAAAAATAAATTTTAAAAAAATTTAAGCTAAATAGTATAGGAGATAGTGATGATACTGAGGAGAAGAAGAACGGAAGTGGGAATGTCCACGATCAGAGAGGGTAAATTTCAGATAAAGTCATCAAGAAAGCCCTCCATGAGAAAGTGACTCTTGAGTAAAAACCTGAAGGAAATGAAGGAATCAGTCATGGAAGAGGATATCAAAGAGACAGAACAGGAAGAGGCAATGCTCATCTGATATTCATGAGTCCATACCACGTCAAGCCGTCATGAGGCATCATGGGGTTGTGTGGCGAGCGGTATATAGTGCAAGGGATGGCCCTGGCTTTCTTGGTACTCCAAAAGACTCCTTTCTTCTCTGGCAGAACAGTGACTGAAATCAGCATTATGATACACAGTGCATTTAAGAAGCACTGCTGAGCATTTAACAGCAATATAGCCATACGTATTACATACCATTTGGTATGCTCCTAAACTAGTTTCTTCAATGATTATTTAGGGGTGCTTTTCACCTTTCAATAAAAACTCAAAAACTTCTCCTGCCTGGAACTATACACAAGTGATGTCCTTTTGTAGAATCATCCGCCTACAAAGTTCCAGCACTAGAAATATAGTGACAGCTCTCTTCTCTGAATCTTCATTTATACAGTTTCATGAAGCCATAACAATCTCAGAGTTTATTTCCTTCAGCTACAAAGCTATTCAAAGCTACTTCCGAGTGAATATGGTAGACTGAATACAATCAATTATATTATCCCTGTTGCTGCCAACAAACCACTAAAGAGATAGAGAATCTGGTTTTAAATACAGAAGGATAGAGTAAACGTGAGAAATGTCGATTTCAACAGCCTGGAAAAAAGATGGCAATTCATCAAGCTGAAACCAAAGCAAGACAAAGTAAGACATATCAGAAGATAGGTGATATGCATTGAAGAATCCAATACTTCTAAAGCACAGGCTTTTCAAAGTACAAGGTACAGGCAAAATGAGAGTCTGTAAAGAAAAACAGACCCTTATCTATCCTTGCTGCTGCTGCTAAGTCACTTCAGTTGTGTCTAACTCTGTGCGACCCTACAGACGGCAGCCCACCAGGCTCCCCCGTCCCTGGGATTCTCCAAGCAAGAACACTGATAACTGAGCAAGGCCTAACTACTCTCTAATAGAACCACCACCCAAAGAAAAAGGAACCTGGGGGAAACCGAGAGAATGAAGAAGCTTTAAAGACGCTAAAAGATTACATGGATAAAATAATGGAGATGGAGAGGGGTGGAGTAGAAAACAAAAAAACACTACAAAAACTCATGGAAATTGAAAAACTGCTATTATAAAAGCACAAGTGAAAATTTCCTAGAATGTATGAAAAGTAAAGCTGAAGAAATATCTCAGAACCAGAACAAACACCAAAAAGGGAAAAATAGGAAAGAAGAGAAAAAACAGCAGTTTTTCCAAAGCTGGATTGCTTTCTTTTCTATTTTTATGTTTTGGCCATGCCACGCAGTATGTGGGATCTTCGTTCCCTAACCAGGGATCAAACCTGTGCCACCCTCCCTGCCCCGCATCGGAAGTGAGGCGTCTTAACCACTGGACCACCAGGGAAGTGCCAGGACAGCAGTTTAGAAGGACTAATACCTGCAGCAAATGATAAAAACTCAAAATTTTTGCAAACAGAACAGAGAATCTGAAGGAGAAGAAAGTATCATAAAATAATGTAAGAAAATTTCCTAGAGCTACAGATCGTGCTTTTTTAAATTAAAAGAGACTATCAAGCACAATCTGTTCTGTTGTAAAGCGTATTGGGAGAACACAAATTGTTCCAATATAGCCTATACGTTACAGAACAACTTGAGCATAATTCATATTTCACATTTTGCTTAGGCTTATGTGTTCAAGCAATATTAGCTGAACACAGGAAACTGCATCCAGCTGGATCAGGCTGCCTGGAAAAACAATCACACACACATCTCAAGCATATTAGCAGCTACTCATAGTTTGATATCCTACAAGACTGTTTGCTATTCTTTCTCAAATCTTAACTTTTCTAACTTTTGTATATTAAAGAAAAAAAAAAAGCACTCATTCAAATCCCAAACATGTCTAACGACCCTGGTTCAAAAATACCAAGCAGTAGGTTGGGATTAACTGATATACACCACTATATACAAAGTAGATAAACAACAAGGACCTACTGCATAGCACAGGCAGCTGTATTCAATATCCTATAATAACCCAGAATGGAAAAGAATCTGAAAAAGACTATAGTGTATATATACATGTGTGTGTGTGTGTGTGTGTGTGTGTAACTGAACCAGTTTGCTGTACACCTGAAACTAACACAACTTTGTAAATCAGCTATACTTTAATTAAAAAAAAAAAAATCAAGCAGTGCATGAAAAAGGAAAAAGTTTTAAATAATGAGGAAGAAGCTAAGAATAGGATGTTTTCAAAGACATGAGAGTATGTGAAATCTCTCCAGAGCAACAAGCATAAAGGAACCCACACTGGGCCACCGAAGAGCACCTAAACATAAAAGAAACACAGCTACAGCAACTTCAAGTGATGTGAAGCCAGTAAGGACAAGCTCCTAATACAGAGAAGAAATGGAAATCTTCCTGACTTCCAACCAAATGAAACAAAGAAAACAAGAACAACCTTCCTCACAATCAAAGAGAAAGCACTATCTCTACACAAAGATCTTAAATGGAAATCACTAGATGCTGCAGAAGTTGCTTCTTTTATTAACAGTGCTACTAATGACTAGTAGTCTCAAAAATCTCTATATAATTTTAAAGTTTCCAGCTGTCATTCTCTGTGAAGCAGAGAATGAAGAGAAAACTGCTAAAGAATTTCCAGCAATGATATACAAGTTAATGGAAAAAGGAGTTTATATATATTATTATACATGCATACATTTGATCTAAGTCTAAGAATTACGGCTACTGACAGTTTTATACTATTGGATGGACTTAGAAAACTAAGTTTCCAGGGATGTCCAAGTCTGTTTATATCAAAATAGAAGAATTCTAGGATCCAATTCCAATTCTCAAATGGATTAGTGAAGACTGATTATTCTCAAGTCACTTCAGTTAGGTTCAGTTGTTCAGTCGTGTCCGACTCTTTGTGACCCCATGAATCACAGCACACCAGGCCTCCCTGTCCATCACCAACTCCCGCAGTTCATTCAAACTCACGACCATCGAGCCAGTGATGCCATCCAGCCATCTCATCCTCTGTCGTCCCCTTCTCCTCCTGCCCCCAATCCCTCCCAGCATCAGAGTCTTTTCCAATGAGTCAACTCTTCGCATGAGGTGGCCAAAGTACTGGAGTTTCAGCTTTAGCATCAGTCCTTCCAATGAACACCCAAGACTGATTTCCTTTAGGATGGAGTGGTTGGATCTCCCTGCAGTCCAAGGGACTCTCAAGAGCCTTCTCCAACACCACAGTTCAAAAGCATCAATTCTTCGGTACTCAGCTTTCTTCACAGTCCAGCTCTCACATCCATACATGACCACTGGAAAAACCATAGCCTTGACTAGACTAGATGCTATCAAATATGAGCCTCTTTATGTTTCTAAGGTTCTGATATCAATGAAAATTCTCCTCATTCTCCTAATAGCAGACACAATTCTATTCTTTTTAATTAACAGTTTTTATTAAAGGATAATTGCTTTACAGAATGTTGTTGTTTTCTGTCAAAACTCAACATGAATTAGCCATAGGTATACATATATCCCCTCTTTTGAAGTTCCCTCCCATCTCCCTCCTCACCCCTCTAGGTTGATACAGAGCCCCTGTTTGAGTTTCCTTAGCCATACAGCAAATTCCCATTGGCTATCTATTTTATATACGGTAATGTAAGTTTCCATGTTAGTCTTTCCATACATCTCACCAACTCCTCTTAAGGCCTAAGAGAGAGATGCCAAAATGATGCTGACTTAGCCTTTTTAATTCCAGTTAAAGTTATCACCTTCAAAAAACTCTTAAAAGCAACTATGATGTTATTTTAGTCCTTTGACTTCAGATACGTTATTGTAAAATTTCAAATCTATTTATTCTTTGATCGGTAATGTCTTTTTAAGCTGCTTTAAAGATTTTATACTTTGAAATTTGTTGTTTTTGAGTTGCTAAGTTGTTCCATTCTTCACGACCTCATGGACTGTAGCACAATAGGCTCCTCTGTCTTCCACTGTCTCTTGGGAGTTTGCTTAAGTTCCTATCCATTGAATCAGTGATGCTATCTAACCCTGCTTTGGAATTCAGTTCAGTTCAGTTCTGTCACTCAGTTGTGTATAACTCTTTATGACCCCATGGACTGCCACCAGGCTTCCCTGTCCATCACCAACTCCTGGAGCTTGCTCAAACTCATGTCCATTGAGTCAGTGATGCCATCCAACCATCTCATCCTCTGTCATCCCCTTCTCCTCCTGCCTTCCATCTTTCCCAGCATCAGGGTCTTTTCCAGTGAGTCAATTCTTCATATCAGGTGGCCACAGGATTGGGAGTTTCAGCTTCAGCATCAGTCCATCCAATGAATATTCAGGACTGATTTCCTTTAGGATGGACTGGTGGGATCTCCTTGCTGTCCAAGGAACTCTCAAGAGTCTTCTCCAACACCACAGTTCAAAAGCATCAATTCTTCGGTGCTCAGCTTTCTTTATAGTCCAACTCTCACATCCATACATGACTACTGGAAAAACCATAGCTTTGACTAGAAAGATCTTTGTCAGCAAAGCAATGTCTCTGCTTTTTTAATATGCTGTCTTAGTTGGTCATAGCTTTTCTTCCAAAGAGCAAGCGTCTTTTAATTTCATGGCTGCAGTTACCACCTGCAGTGATTTTGGAGCCCATGAAAATTCAAATTTCCAAAAATCACTTCTTTTATATACAATGGGGAGATAACACAAGGAAAGAACCTAGCATTTCTCACATCAATCAGGTTAATCAAGCAATTAAAGTCATGACCTCGTGCTCTCAACTACTTGGTTTCAGACATAACTAGAGTTAATCGAAAGGTCAGTAAATTTCTCCACTTACTTCAACTATGAGAATCCCTAACACATAAAAATTATCCTAAGAACCAATTCATAATCGTCATCCTAAAAAAGACTTCATTACGTTGTTAAAAGGACAGCTAAAGTTTTGCCTTAATCTCTGTAATATGATGAAGCACTTCCCAGGTGGTTCAGTAGTAAAGAATCTGCCTACCAATGCAGGAGATACACAAGATGTGGGTTTGATCCCTGGGTTGGGAAGATCCCCTGGAGGTGGGAACGGCAACCCACTCCAGTATTCTAGCCTGGAAAATCCCATGGACAGAGGAGCCTGGCAGGCTACAGTCCATGGGGTCACAAGGAGTTGGACGTGACTGAGCATGCAGATATGATGAATTAGTTCAGAGAGTGATTCCCAATACTTCTGTTTAATATCTTTAGAGAATCCTCTCTTTTTTCTCCCCTCACCTATTTACTTGATGTCCCACACTATGTTCCAGTCCTAATAGCCTCCTTCATAGAGCCCAGAAATAAAGCCACAGATATACAGTCAGTTAATCTACAATAAAGGAAGTAAGAACATACAACGGGGATAAGACAGCAGCCTCTTCAGTAAGTGGTGTTGGGAAAATTGGATGACTACATGTGACCATTTTCTCATACTACAATACAAAAATAAATCCAAAATGAATTAAAGACTTAAATATATAAGATCTGAAGCCATAAAACTCCTAGAAGAAAATATCAGTAGTTCAATCTTTGAAATCAGCCTTTGCAATATTATTTTGGAACTATCTCCTCAGGCAAGGGCAACAAAAGCAAAACTAAGCAGATGGAGCTATATCAAACTAAAAAGCTTTTGCATAGCAAAGAAACTATCAGCAAAAAAGAAAGCAACTTGAGATGACATGTGCAAATGACACATCCAATAAGGGGTTACTATCCAAACCACATCAAGAGCTCATACAATTCAGTATCAAAAAACAACTCAACTGAAAGATGGGCAGAGGGCCTGAACAGGCATTTTTCCAAAGCAAGCATACAGCTGGACAACAGGCACATGGAAAGATGCTCAACATCACTAATCACCAGAGAAATGCAAATCAAAACCACAAGGGGATATCACCTCACACCTGTCAAAATGCACTCATCGGAAGGACAAGAAATAACAAGTGGCAAAGATCTGGAGAAAAAGAAGGCCTTGTGCACTGTTGTTGGGGATGTAAATGGGTACAGTCACTATGGAAAATATTAGGAAGGTTTCTCAAAAAATTAAAAATAGAACTACCAAACAATCCAGAGTACCATTTGGGTATTTATCTGAAGAAAGTGAAAATACTAACTCAAAAAGAAATATGTACCTGTGTTCACAGCAACATCAGCTATAATAGCCAAGATACGGAAGCAATCTTAGTGCCCACTGACAAATGAACAGATGAAGATGGGACACACACATGAGGGGCTGGGGGAGGGAGGGATATTACTCAGCCATAAAAAAGAAAAGAAATCTTGCCATCTGCAACAACATGGATAGATCTGGAGGTTATTAAGCTTAGTGAAATAAGACAGAGAAGTACTGTATGTTTTCATTTATATGTAGAATCTAAAAACCAAAACAAATGAACAAATATAACAAAATTAATTCACATATACAGAAAACAAACTAGTGGCTGTGGGCGGCTGGAGGGTGGTGAAGGGGTGGGGATGGGAAAAATAGGAGAAGGGGTTTTAAAAGGTGCAAAGTACCAGTTTAAAAATAAATAAGTCACAGAAATGTAACGTATAGAACAAGGAATATAGTCAACAATATTATAACTTTGTATGGTGTGTAATCTGTAAAAATGCCAAATTACTATGTGTATACTAAAAACTAATATTATAAGTCAACTATATTTCAATTAAAAAAGATGGTGAATGTGTCAGGAAATATTTAAATACTGTTTACTTATCTGTGAAAAGTAAAGCTTATATTAAAATACATAATATATAAAAATTAAGTTAATGTACATAACTATAAATAAGATTTTAGATGTATATTATACACATTGAATGCTTAAGAATTTTGAAAAATTATGTCACTCTTTTCAATAAAAAAGATCCACTTAATAATTTCAGTCCATATCTCTCCTAATCTTAATTCTGAAAAAACAAAATTGATTCTATAATTCTCAAGTGTTGATCAAAGGGTTCAATTTTACTTGACAAAGTAACAAAATCAGACATCATCATCTATGTATAAACATAAGGAAGAAAGTATAAATAACTACAAAAATTACGTATGATTTCCTAAAATTATGAAATTTCAGTTTAAAAGTCCATGAAATTTCTTTGGAGTTTCCCTGTAGCTCAGTGGTAAAGAATCTGCCTGCCAATGCAGGAGACACAGGTTGGATTCCTGGGTCAGGAAGATCCGCTGGAGAAGGAAATGGCAACCCAGTCCAGCATTCTCATCTGGGAAATCCCATGGAGAAAGTAGCCTGGTAGGCTACAGTCCATGGGGTCACAAAAGAGCCGGACACGTCATAGCAATTAAACAACAACAGTAACCTAACATCTGTAAATCACGTTTAACTATCTGACACACTCACAGACTTCTCACGTACCTGTATTAATCTTCATTCTACCCAGAATTACAGAAACAGTATCTTTGGCTAAACTGCAGCACTCCTGACTCTGAACTAGAAGTTCAGCTGGGTGACCAGCCCAAGGGTTTAACACTATGCACTTGAACTCAGAGATGGGTCAGTGGGAATTCAGATTAACTATTGAATTTCATATGGAAGTTGATATAAAGAGACTACTTCTCTCTTTGAAGACGGCCTTTCGAAAGAAATGTCTAAATCCTTAAATATGTGGTATTTCATTCAAGGATTTCATTTTAAAAATTATATTTGCAAATTTACATTCATTTGCTCTTAAGATTATAATAAAAGAGAAAAAGTTTAAAAGAATCCTTACCTGCAATCCAATCACAGTAATTGTCAAAGAGCAATGCCAGGAAAGTAGATCAATTCATGAAAGAAAAATGAAAAGAAAAATCAGTCATTTTCTGTACTGTTGACTGTGCCCATAATTGAGTTATTTTAAAATGTATGTACATGGCTTACATTTTCATGTATACAGTGGCAAATTTTAAATGCTTAACTAGGAAATGGCAACCCACTCCAGTGTTCTTGCCTGGAGAATCCCAGGGATGGGGGAGCCTGGTGGGCTGCCGTCTATGGGGTCGCACAGAGTCGGACACGACTGAAGCGACTCAGCAGAAGCAGCAGCATGTATACAGAAAGTACTCAATGTCTGCTGAATTGAATTGTAGAGAAAATTATGTATAACTATTATATTTTATTATCTCGTGTTTAGAAACAAAAGAAACTAAGGAGTTATATACACCACAAATAATAGAAACTAAACGACATGAAAGTACTAAGTGAACAAAGATACAGACTGCACCTATTTTACAATGACAGCTATCAACATGAATGCATATATGTGGTACCCAGCCTTCCAGATGGCCTCCAGTGATCATCCCATCTTGATATTCACACCCTTGCTCAGCCCCCTTCCACAGTGAAGAGTGCTGACCTGGGAAAAATACTGTACAAACAATGGTGTGTGATTTCTAAGACTCTTTGATCACTCGCTCTGGGAAAAGCCAGCTGTCATGTCATGAAGAACCTCACGTAGCCCTGTGTAGAAAAGGTCCACATGGCAAGGAACTAAGAGACAACCGGCTAACACCCAACATCGACCATCTGAGTACCCCATCTTGACAGTGGATCCTCCAGCCCAGTGTTAAACCTTCAGATGACTGTAGCCTTGACTGATATCTTGACCATAACCTCCTGAGAGACCCTGAGCCAGAACCATCCAGTTAAGGTATTCCTGACCCTCAGAAACTGAGCAGATAATAAATATTTATTGTTGGTTTAAGCCACTAAATTTTAGGGTAATTTGTTATAGCAATAGAAAACTGATAGAATGTATATTTCAAAAGGTCATGTAATAATAATACCACAACAATAATAAGAGTACTAGAGTATGACTGCAGTAGAAGAGGATCAAGGATGATGTCTTCCTCAGCTTCCTAAACTTTCCATAAGGCTGTCACTTTGATTGTTCCATCTTTTCAAAGTATATATGCAATGCTCCCATCTCTGACCGCTCCCACCCCTTTCATTAGAGAAGTTCTTTCAGCAAATGTCTCCCAGGATGGGAAGTCCAAACAGCCAGCATAGTCAGCCAATTACAACCTTTAGCAAGAAAACGAAGAGCTCCAGGGACTTCCCAGGTGCCCCAGTGGTAAAGAATCCACCTGCTAATGCAGGAGACGTGGGTTTGATCCCTGGAAGATCTCCTGGAGGAGAAAATAGCAACCCACTCCAGTATTCCTGCCTGAAGAACCCCACAGACGGAGGAACCTGGCGGGCTGCAGTCCACAGTGTTGTAGAGTCAGACACGACCAAGCGACTGAGCAGGCACACAAAGAGCCCCAGGCCCTGCTGCTGCATTTAACAAAACTTCAAAGCAAGTGCTTCCCAAGGAGAGCCAGCCCCCAGTTCTGTGCAGCTTTCAGCTTCTGCCAAGGAAGCTGCCTCTTGCACCCCACCCCACAGCAGCCTGCCTAGCTTAGAGCTCCATTTCCTTCTGTTATCTTAGCACCCACTGCCTCTGCACTAATTAAAATGTTGCTGGCATTTCACCCTACTTGTGTGTGTGTGTGTTAATATCTACCATGAGAAGTTCAGCTCTTGAGCTGGCACCAAATTTTTGTTTTCTCAGTGCTCTAGTTACAAAAGTTGCCTAAGTGTTGAGTGATCGGCTTGACTCGGTTTTCTCCAGAAGCCACCTTATTTTTGGCATGCAATTTTGCAAAGTGGGGTCTTTAGAAACATCCATGTCATAGTATAGAAGAAATGCCTGCACCATTAAGGACAGTTCTTACAGCTCTAGAGGACTTGGATCTAATATGGGAATAGCAAGGACGAAGGCCTGAAGCACAGAGACAGGAAAACAAGGACAGCCCACCAGGAAAAACACAGGCTTCAGGAAGCTTTCTCTTTACCATCTCAAATTCTCTGCCAGACAGGAGAGCTGTTTTCACTTCACATGGCTGAGGCATTCCTTTGTCTAACAGAACTGTGCCAGGCAGGGTGGGGTGGGGTCTGTCTGTGATGAGACAGACTAATTCAATGCTTCTCAACCTTGGCTGAACCTTAGACTCAAGTGGGAGGCTTTTCACAAATACAGAGCCTCAGGTCCATCCTGATTTAATTGGCCCTGTACGAATTCTGAGCATCGGTAGGTTTTAAAAGTTCCTTGCGAACTCATGGACTGTGGCCTATGAGGTTCCTCCATCCATGGGATTCTCTAGGCAAGGATACTGGAGTGGGTTTCCATTTCCTTCTCCAGGAGATCAGAACCCAGGGACTGAACCCTGGTCTCCCACATCGTAGGCAGACACTTTACCATCTGAGCTACCAGGGAAGTCCTAAAAGTTCCCCAGGTAATATCAAAAGAGGCATGGGCTAAGAACCACTAGACCAGAGTAAGACATCAGCAACAATCAGAGGATCGGAGAAAAGGTATTAGGAGTTTTTGTTTTTACAAAAAACAAACCTGATATTATTTGATATAATTCAAAAAACTCTGCAGTTATTAAGAAGGTTTCCCTGGTGGCTCAGATGGTAAAGGGTCCACCTGCAATGCAGGAGACCTGGGTTTGATCCCTGAGTCGGGAAGATTCTCTGGAGAAAGGAATGGCAAGCTGCTCCACTATTCTTAGTAAGATTCTATATTCATTTTCTCCAACAAAGTGTAGAGGAACCTCCCTGGTGGTCCAGTGGTTAAGACTCCGTGCTTCCACTGCAGACAGCGTGAGTTCAATCCCTGGTTGGGGAGCTAGGATCCCGCATGCTACATGATGCAGCCAAAAAAAAAAGACGAGGGGCGGGTACAAAGGAATTTCTGAGGGCACAGACAGGGCTGGAAACAGGCAGAACCAGAGAGTGAGGGCTGAGACCAGGGAGCCCTAATCTTGGCTTCCAGGTGAGGCAGCAGGGAAGGCTGACAACTATGGCTGGGATCCTCAATTCCACTGAGAGACCGAGGGGTGAGGAATGGTGGTGGGGGTGCTTGGAGGAATTTTCAGAGGTATTCAGATAAGCTGTTCAACAGGAGTTCCTGATGGAGCACATGAACACTGCCTCACATCCCATTAAAAACCTTGGCCACCTTTGGAATGTCAAAAGAAAAAGAAGATAGAGACATTTAAATACAGTCCTGTTACATGCAGGTAGAAAAGCAGGTGGCAACAAGTTTTCAAACTTGCAGATCAGAGCTGCAGGAAGTTTTAAAAATACAGATTCTTGAGCCCAAAGTCAAAGGTATGAATTAGAATTTTCAGAGGTCGGAAATGATAAACTAAAAACAGCCACAGCTGTTTTTCAGTATTTACAATGTCCCAGGAAATCTAAGCATTTTGTATGTATCACTGGATTTAGTACCTGTAACAACCCTAAATAGTTAACTGGGACATAGAGAAGTTAAGTAACTTGCCCACGAAAAGTGAAACTGAAAGTCGCTCAGTCGTGTCTGACTCTTTACGACCCCATGGACTATACAGTCCATGGAATTCTCCAGGCCAGAATACGGGAGTGGGTAGCCTTTCCCTTCTCCAGGGGATCTTCCCAGGGATCGAACCCAGGTCTCCCTCATTGCAGACTAATTCTTTACCAGCTGAGCCACAAGGGAAGCCCAAGAATACTGGAGTGGGTAGCTGTTTCCTTCTCCAAGGGATCTTCCCAACCCAGGGATCAAACCCAGGTCTGCAGCATTGCAGACTAATTCTTTACCAGCTGAGCCACCAGGAAAGTCAAATAATACTGGAGTGGGTAGCCTATCCCTTCTCCAGGGGATCTTCCTAACCCAGGAATTGAATTAGGGTCTCCTGCACTGCAGGCAGATTCTTTGCCAGCTGAGCCACCAGGGAAGCCCAATTTGCCCGTGGCCAAGGGTGGATCCAGGCTTCACACCTGTAGGGGTGCATAGAGCCTATGCTTATAACCATGACATTCCTCTCATCCTTTAAAACATCCTCTCCCTCTCCAATAAACCAGTGGTTCTGAGGTTGCTGGATTTCTGAGAACCACTGTACTATAATCTTTTAGTGTCACTTTCAGCACATCACTCTGTGAAATCAGGCTTAACATCAACAGTCTTCCATTACTGGACTTTAAATCAAGTAGCATTATCTTCTTTATGACCAAGAATTTGCAATACATTAATGTACAGAAATAGTTCTCCTGCAGAAAGATGGGCTTGTGCCTAAGACTTCTGACAAAGACAGAAATTTTATATAAGTAATTTGCTGTCTTGTCCATTCCTCCCTGCTAATATCTCTGCCTTTAATTCTATTTCTATTACCAACACCCTAATCCAGACTCATATCATAAGATTTCTGGATTATTGCCATATTATCCCCACTGGGCAATCTGGCTCTAATCGCCATCCACCTGGATCCAGGCAAATCCATCCTGTATACTGCCTCCAGGCTAATATTCTTAATGTTAACTTTCTTGCCTGTCTCTCATTCAACTACAGGTCCTTTAATGATTACACACTGCATATAGGATAAAATCCCAACATTTAGCTTGGCGTTCAAAGTCTGTAGGTAACTGCTTTAACTTACCACTAATTTTTTAAAAACACATTATAAAGCAATTATCTTCCAATTAATAAATAAAAAATGAAATGTTCTCTAATAGACTTGAAAAAAATTTTTTTAATTCAACTGCAATGCATTTTTAGTCCAAAATTCCTTCACCAAAACAAAAATTAAATATATCTTAAAACTACATTTAAAAGGAGAAAAATACTTAAACTGTGGGCTAATACTTTTAATGAGATTGTACCTCATGTACAAATGAGGTTAAATCTTAAATGTTTAACTTAGAGTTAAATGTTCAAACTTGGTACCACTTCAAACATGCTGCTTTTGCTCACAGTTCTTCAATTTTTGGCAGAATGTATAGCAGGATGTTCTTAACACAGCTAACCTCTTGCATCTTTCGGGTAATCTCAAAATTAGAGTTAATTCTGCTCCAGCCTGTACAGTTACACAAAAACTGCCCTTGGGTAACCGGAAGGGTTCTGGCTATTTCTTACAGCATGAATCTTTTATATAATTCACAAAACCAGTTTGCAAATCTTGAACATCACTTTTACTTAAAAACATATAATACCTTACCAGGAGGAAAGCATGTACAAGCTTAAACTACAAGGTAGGGAAGTTTATACATATATTTAGTCATGAAACTCCTACTTTCTCATCTACTATAGGTTAAAAACGGTTGTGTCATTGAGGAGAACTGAGAGGAAAGGATCGAGCGTCTATGCCCTGATACCTATTTCAGATAGAGCTAACTTAATGGTCATTTCCAGGGGCTTCTCTGCAGCCCTTTCAGAGTTCTCTCATTAACTCAGAAGGTAGGTCAAGGAACATTCCAGAAAGCCAGAGAAATAAATGGGTGCTGAAGGAAGCCACATCTTCTTCTTCAATGAGCTTCATCACTGGAGCTCAACAGTGCTTTCTCAGGGCTTATGGGAGGTTAAATGGATTTGTTTTCAAATTTGGTATCATGAATTCTACCCATATCTTTACAAAGATTACAAAAAATATGCAAATAACTAGTGAAGGAAACAAATCCAAAAGAAAACCTATTTTTAGCCCAAACCTCTGCTGTAATAGATTCACGGAACAACTGGAAGTGCGTGGGAGGGGAGAAAAAGGTTCTGGCAAAAAATGAAGCCTTCAAGATACTGAAGATTTTACCCAACACTTGTTGTATCACCAGTAACGGCACAGACGGCCTTGAAACAGCTCTAGGACCAGAGCAAGAAAACAGTCACCACGGAAATACATCCATCTCTAAGTATATAATTAGAGATATCTTTTATAATCAGTATTATCTCTTTCATACACATTATGTACAACTCAGAGTCTAAAACATTATCACAGGAAATACTTCTGAAAGTTGCTCCACAAGCAGCTGTACTCGTTTCTAATGTCCCTCGTAACTACAGAATCCTAGTCCTCATGGTCTGGGGTTGCTTTACCAGAGCGGTCTTTGATGAAGACTTTTTAAGGCACATAGTTTATTTTCTTTCCTCCTCTCTGTTCTCCGCGCTCCTCCTGGGGAAAAGGCAATGGCTGTCTTCATTGCTGTTTAATTTTGCAGAAAGCAATTATGTTCTACTACACCAGAGTCTGGCACTCGACATGATTGACTTCACTTCACCAGGAAAAAATGTAGATATGCAGAAAAGCAAGCTAAAGCAAACAGCACAAGTTTTTACCGCACGAGTTCTAGCGTTTCTGCAGGGCCAAGTCCTCATTCTTCACATACCACCTTTATCTTGCACTTCATCTTAATCGCAATCCAATAACTGGTATTCAAAAGGCCTATTGATAAAGGCTAAGTTATATTTTTCTGCTTAAGAATTCAGGAAAACAGGGAATGTACTTTAAAGGTTTTCCATTAGAAAAGTTAAAATTTAAAAGTTCTGGTATATAAAATGCTTAACAGTTAACCACATGGAAAACACTAATCTCAGATAACCAAGAATTTGCAGGCCATCAAAGCAAAAAGAATCTACAAAAACACACTCCTGCCACCTTGTGGTACCTATTCAAAAGACCTTCACCACTTCAAACTTTAAAACAAACCGTGACTTCTAAAACTGCTTATTTAGAAAAATATTAATCAAGATATTGTAAGACTTATTTTAAGATCTTAAATACTGATATTAATGTTCATAAAATTTGTGAAAATTATTAAATTGTCAATGTCTGATTTAATGAAGTTGTTTCTAAGGTCAAAACTAAATTGTTCTCTTCAAATACAAGATATAGAAATTCAACTGTGAGCACCTGGAGCTCCCAACAAATTCATTACATCAATTAGGGATCACATTTTCCTTTCTGGTCATCAAATAACCATCCTGTTAAATATATGGAACTACAAATTTTTATTGCCCACTAGATAGCATTGTTTGATCAACTTTAAACAATGAAGTACGCATAAATGAAGTATGGTAAATTTCTATAGTACCTTAACTACATACACTTTCTAATTCTTAAATTATTCAAACTCCTTAATGAGCCTAAATAATTATGAAGTTTCTTAACATCATGTTGACATACGAAGACTAGTTTTCAAATACTGGATAAAAATACAGAACCCCTGACATTTTCAGAGCACCATCTGTATTAATTCCATCTAAGAAAATTATTCAGTGAAGATTAAGTCACTTTTGAAATATAAAGGATTGGAAGTTTAGTCTGTGAAAATATGACCACCAATTACAATCAGGTTGCACTAAATGAAATTCTATATATGGAGGTCAAAATTATTAAATCCATAAAATTATTATTTTAAAAAATAATTTATTTAATTAAATTTAAATTATTTACATTTAAATTCATAAAATTTTAAATTGTTTTTAATAATTTTAAAATTATTAAAGTGGTAGCTCAACTGTAATTTAGTTTACTGTAATAAGTAACATTCATTGAGTTTCCTATAAATCTGTGCTATGTACTTCACCTTACCTCTCTTATCTAATAATCCTCATGTTAACGTAGTGAAGGAGGTAACCATTCTTATCCCCCTAAGATACTAAGAAGGTCATTGAGGCTTAGAGGTCAAATAACCTGCCCCAAGTGACAGAGCCTGTCTGCTTCCAGTTTCCAAGCACCATATCCAATAGAACAGATATTTACATAGTTAAAGCAGAATATCTGCTTTAAATGTTTCTGAAAAGATAATGAGTATTTTTTTTGGTTTTTGTTTTTCTGTTAATGATGACTTTAAATAGCATTTAAGGTAAGGTAAGGTGAAGTCGCTCAGTCGTGTCTGACTCTTTGCAACCCCATGGACTGTAACTTACTAGGATTCTCCATCCATGGGAGTCTCCAGGCAAGAATACTGGAGTGGATTGCCATTTCCTTCTCCAGGGGATCTTCCTGACCCAGGGATTGAACCCGGGTCTCCCTCATTGGAGGTAGACGCTTTAACCTCTGAGCCACCAGGGAAGACTTGTTTCCTTTTAACTATTAAAACTCTCAGGAGAGAAGGCAAACAAGCTGTTGCATTTTTCAGTTTTGCGGCATCATTTGAATTTACTTCTTTAACAACAAACTGGTCATCTCTTTTATCCTCACAGCCCCAGAACTGTGCCTTCTCTTTTTTTCATATAAGCCAGCAGTTTCTACTTTGCATGCTGGTAGCAATGCCTCAGAAATTTAAAGCATTGGCATTATCTGATTTCTCTCTCCATCCCACAAATATCTGAGACCCTGCTGTGTGTGCCAGGTACTGAGGAGGAGACATGGAAATGCAGTCTTTACCATCAAACAAATTACTGTTTAGTAGGAGAGGCAAGGAGACAGTGTTAATGATAAGTATTTCAAGACCAGTGTGTAGAGAGAATAATGGAATGTAGGAAGAATGGCAGCTAATTTTGTTTTGAGGTATCTACTTTTGTCCACTCCTCCCATCCTCAAAGCCATTCTCCCGATAAGCTTCACATTTAATTGCACAGCTTTGCTAATTGCTTCTTTTCGTAACAGAAAATTTTGTAGTATGTTAATAGAAAAAAGTACAAAACAACAAGTTGTATCAGGGATAATGACTATGCAGATAAATGTTTTCACAATCTTTTTATCTTTTCTGTTAAAGTTAAAATGTCCAAACAACCCACTGAATGGCTATAGGATACCAGTATTATATATAAATTCCATAAGCAAATTCAGAAAAATAGAAGATTAAAGAAAATTAAAGAAAGGTTTTTAAAATTTGCTTCAAATTCCTTTGAACCAAGTGCCACTTTTTAAAGTTCTATCACAGTCCTTTTTCATTCTGTTTCCTCTGTTAGTTTTCTGGACAAAATAAATACCTTTTCTTAATTTTCTCCCTAAATTTTCCTAAAATTGGACATAAATTCCTCTAGAAATGCTTCTTCACTGACACCAGGTCAACTATCAGATTTTAAATTGCCAATGAAGTATGATATCAGTCAAATACATATATGTATATAAGTGTATCGGAGAAGGCAATGGCACCCCACTCCAGTATCTTGCCTGGAAAATCCCATGGATGGAGGAGCCTGGTCGGCTGCAGTCCTTGGGGTTGCAAAGAGTCGGACACGACTGAGCGACTTTCCTTTCACTTTTCACTTTCTTGCATTGGAGAAGGAAATGGCAACCCACTCCAGTGTTCTTGCCTGGAGAATCCCAGGGACGGGGGAGCCTGGTGGGCTGCCGTCTCTGGGGTCACACAGAGTCGGACACGACTGAAGCAACTTGGCAGCATATAAGTGTATATACCATACTATACACTATAATTATGTATTTTTAATGTTTATATATAGAATTATATTTTTATGTTATAATCACATACAAATAACGTGAGATAATTTTTTTATCTTTCATCAAATGCACTGTAGATGAATTTGAAGATGATTTTTCCCTTCTAATTTCTTATATCATCCAAATTTCTTATTAAAGAAATTTCTAATTAAATCATGAATGAGTCTATTACTTTATAATAAAAATTATTTATGCTAACTCATTCAACAAACATTTATCAGGCATACTTTATTTGTACTACATACATATAAAAAGTACAAACTTAGCAGCTGAAAGACTAGGACTGGGTATGACTGACTGGTAACGATCTCTTGACTTCAATTTCTTTACTTGTAAAATAAGGATAAGAGCATTTGTTTTAACTTCCTCACAAGTTATTCTAAGGACCCAAAAGAGACAATATATGCAGAAACACTTATGAAGTATTAAGTTATTTCTAAAGCCGAATCAGAGAAGCAAGTGATATGACAAAACAAGCGGGCAAATAAGATCACTTAATGTTATAACTGAGATGAAATTCATCCTATATATCTAAAATATCTTCAATTAACCATTAATTTCAGTGAGCTATTCATTTGTAAATCATTAGTGCTATTTGGCTTAACAAAAGTATGCTTTTTTTTTAAATCATCATAAACCAGTTCTAAAAAAAATTACATCATAACAACTCTTGGTCATCTGTTTAATCAATAACTAAAATCTAAGTTATTTCAGTGATTTTTTAAAAACTGGCTTTCCATTTGTATCTGTATTGTTATGAAAACAAGTATTATTTGACCATTAGCAGTCAGATCATGACTCTATTATAAAGTTTACACACACCTCAGGAATCCATAAATCAAACAGAAATTAGAATTTTAAAAACTGGATTCATACGTTTTTCACTAAAAATAACTAGAAAAAATTGCCATCATATGGAAGAGTTAATTTAGGCAAAAAGATTGTTTCTCCTTTAAGATTCAAGGATTTTCATTTATGCTAAGCAGAAAATTTCCCTTTGCAATTTCAGCTCTGATGTGCAACTTTTCTTCAAACTTAGTACTGATGAAATCTATAGATTTAATTTTAAAAGATTTAAAAGTTTCTTTGTCCTCATTTCACCCTCCAATTATCTTTTTGGTTCACCTCTCTTTAAATAAAATTAACCACAATCTGTGTCTTTCTTTAGTAAAGTAGTGAAAGTCAAAGTGTTAGTCGTTCAGTTGTGTCTGACTCTTGCAATCCCATGGACTTGCCCACCAAGCTCCTCTGTCTATGGAATTCTTCAGACAAGAATACTGGAGTGGGTAGCCATTCCCTTCTCCAGGACATCATCCCAACTCAGATTGAACCCAGCTCTCCTGCATCACAGGCAGATTCTTTACCATCTGAGTCACCTAAGCCAACTGCAAAATTCCTATAATTATTTTCTCTAATTTGAGGCTAGTGAACAACTTTTTTTTTGAAACTTACTTTTAAAATTAGAGTTCTAAATTTTAAAAGTTAATACCAACTACTCTGAAGTACTTTAAATTTATGTAGAACTATACAATTGGATAAGGACTTTTGCCAGCATTCAAATCAGTTTAAGTTATAGAAACAGTAGAGACAGTGTGTGTATATATATATACATATATATACACACATATACATACATACATATACTCATAAAATATACATAATATACAACATATATTTAAATTAAGCTAGAATTCACCAGCTCTAAGACGAATTCACAACAATCTGAGCAACTCAAAAGAACCATGCAACTGACTGACATATAAATCCAAATATCTTTAATTTCAAAACATACTATGAAGTACAGCTAACATCATTTTTAAGTAGCTAAATGAAGGGATACTGACATTTTCTGATAGAAAAGCTCAATATAAAGTCCTAAATCATCTACAATTTTAAGTCAATTCATTAGCACTTTACCTGGGGAATCAAACAAATTAAAAGTTGTTATGCAACTAAGCTTTTAAAGATTTTAAACTAAAAAATGGACATTACAGAATTCACCTCAGTTAACAAGAGAAGGAAAAAATTATTTCCTTGATAATCTCCAAATAATCTTCCAAGTGGTTTAAAAAATATATATATCTTTTAAAATGTTCCAACCAGGACATAAAAATGGCTGAACTGAACCTCATTTCACCCTCCAATATGGGTATTTAGAAATCAACCCTCTTTCAAGGTAATCAAGAATAGGACCACTGAGGGGGCAATTCTTCACACAGTTATTTGACGACAGTTGAGTACTCACAGCAGGTCTACCGCTAGACTACAGAAAAAGTTTCATGGTATACACACACACCACGGGGCTTTCCTAGGGCCTCTCTTTGCACTCAGGCCCAACTGACGCTCAGGGTGGACCCAGCCAAGTGTCCCGAGTTCCACCCCTCCCTCAAGGCAGTTTCTATTTAAAGGGACAGTGACCCAGTTTCTTTAGGATGACCTGGCTTCCCAGAGAACAGTAACACTATGCACACAGTGACTTGCTCTGCTTCAAGGATTTGAAAGGGCATAGGAGACTTTCTTTAGGTTTTCTTAGAGTGTAACAAGTCAATGCCATATGGCTCCTGTGGGAATTCTAGATCCCAAAATCAGGAGTATCCAGTGGGGGGGCTTTCCAACTTTTGAAACGTGTTGCGGGGTGGGGACAGCAATGAAGATGCAAGAATAGAAGGAAGATTTGAGGAAGGAAAATATGAAGGGAGGGATGAAGATAGGAGAGAAGATGCTGGGGAGGGAGGGAGGAAGAGGAACAGGTAGGGAGGAAGGGAGAGAGAGAAGGGCCAGAGGAAGGAAGGAAGAAGGAGAGGGAAGAGAGGAACATTCAAGAGGCTTCGCAAAGCAAAACTGAAACAAGCAGACAGGGAGGGCTGCGGAGAGGGAGGACTCAGGGAGAGGGAGGGCTCAGGGAGAGACAGAGAGAGATGGGGAGAGACGGAGAAACTTCCTGCCCAGCAGCTTCTCAATTCCCAAGAGGGCCCACGGTACTTCCTACAACTTACATCCAAGATATTCTACTCTAGCCTTACAAATATACCATTTTACTGGAGCAGACATGGGGGTGGGGTGGGAAATAAAGAGAAACACATAGTTCATTTGTTTTCTCCTACCCAATGCTACTTCAGAAGGTAGAATAGGACTGAGAAAATCAAAATGAAAGGATGTGATCATCAGCAAAACCTGGATGGTATCAATTATAAAACAGAAAGTAACCAGTAAATGTCCAAGTTGGAGCTTTCAGAAAATAGATTAAACTTTGAAAAATTCAGGAACATTTGCAATTAAAAATACAAGCAAAGGGATCAACATCACAGATTTCCTATTAAATTATGAGATTAAAATGAATATAGTATATCTCAAAACTCGTAGGATGTAACCAAAGTAACAGTCTTAAACATTAGAATAAAGACTAAACTGATATGAGGCTTTATCACAGAGGAGAAAACTTGGCAAAATCAACCCAAATAAAAGAAAGGAGATAACAAAGGTAATAGCAAAACCAATTTCAACAGAAAACATATATGAGAAGATCAACACGGCCAAAAATTGGCCCTGTGAAAAAGACTCTAAAATGTCAAACCCCCAATATGATTAAGAAAAAAAAGAGAAGGCAGAAATAAGCAAAATCAAGAGAGAAAAAGGAATACAGCCATCATTTTAAAAATACAGAACAGGCAAATTGCTAGAAAAACATTATTTACTGGAACAGACTGATGAAGAGATATGAAATCTGAACAGCCCATTATTGCCACTAAATAAAATTAAATCAATAGTGAAAAACCTTTTTATAAATAAAACTCCCAGGCTAGACAGCTTCACCATCAAGTCCTAGATATCATTCAGTGACCCAGCCCTGGGCGGTTCCTGCAACGGCCAAGAAAGGGTCAGCAACAGAAACCGCCAAAAGAGGCACTCCCTTGTGAACAGAACAGAACCTCAGTGTGGCCCAAAGAGATGGAGAAAATTAAAATTAATGCCATGTGGTTGACACTAGATAAGCCACAGGAGTCCATGTGAGAAACTCTGTTGCAGAAGGGGGCATCAGTGGATGAAGGCATAAAAAAGTTGAAATGTCACTGCTGACAGAATACATAAACTAGGTATCCTTCAAGATCTATTCAACTTTCTACTTCAGCAATTACATAAACTATAAACAAACTACAGAACAACTGGTGCAGTTTATTTCTAGGAATATAAGTACAGAAAAAAAATACACTCAAAATATCATAAAACAGAATGGTTAGTTCTAAATCAGTCCAAAACATACATTATTTGTCACTTGAAATAAACTTTGAATAACTGATGAAATGATCCTCCTTTTTTTGATTATCAAATAATAAACGGTGCAGTTTATAAAAACAGGGAGAAAGTGAAGTGAAAGTCACTCAGTCGCGTCCCATTCTTTGCAACCCCATGAACTACACAGCCCATGGAATTCTCCAGGCCGGAATACTGGAGTGGGTAGCCTTTCCCTTCTCCAGGGGATCTTCCCAACCCAGGGATCAAACCCAAGTCTTCCACATCACAGGCAGATTCTTTACCAGCTGAGCCACCAGGGAAACCTCCCCAAAACAGGGATGACGTGCTCTATTTTAAAAATCAAAGTGATGAAAATTATTAATTAGCCACATGATCTGACCCCTGACATAAACAAGAATAAATTATTTTAAACTTAAATAATCTTTTATACTGAAGCACAGCTTATTGAATCAAATTTTATGACTATTTTCAATATTTAGTAATTACAATTTACCTTAAAAATCATTTCTTTTTACATTTTCTTAAAGATTAAGAAAAGACTAGACTGTCGCAGTTATTGATTACAAATTTTAAGACTGTTATAATACTTAGATGTTCCTAGACAGAATATATTTAACAGTAAAATACCACAACTGCAAAAAAATAAGAATTCATTAAAGAGCACACCTTTTTATAATGGCTCCCTTCCATCTCAAGCACATCACATCTGTGTGAAATGCGTGCCCTGCCCTGTTCACTTCATTCCTAGTTAATGATACTGATCAACCTCTGGACTTCATCTCTAAGTTCCTTCCCGAAGTGAGTCTTTTCCTGAACACTCAGACCAGGTGAGGTGTCCCTGTGAAATGCTCTCATAGACCTGAATCAGTTCAGTTCAGTCGCTCAGCCGTGTCTGACTCTTTGCAACCCCGTGAACCACAGCATGCCAGGCCTCCCTGTCCATCATCAACTCCCAGAGTCCACCCAAACCCATGTTCACTGAGTCGGTGATGCCACCCAGCCACCTCATCCTCTGTGGTCCCCTTCTCCTCCTGCCCTGTCTTTCCCAGCAATAGGCATGAATACAGCTGTGGTACAGAATTTAATCGCCTGTATAACTGAAGACAGGACAGCGTGGCACACCTGTATGCCCCACGCATAGCGGACGCGGAGCACGGGTGCTTTTCTCACTGTTGCGCCTCCAGCAGCCAGCACTGGCGGGAGTTGGATGTGTGTGAAGCAGAGGGAAGAGGGGACTACGGAGAACACAGCAAGCGTCATTCTGGTTTTTAAATAAAGTCCTTATATAAAAGGTAAAAGAATTTCAACAGGTCCTTTGTGTAAGCTGGAACAGAACTTAAGATTGGAATTACTTTAAGTTGCTTAAATAGTTAAATCACAACATTCCCTCAGAGATGCCAGAAGTTTCCAGAATTCTTAAGTTTGAGGAAATTTTAAAATTTACATTTTAAATTTACATGAAAACATTTCACGTCTGCCACAGGAAAAATAATGTAAAAAATAATGTATGTACAAGCTGGATTTAGATAAGGCAGAGGAACCAGAGGTCAAATTACTAACATCCGATGGATCATACAGAAAGTTACAGAATTTCAGAAAAACATCTACTTCTGCTTCACAGACTACACAAAAGCCCTAGACTGTGTGGATCACAACAAACAGTGGAAAATTCGTAAAGAGATGGGAATACCGGACCACCTTACTTGCCTCCTGAGAAATCTGTATGCAGGTCAGGAAGCAACAATTAGAACTGTACGTGAAACAACAGACTGGTTCCAAACAGGAAAAGGAGTATATTAAGGCTGTATACTGTCACCTTGCTTATTTAACTTATATGCAGGGTACACCATGTGAAATGCCAGGCTGGATAAATCACAAGCTGGAATCAAGACTGCTGGGAGAAATATACAAACCTCAGATATGCAGATAATACCACCATTATGGCAGAAAGCAAAGAGGAACTAAAGAGCCTCTTGAAGAAAGTGAGAGTGAAAAAGCTGGCCTGAAACTCAACATTCAAAAAATGAACATCATGACATCTGGTCCATCACTTCATGGCAAACAGAAGGGCAAAAAGTGGAAACAATGACAGATTTTCTTTTCTTGGGCTCCAAAATCACTGTGGACAGTGACTGCAGCCAAATTAATAGACACCTGCTACTTGGAAGAAAAGCTAGGACAAACCTAGCGTATTAAAAAACAAACATTTTTGCCTACAAAGATCTGTATAGTCAAAGCTGTGTTTCCAGTAGCCATATATGGGTGTAAGAAGAGTTGGACCATAGAGAAAGCAGAGCACCAAAGAATTGATGCTTTCTAATCGTGGTGCTAGAGAAAACTTTAGAGTCCCTTGGACTGCAAGGAGATCCAGCCAGTTAATTCTAAAGGAAATCAATCCTGAATATTCTTTGCAAGGACTGATGCTGAAGCTGAAGCTCCAATACTTTGGCCACCTGATGTGAAGAACTGACTCACTGGAAAAGACTCTGATACTGGGAAAGATTGAGGGCAGGAGGAAAAGGGGATAATAAAGGATGAGATGGTTAGATGGCATCATCAACTCAATGAACATGAGTTTGAGCAAACTCCAGGAGATAGTAAAGGACAAGGAAGCCTGGTGTGCTGTAGTCCATGGAGTCACAAAGAGTCAGACGAAACTTAGTGACTGGAAAACAACAAAAGAAAACAATAAAAATAATATATAGACAATATTAGCACTATTGAGGAACTAGTATCCACACACTCTTCTCAGTACTTTATATATATAGTATCTCGTGTAATTCCCGTAAGAACTCTGTGCTGTGCTAAGTTGCTTCAGTCGTGTCTGACTCTTTGCGACCCCATGGACCCCACCAGGCTGCTCTGTCCATGGGATTCTCCAGGCAAGAGTACTGGAGTGGGTTGCCTTTTCCTTCTTCAGGGGATCTTCCTGACCCAGGGATTGAACCTGCGTCTCTTATGTCTCCTGCAGTGGCAGGTGGGTTCTTTACCACCAGCGCCACCTGGGAGCCTGTAAGAACTTAACTTTACCATGTCATAGGCAGGAAAACTGAAGCACGGAACGACCAGGAAACAGGCCCATATTCATAGGCCTGAGCAGATACTTTTTTGAGTAAGGTTTAGCATCTGACTCCTAGGAAAGCCTCTGTTCCTTAGATCTCAGCCTTTCCAGATGGTGCGGTGGTAAAGAACATGCCTGCCAACACAGGAAACCAGGAGACGTGGGTTTGATCCCTGGGTCGGGAAGATCCCCTAGAGGAAGAAATGACAACCCACTCCAGTTTTCTTGCCTAGAAAAACCCCGTGGATACAGGAGCCTGACCGGCTACAGTCCATGGGCTTGCAAAGAGCTGTACACGACTGAGGGACTAAACAACAACCGCCTTAGATCTTGTTTGAGAATTACTGACTCTTTTATCATACAGTTCTTAAAATCTGACTATCAGGCTTTCTGGGCTTCAACAGATTAAAAAAATTACATGAAAAGGGCAAACGGTTACCAGTTATACACAGTATCAAGAAGAGGTAACTTTTCTGTCTTGTGAGGCTGAGAGGTAAGTAGTCGCATCCATAAAGACAAGTCATGGCCCTGGACCTGAGCCTGAGTCATCCTCAAACAGTAACCATCTCAGAAGGTTAAAATAAGATTAGGCATCTAAAAGTCTGTCTCAGTTAGCCCGATACTTCTCTTATGTTAAACACTAGAACCACTGGAAAACCTACATGAATAAGTTGTAACCGTTTATAGAGTTTGGAACATGCCATCTTCTCATGTTATTTATTTAGAACTGAAATGGGAAAAGTTTACACCTCCAAGGCTGGCCCTGAAAGGATAATGGGGACAGTTTACTTTAAAAATGACAATAAATGGGAAGTACAGTATACATTTCACAAAAATGCAACTACTGAACCACTGCTGGAGAGCATCTAAGGAACAAAAATAATACTGAGCAATATTAAATGAGAAGAACTGGATAATAACATAAGACTCATAGGGAGTTTGAACTTCATTTTTTTAAACTGAAGCAATCAGAAGTGTGCAAGTTCTAGAAGGTATCGGTAACATATAAACAACTCTTTTAAACTGAGGAACTACAAAAGAAAACAACCTTAAAGTATTTCACTTTAATATAATCTTAGTATTTTGTAATATAACATCTGACCAACTCAAGATTAAAAGGCCTGTTGTTTCATGGTACGTTAGTGTTCTTTAGTGGCGCTTTCCTGGTGGCTCAGCTGGTAAAGAATCCGCCTGCAGTGCGGGAGACCTGGGTTCTTTGGCATAGGAGGGTGATGCTATTAAACAGTCCTTGGGATTTAGGGATTGTTGCTAAATGTATTTCTACATATAAAAATATTATCGTGTGAAAATATACAAGGGACTTGGGACATAAAGATTCTAGTGAAATAAACAGACATTGATCAAATAACTTTAACAAAGTAAATTCCACTGCTAAGGAAAGATACTAAAGGAGTAGTTACCCCAGGGCTGGCTGGTTACATACGATAAGAGCAGCAGCAGCAGCTGAGTTTAGGATGATTAGGGGTTTGGCTCATGCACAGAGTGTATCTTGGTCCTGTTAACTGAAAATACAGGAGGAGCATACCGTGTAAAGGGGTGATAACTGAGGAACGCAGCCTGGATGGGACACGCAAGGAGATGCGTTCACAGGGAAACTAAGGCCCGTCGAGCGCAGCCCCAGAATTTCTACAGAGGAGTACATCAGCAGCAGAAGGGGTTAGAGACACTTTTGAGGCTGAGTTTCCACACCAAACACACTACTTGTCCATGTTTCTGTGGTTTTCAGTTGCTTGTCTCACACAGATTGTATGTTCACACAGGGAAGCTTTCATGCGTTGACAGGTGGTGGAGGGTTTCCTGGGCTAAAGCCCACCTCCCTCTGCCCCCTGCACTACCAGAGGCTGACCTAGGATCCCACAGATAAAACTCAAGTGGAGACAGCCGATCATCACATCTGGGCAGGGTCCCCGCAGTGCAAAGAAAATCTGCAGCGTAAGAAGAAGAAAACCTTAGGCAGAACACAAGGAAACACCAACAGTTAAGAGGGCTGGGCAAGGAAAAATTTTAAAATAAATACATGAGACTCAAAAAGAGGTCAAGAGAGGAGAACTAGGAACCAAGGGAGGAGAACATCAGACAATGATGACAAAGACAAGAGACTGAAGGAGGTAAGACTGAAAAGCGTTTCTCAGACTTGAGACTGGACAGTTAGGAAGTCACTGGTCATGTGTGCAAAACGACAGTCTCAGAAACCTGTGCTATAAGGGGGTGAGGAAGAGGGAAGAGTCGGCCCACAGCCACATCAATGAATAGGGATCAGGAAGACACGGTCTGGGGTTCCGGGGTGGGCAGGGGGTGGATTGCTGATCCACACAAGTTGCCAGTAAAGAGGAAAAGATGAAAGATAACTGATAGCATCATTATGAAGTAAAGACCCAGAGGACACAGGAGGGAATTAGTTGTTTATAATTATGCACAGAAATTTAAACTAGAGTGTGACAAGAACACTGGTTTCAGCTGACGTTACTATTGTGATGCAGAGGCTTTCGTTCATTTGTTCAAGTATTTACAAGCACGTACCCAGTAGAGCTGTACACACACACACACACACACAAACACACTCACTATGTTTTCAGTGTTCATCAGTTACCACCACATACAACCCCTGCCCTACCTTGAAGACTTGGTCCATAATGCTGCTAAACAACGTGCAACTGGTTAAGTATTTCTATTAATCCATGAGTGGATTTTATCTTGTTTATGTCCTCTTAGAATATGCAAGGGGAGACAATTCCTAAACCAGTGATGGTGACTGATGATGGTGACGATGACGATAATGGTGACAATGACGATAATGGGAAGGGGGCAGGTCAGCTGGGTCCAGCAGAAAAAGGATTCCTCCTTTGAATTCCCCCCAAATATTTCCTGTATAATTTATTTAACAGTGATGCACACAGATTACATTATTCAAATTAAAAAGAAAACCTTTGTATATTTAGATCCTATCTCAATTAGACACCTCAAACATGTCACAATTTCTTTGTATCCCCTCAAACTCCATGTCTCTCAAACATAAAGATGCTTGAAGTGAAGTGAAGTCGCTCAGTCGTGTCTGACTCTTTGCAACCCCATGGACTGCAGCCTACCAGGTTCCTCCGTCCATGGGATTTTCCAGGCAAGACTACTGGAGTGGGTTGCCATTGCCTTCTCCAGGGGATCTTCCCGACCCAGGGATCGAACCCGGGTCTCCCGCACTGTAGGCAGACGCTTTACCATCTGAGCTACCAGGGAAGCAAATCTCTTATTTTAGCATAAATAATGCAAAGAAAAATTAGAGGAATAGGTTCATGTTAGCAAACTTGTAGTAGGTTGTTTTTGAAAGGGAGAATGAACATTTATTGTCTGCTAGTCCACAAAAAGGAAATGAATAATGGTTCCATATATACACGGAATCATTTAATCCTCATAACACCCTCCCCCCATTTGTCAGAAGAAGAAACTGAGTTTTTTAGAGAGGTTAAATAGTTTACTGCAGGTTACACTGCTAGTAACTGAAGGTCCAGGACCAGAGATCCAAAAGGCCTTGTTACTTTCCACCCAACCACACAGCATCCTCCATTATAAATGATGTGCAGAAACAGTAAACATTTTGAACATTTGTATTCTTAGGCAGCAAGTTTTATTCAAACATTACAGGGTTTTTTTTTTAAAGGTATTAGTTATTAAGATAAAAAAATATTTGTTGAAACATTATATTTACTTTAAATATATAATCAGTGATAAAAATATTAATGACAAATAATGCTAACAACTAGTATTTATTATTATAAGGTGCCAGAAGCTATGCTTTGTGCTTTAGAAGGTATATCTTATTTATGCTCTACAGTAATCTCGAGATATGTAGTGTTACTGATATTCTCATTTACAAATGAGAAAACTGAGACTCAGAGAAGTTAACGGTCTCAAGATCGTAAGTGGCAAAGTAAATAGTATTACTGGAACCTATTTTTGTAATGTGCTTTCCAGTAACAAACTCCAAGAAAATTAATATATTATTTAAACACAGCTTTTCCTCTAAATGACAAATACACTCAATACTGTGCTATGCAGATTTGGACATTCATTATAAAACAAACAACATATGGAAACATAGTATTCCATGGATAGTCCTTCAACTACAAATGGCACATTGAATTTAAAATCTGAGTTTTAATCCTCCAGTCTTTTTATAGCAATGGCCAATCAATCAGTAAACTTTAAACCAAAGATGCTATACGGAAAGCTAGAATAACCAGCTAGCTTCCTTTTAAAATCCTTAACTGTTAAGAATATTATAGGAAATTTGCTACTGTTACTTTGATGAGAATTATGAGCAAGATCTCCAAAAACTGGTCAACTCTGAACAAATAATATCATCTAAATATTCCCAAACATCCAGAGTTTACAGAGTGGTCAACTAAATGAGGATACCTACAGTAATAGGTAGGACTTAATAGGTAGGGGCTGGGAAAAATCCAAGTATACACAAAGAGACTATTCTTACTCAACAGTAGATGGCGCTAATACATCGTATTCTTTTTTTTTTTTTTCAAATAGCGTCCATTCCCTTCTAGGAGAATATTTTTATATAGACAACCCAGGTAAATTTAAATTAAGTATGATTCTATATTTTAATTTCTAATCTAATTGTTTAAACCCGAACACACAGGCATCTTATACACAAATCTGGACAATTTTAAAAAATGTATTGCTTTAATATACGATTAAAATTTATAAACTTTGTTAACAAATTTAACAGATACACTATCACAAAATTTGAAAAACTGAGAAAAAATAACAGATAAAAGAAACTCAAAAATAGTATGTGAATGTTTTGAGGTTAGAGTAGCCAGAAAGTGAAATTACTTTTACAGTCAACCAACCATAGGAATGTTCAAACAAACAGCCCTCTTAAAACCTCTAGTATTTGCAATAATCACTTTTCCTATCTCTTCACGAAATCCTTTAAAACTCTGGAGAATATTCTAACTTCCTTGACAGGAAAGGGAATATAGTTCTTCCCCACCCCTTCACATACTAGCCTACCTTTTATACATCATAAAAGACAACAGAGGATGAGATGGTTGGATGGCATCACCGACTCAATGGACATGAGTTGGAGCAAACTCCAGAAGATAGTGAAGGACAAGGAACCCTGGAATGCTGCAATCCAAGGGGTCACAGAGAGTTAGACACGGCTGAGAATTGAACAATAATAGTGCCAACCCAATGGTAAATAATGTCTCTGAATGTTGGCCATACATAGGTATGTAAAAAGTTATTTTAATTAGCCTGGAAGAGATAAAATGCACAGTTACTTATTATTACCTGCCATGTTAGTCTAGAACGGGAGCTGGGATAGGGGAAGACAGGGAATGACAGAAATTATTTTAAGTACAAATCACGCTCATGATAAATATATTAAATGATTTGTGGCGTAAGATAGCGGTCTCAAACCTGCGAGGAAATCTAGTTCTACACCTTGATGCAACACCAAACAGTACAGCACTATTTTTAGTTGAGGGGCTCTGGCACGTGAGCATCAAGGTACACAGGCGGTTATTCAGTCTGCCCACTGACCTGCATTAGCATGGCTGATTATCACAGGGTATCTTAAATGAGACCAGAATTGCAGACAATACCTGAGTGCTTGTGTCTTGACTCCTAGTCCCAACATTTACATACTGTGATACCCCAGGAAGTCATTTAAATCATTTTCAAACTCAACTTCCTCATTTATAAAATGGAAGTATATAAATCCCATTTATAATGTAAGTATAAAATGGGAGTAGAATGAGAACTAAAAAATAAAAGCTATGTAGAATACACAGCATGAGTGACATACAAAGATACAGAGAACGTAAGACTGCATTTTCCTTCTAGCATATTACAGAAACAGTAAAGAGCAGGCAGAAATAATAATAAAATCACTTCATCAAGGCAATAATCAGAAAATAAGGCTTTAAAACACTGAAATCCAGACAACCTGCCCTCTTATCAGCAAAAACTGATAAAGTAGGAGTTTCTGAAAAATGGGCACATAGTATAAGCAAATAAAGCCTTAAAGTCATAAATAATAATAGTATAACTAGTGACTCCAGCTACAAACCTAAGGGCAGTCCCCATACATATGTGTACAGAAATTCCTGTTAGTCATATTTCAATCTTTAAATGTATAGCAATCCTGTATATAACCTAATGCCAACTGTGTACATAGTTATTAAGACACTTTTTAGTAAGATTATTTTTATTGAGCCCACACATATTAAATATTAGATTTATTACATTTTTCATTAGAAAGACATTTCAAAAATGTCCTACTATTGCAGAAAGAACAAATGACTAGGATAACTCTCAACCTAGAACTGGGTACCCAAGACCTTTCAAGAGTTAGAGTTAAATAAAGTCCATTTCAGATAAACACAAAATAAAAATTTGTCACCATTTAACATTCACTAAAGAAACTCCCCAAAAATATTCCTTTAGGGAAAAGAAAAATGCTCCCTTTAAAAGGTCTGAGTTACAAGAAGGAACAGTAAGCAAAGAAGCTGGTAGACATGTACATAATACTAAACAAACACTGTCTACTGTAATAATAAATAATATTTAATTATTATTTAGATAATAAATAATAATGTCAATGTCTGCATAAATAATAATGTCAAATTTATGGAACTTTAAAAAATGAAATTAAAATGGTCAATAACAATGTCTGACTAGTATAAACTAGAAGAATGTAAGTAGAATATATAGCTCTCAAACCCAAATGGGGGAAAAAAAACCTCTCCCCACACACAGCAAAATGCTACTATACAGTATTTACAAGAGACACAGTAAAATATAAGGGCATGGAAATACTAAAAGATGGAAAGTGGAAAAAAGAGACATCATTGGCAATATCAACTCAAGAAAGCTGGAACGACCTTATTAAAATAACACAAAATAGATCTAAGCAAAAGGCATCATTAGGGATAAAAAGAATCAAGACATAATAGCTTCAATGCACCAGAAATGCACAAGAATTCTCCTCTGTATTCACCGAATACATATAAATCTATAAAGCAAAAATGATAGAATCATAAGGGAGAATACGTCAAATCCCCTCTCTTTACAATATTTAGATCAAGCAGACAAAATTAGTTAAGGTATTAAACATCTGCAGCTGCTGCTGCTAAGTCACTTCAGTCGTGTCCGACTCTGAGCGGCCCCACAGATGGCAGCCCACCAGGCTCCCCTGTCCCTGGGATTCTCCAGGCAAGAACACTGGAGTGGGTAAAAGCAATGAAATAACTTGACTCAATGGACACAAAGAGAATTCCCAACTTCACAGTTAAAGAACACACATCCTCTACAAACATCCATGGAATATCTACATAAACTGTTCATGCGCTAAACCACAAGGCAAGACTAAACAAATTTCAAAGAATCTGTATCACACAACCAAGTTTGTAGATCACCATGCATAATTCATTTATACATAATTTGCTAACAAAAATGATAAAAATATAAAAGCACCTACATTTTAAAGCACTCCTAGATCATTTCTGCGTCAAAAATAAAATATAGTGATGATTTAAAACACTTAGTGGTTAAGACTCCATGCGCCCAATGCAGGAGGCCTGGGTTCGATCTTTGGTCGGGAAGCTAGATCCCATATACCACAGCTAAGACCCAGCATGGCCAAATAAATAAAAACAATTCAAATGAAAAGAAAATGTAGACTTGTAAGATATGCTGCCAAAGTAATAACCTGGAAGAAATTTTATAGCCTTAAATGCTTACAACGTTAGAGAAGAAAACTTGAAAATTAAGAGCTATTCTAAATTTAAGAATAGAAATTTCAACTTAATAGAATAGGAACTAAAATAAGCCTAAAGGCAGAGAGAAACAGACAATGAATATAAAACAAAAATTCATAAAACTTTAAAACAAGATACAATTCTTACACGTTTGGTTCTTTGAAAGGCTAATAAAACAGGTCCGTGGACAAAGGAGCCTGGCAGGCTACAGTCCAGGGGGTTGCAAAGAGTCAGACACGACTGAGTGACTATAACTCACTCACTCACTGAAAACATTAATGAAGAAAATGGGATACAAATATAAATAGCATGAGGAATTAAAGGATATAATCAAAAATTAAAATAATTAGAATATTATAAAATTTGAGGCAGCACTAAGAAACATCCAACCTAGAACCTTTTACATGTAAATTTCTATCAAACAGCCAAGGTACAGAAGATGATACTCTTACAAAATAAATCTAGTAGTGAATAAAAAGATATCATGACCAAGTTGGGCTTATTCTAGCAATAAAAGACTGGCTAATCATTAGAACATCTTTAAATTGTATTTATCACCTTAAAAATTAAAAGAAAAAGATTATCTCAAGTAAGATTAAAAAGATTGACAAAATTTAATAAAACTTAGTAACTAAAAATGTAGAAAGCTTCCTTAACCATATATAAGATATCTATCCAGACCTACAGACCATATCCTTCTTAACAGTGAAATGTCAGAAGCATTTGTTTCTAAGTTACGAACAAGTCTGCCAGTATTAGCACTCTACTAGAAATTCTAGTCCGATATTCACCAATACAGTAGCCACTAGCCACATGCAACTATGAGCACTTGAAATACAGCTAATCCAAACTGAGACGTGCTACAAATATTAAACATATACTAGCTTATGAAGATTCGGTAACTCCAAAAAGTTAAATATCTCATTAATAATTTTATACTGATTACATTCTGAAATAACAATATTAGATTAAATAAACATATTATTCAAATTAGTTGCACCTGTTTCTTTACATTTTTAATGTGACTACTACAAAACCTACATACCTTATATCTATTAGAATGGCTATCAGCAAGAAAGACGAGATACAACATGTTGGCAAAGATGTCTAAAAAAGGGAATGCTTGTGCATTTTGGTAGGAATGTAAACTGGTGTAGCCACTGTGGCAAATAGTACAGAGATTACTCAAAAAATTAAAGATACAGCTACCATACGACCCAGCCATTCTACTTCTAGATATTTAAAAACATGAAATCAAAAAGATACTGGCACCCCTGTGTTATTTGGATTTATGACAAAGACAGATTTGCAAAGAAGAAAAAGGATGGTCTTTTCAAACATTAGTACTGAGCTAATTAGCTGCCCCTATATGGAAAAACTTAATCTCTATCACAAACCATATTTTTTAAAAAAATTAAATAAGATTGACTATAGCTCTAAATGTTAACAGTTTCTAGAAAATAACATAGAAGAGTATCTTGGTGATAAGCAAAAATTTCTTAAATAGAACGCAAAAGCATTAACTACAAAGAGAAAAATAAACAAACTGAACTACATCAAAATTGGGAAAGACATCAATAAAAGAATGAAAAGACACACTGCATTGTGAGAGGAGATATTTGTAATACATCAAACAGCTTATTTCAGGAATATTTAAAGAACTTCTAAAATCAATAAGAAAAAGACAGCTTAACAGAAAAAATAGACAAGAGACTTGAACAGATATTTTACAAAATAATATATCCAAATAGCATGGCTGTCTGCTTTCCATCTATGCTCAATCTCACTGTCCATAAGGGAAATGCAATTTAAAACCACAACGAGGTAACATTACACACCCACCAAGGTGGCTAAAATTAGAAAGACTGAGGAACAGATTTAAATGGGATGGATGGAGTCAGAAGCAAATAGAGCACTCATACATAGCTGGTCGATGTGCAAATAGGAAACTTGGTAATATCTACCAGAAATCAACATACACAAACCAACCAGCAATTTTACTCCTAGGACTACCCCCAACAGAAATGCAAAGATATGTGCACCAAAAGGATATACATGGGAACGTTTATAGCTGAATAGTCATGAAGTCTCCAAAGAAAAACTATCTAAAGTCTATCCATAGAAAAATACAATGTCATATACAATGAAATACTACATAGTTAACGACAATCAGCAAATTTCTGTTAAACTCAACAAGGATGAATCTCACAAATACAACTAGAAGTAAATGCATATATAGCATATAATTTCACTTATATAAAGTTTGAAATGGACAAAAGTTAACTGACACTAGACTAGTATCTTTACCTAGATGAATGAGGGTAGTAATTAGGAGGTAGTTTGAAAGGGGATTCTAGAATGCTGGTAATGTACTCAATTTCAAACCACAATGAACTAATATTTTCATGCACTGTATTAGCAAAATTGAAAAGGTTTGTAATATCAAATTACAATCGGTGAGCTTTTTATGCACAGCTGGTGGGAGGGCAAATTGGAACAATCGTTGTGCAAAGTCCCTTTACAAGCTGAACACGTGTCTCTTCCATGATTGGGACACTCCATTCCAGCTGGAAATACTATACAGGTCTGGGCATATATGTAAAAAAATGTTCATAACATCCCTGTCCACGCTGACAAAAAAAAACAAAGACAAAAACAAAACACAACTGGAAACAACCCTAAAACAACGCGGAGCAAGAGAAAACTATATAAACTGTGGGCTTTCACACATCTAAGTTTCATGTATTCATGAAAATGAACAATGCACAGTTATACATGGATACTCTTAAAACAACACTGAGTGAAACACCTAATCTATATAAGACTCCCCACAGGATTCCATTTTTTATAAGGCTCCTAAAACAAACAAAACTAACAACACATTGTTTAGGGAAAGGACCTATCTAGATAAGCTGATGTGGGATCTATTTTGATGTAAAACACAGGGGGAAGTGGATGCTGGGGGGAGGGTTAAGGGATAAAAAATAGCTTCAAAGACACTCTAAGGTGTTATTCCCTGGTGGCTCAGCAGTAAAGAATCTGCCTACAATGCAGGAGGCAGAGGCAAGGCAAAGTCGCTCAGTCGTGTCCGACTCTTTGCAACCCCATGGACTGTAGCCTACCAGGCTCCTCTGTCCATGGGATTTTCCAGGCAATAGTACTGGAGTGGATTGCCATTTCCTTCTTCAGGGGATCTTCCCGACCCAGGGATCGAACCCAGGTCTTCCGCGTTGTAGACAGACGCTTTACCATCTGAGCCATGCAGGAGAAGCAGGTTCAATCCCTGAGTCAGGAAGATCCCCTGGCAACCCAATCCAGTATTCTTGCCTGGAGAATCCCATGGACAGAGGAGCCTGGCAGGCTACAGTCCATGGGGTTGCAAAGAGTCGGACTCAACTTAGTAACTAAACAACAATAAAGTAGATTCACAGCTGTTTATTTTATTTCATAATTAGCTTAAAGGTTATGTAATTCTTTTACATGACTTCCAGATCCAATGACCAAAAGAACTTAAAATATGAAAATATGAGTTCCATTTCATTTCCCTTGAAAACTGCTCAAGAGATATACTCTCACTGGGTAGCTATCTACATCCAATATTTCTCAGGTACGCTTTACCTCTCCCATCAAACATATTCCTCAAAAGGCCACCTGTGGTTGCAGTAGCAGCAAATATAGCAAAGTAGGTGGTTCCGAGGGCACGTCCCTCCAAGAACCACGCTCCAAAATGAGCAAAACAAACAGAATCAACTTTGTAGGGGTTCTGGAAAGTAGTCAAAGGTTTATAAGCAACCAAGCAAATAGTGAACCATAAGGGGAAACACAAAAACGGTAGGTAAGCTTGGCACCATTTCTACTTGCCCACCAACTCCCTGGCTCTGCTGCGGTCTTGATGACGGAGGCCTTCATTCACAGTGGGGGACACCAGCCCCTGGTGGCACTGGGAGCAGAGCAGACCTTGTTCTCAAAGAATCATGTCTGTGTTGACCTATCTGTGGCCAACGTGAAAGACCAACTGACATTCACTCACTCCAGGTGGAAAAGTAGCTAAGTAGAGGGCATTCCTAGAAAACACAAAAAGATTACAGGGAAGGTGCACAAAAGATACCCTGACAGCCCGGGGAGAGAGACGCTATGGAAAATTAGTACACCGGAAAGCTACCATTACACTGGGCAATCAGAAAGCCAGCATGCACACCCGGGACAGGATGTGAGAAGATCCTGAAATGTTACTCCTGGCAGATCTTGAGGTTCAGTGCATGAGGAAGGAAAGGCTAAGGGAGAACTATAAATAGCCTAGCTCAGCTTTAAAGGCTGTCCCAATGGAGGGCCAATCTACAAAGAGTGGGAGAGTTGGGGTTATTTAGCAGGGGAGGTGGGGTGCGTCCAGACATTCAAGGCAATCTCTGCCAAAACACTGATGTTGCTGCTGCTAAGTCGCTTCAGACGTGTCCGACTCTGTGCGACCCCAGAGATGGCAGCCCGCCAAGCTCCACCATCCCTGGGATTCTCCAGGCAAGAACACTGGAGTGGGTTGCCATTTCCTTCTCCAATGCATGAAAGTGAAAGTGAAGTCACTCAGTCATGTCCGACTGTTCGCGACCCCATGGACTGCAGCCTACCAGGCTCCTCTGTCCATGGGATTTTCCAGGCAAGAGTACTGGAGTGGGGTGCCATTGCCTTCTCTGCTGCCAAAACACTAGCTGACCTCAAATGAATGCAATAGACACTTCAGAGATCACCTACAGCAAAGATACCAAAATAAACCCATACAACTCTCACCAACTGATTTTAGAAAGGGGTGCCTTCTTCAACAGGGGAAGAACAGTCTTCAATAAATGGTGCTGGTACATTGGATACTGACATGCAAATGAATAAAGCTAGACTTCTATTCATACCATCGACAAATTCAAAATAGACCAATGATCAAAATACAGGAGCTGAAACTAAAAAATTTCTGGAGCAAAACACAGAATAAGATGCCATGACCTGGGGTTTGGCAACAGATTCTTAGATATAACACACTGAAAAGCACAACCAACAACAGCAAAAATAGGTAAGTTGGACTTGGTCAAAATTAAAACCTTTGTGGATCAAAGCACACTATCACGAATGTGAAAAGACAGCCTACAGAATGGGGGAAAATACTTGTGATTAACACTATCCAATAAGGGTCTAGTATATATTGAATAGACCTTTGGGGTATATACCTAAGAGTGGAATTAAGACATACTGATGGTTACTACGCACATGAAAGATGGTTAACATCTTTTAGTCACTAGGACAATGCAAATCAAAACCACAGTAAGGTACCACTTCACACCCACTGCTGCTGCTGCTAAGTCACTTCAGTCGTGTCCGACTCTGTGGGACCACACAGACGGCAGCCCAACAGGCTCCCCCGTCCCTGGGATTCTCCAGGCAAGAACACTGGAGTGGGTTGCCATTTCCTTCTCCAATGCATGAAAGTGAAAAGTGAAAGTGAAGTCGCTCAGTCATGTCCGACCCTCAGTGATCCCATGGACTGCAGTCTTCCAGGCTCCTCCATCCATGGGATTTTCCAAGCACTAGGATGGCTATAATTAAAAGTATAGAAAATAAGTCATGGTGAGGATGTAGAGAAATCAGAACACGTGTACCTTGCTGGTGGGAATGTGAAATGGAGTCGCAACGGTGGAAAATGGTTGGGTGGTTTCTCAAAACTTAAAAACCACATGACCCAGCAATCCCATTCTTAGGTACACATCCAAAAGAACTGAAGACGTGTACTCAAATACTTACACTAACATGCACTATTCACAAGAGCCAAAAGGTAGCAACAGTCCAATGTTCAGGAATAGATGAATAGACAAAATGTGGCACAGACACCCAAGGGACCCACTTCAGCCATAAAAACAGTACTGATTCATGCTATAACGTGGGTGAGCCTGGGAATCATTACACCAAGTAGCCAAACAAAAGAGGTCACATGTTGTATGATGCCGTTCATATGAAATACTCACAGCAGGTAAATCCATAGAAACAGAAAGTAGATTGGTGGTTGCTGGGGCCTGAGAGCAGAGGCCAATGGCAAGCACTGCTCACTAGGTATGAAGTTTTCTTTTGGGGTGATAAAAATGTTTTAGAATTTCACAAGTTATACAACACTGAATATACTTAATATCACATTTCAGCAGTAAATAGTTAATTTGTTTTAAGATAGTTCAACTCACCTCTTCTCTAAAGTGCTGCCAGGTCCATCTTTCCAAAATGCAAATCTAATCATCTAATTTTTCTACCCAAAATCCTCCCATAGTTTCCCTATAGTTTTTAGGATAAAGTGAAGGTCCTTATCTTAGCACAACAGGTCTTCCCTATTGTAGCCCCCTCCTAGGCAGACACGACTGAGTGACTGGACAACAGTCTAGCCCTCTGGCCTCATCTCCTGCTGTCCCTTGCCTTTTGGTGGTGGTGGTGGTGGTCAGCTGCTAGTCACTAGTCTATCCAATTCTTTGACACCCTATAGACTACAGCATGCAAGGCTTCCCTGTCCTTCACTATCTCTGGGAGTTTACTCAGATTCACGTCCATTGAGTCGGTGATGTTATCTAACCATCTCATTCTCTGCCGCCCCCTTCTGCTTTTGCCTTCAATCTTTCCCAGCATCAGGGTCTTTTCCAGCAAGTCAGCTCTTTGTATCAGGTGGCCAAAGTACAGGAGCTTCAGCGTCAGTTCTTTCCCAATTACACTCTTATTTCCCAATTACACTTCTGCTGAAGGGGTCTGTGCTTTTCTAACTGGGAAATCCTTTCCCAAGTAACTTCCCTCAAAATTCAACTAAAATGTCTCATCCTCTAGAAAGGGTTATTTCACTGTTTCACAGCATATTTTTGAAGCATTTATCAGAGCACTTACCACTTGCCTGCTTTCCTATAGACGAGATAACCCTCGACCAGACTCTGAGGGCAGGGGCCGTGACTTTATCATATTTATATCCCAGGTACCTCACTTAGCGAATGCTCATGCATTTAGTCCTTTACTTGGTCAGACAGAAAATAATTCACAGCTTTGCTCACCCGTTGCTACTTGGTCGTTAGGTCTTCATGGCTGGCCAGTATCTGAGGGAATAATTAGCAACTTGTTTGTGCAATGTTTCTGCCTCGTAATCCATCCTCAAACTAATTAAAACAAGAGCTTCTGAGTTGATTAATGCATTTAATACACGAAGAAATATTTTCTAATCCTCCTTATTAAAAAAAGAAAAAACTGCTCTAAATTAATCTAAGGAAATGTAAATCTTTTTCTTATTAAATAAGGCCACAGTCAAGGTAAAATCCCTTAATTAGTTCTGAGATGAAAAACCTAAATATAAAAATCTAACTAACAGAACAGTTCTCTCCCTCACTGGAAATACAGTTCGGCTTGGGCCTGTGGAGTTGGACGTCGGTTTCACTCACTCTGGCATCACGGGCTAGCAGCTCCCCGGGCACACTGCCACGCTCTTAGCCTCAGCAAATCATCTGGATGCCATTAGATACTATGCTAGAAACTAAATGCTTGCATAGTATTTTTCAAAGAAGGTATTTTCTTTTTACTTGTTTCTGTTGAAAACACTTGTTATCTAAGACTGTTTCAACATTCTGAATTTGAAGGTACCCAGGGTGAGCAGGGCTGTACCTCTAGACTGCCTTAATAATTAGGTATAAACTGATATTTTGAAATATCTATAATTTACAAATACTTCCCCAAAAATTGTACTTGCATGACAAACTACAGTTCTGTGTTTTCATTGGTAATGGGGTTAGTTTTACTCTAACTGTTCTAATTCAATCGAATTCTGTCCACTTAACATCTGTAGATTTCCGACCCTGGAAAGAATGAAACACTGCCGTTAACTAACTTACTTTCTTATGATCAAGACTGACTTTACCTAGAGCTATTTCTGCTGACCCATAACATGTTCCCTATTTTCATCATTTTATAAAATCCCAGAAAAGACTTTGGGAAAATATTTTCTCAATGCCAACAAGTCTTGTGTTTTGCCTAATTAGCTCATTTGTTTTATATCGTACAGAGTTGGAATTAGCAATTACTATTTCCATCTTTAGATAGGCAGCTAGAAAGCCCTCAGTTAATTTATGCCCCACTTCTAGACTTCTGTGTATGTTGTCTGGGTCACATTTTCATTCTGAGCCCCATCTTATCCTTTCTAAATGTGTATACTTTTATAATTCTGTCATGCTGGGTATATTTTTGTAAGCTTCCTTTAACTCCTTATGGAATATACTGTTAGGAAAACTTTACATACCACTTGACTAATTATCAGCCAGTCTGTCTCTGGGCTTCCAAATGTTATAGGAGCCAGACTTAATCATACTTATTTCACAGCTTTTTGGCAACCCACATACACATTCTTGTTTGATTATACATCCATACTCCACATAAACCATTCTATATTTTGTTTTTCATTTTTTGGAGCCATTGCAATTTATCTCACTATCAACAAGCAACATCTCCACCTAAATCTCAGAGGTGATAGAGACAATCAACTAAATTCCCTCACTGTCCTCCTCAGACTGCATCTTAAGAATGTGTAAATTATAATCACAACCAAAAGAAAGAAGAGGCTTCCCTCTGGGTTCTTAATGCTAAAACCTGCTCAGTATTTCCCTATGGCCTTACTTTATCTCATATACTTAATGGCGTCTCCTCTGCTGGCTTCTTCCTTTGCCAGAAAAGTTTTATTAAACAACATCTCACCCTCTGCCACTGTTCTGCTTTAGGCAGTACCTAAAGTTCTGGTTCTTGCCTGGAGAATCCCAGGGACAGGGGAGCCTGGTAGGCTGCCGTCCCTGGGGTCGCAGAGTCGGACACGACTGAAGCGACTTAGCAGCAGCAGCAGCAGTGGTTCCTGCAATGAGAACCTAGAAGGGATGAGGATATGGAACTAGAAGCAGTGGGGTGGGGACCCAACCACGGGGAGCAATGGAAAATTTACCAGAAGGAAAACAGATGAAACCCTGACAGGCAACAGGTAATAATAAGGCAAGAGATTAGTCTTAGGGAGTCTCAGTATCATTTAAGAGATGCCTCAGCAGATGGGACACTGCAAATGTCACACATCAGAGAGAATCAGCCTCTGAGTTTCACGAAGAGGCCTAGAGTTATCAAACTACTCTGCAAAGAGAAATAAAAGTAGCCCAGGTACACAAAGTGGGGTGGAGGCGGGGAACTGATCACTGGAACAAAGCAGTACACTGATTATGCATACTACTACATGATAAATGGTTAAGACAGCAACAGCCATCCCAACTGCTGAATCCTCCAGTGTTGAGCTGGACCTCTTTGCTGCTGCTGCTGCTGCTAAGTCGCTTCAGTTGTGTCCGACTCTGTGTGACCCCATAGACAGCAGCCCACCAGGCTTCCCCGTCCCTGGGATTCTCCAGGCAAGAACACTGGAGTGGGGTGCCATTTTAAATACTCCCTAAGGTCAGACTTGTTCCCAGAGGCTCAGGCGGGGAAGGGGTGCACATGTTAGAGGGAGTCACGTGGGACAGATGAAAGAAAATGATCAGAGGTGTGACATGCCGGATGAAATGTAAGAAGAGAGGCTCTGAATGTGGGATGACCAGTCTAGTGTAGTAAAAAAACAAACCTCTGAACACGCATATTAACTGCATCAAAGTCAGATGAATTTACAAACATATGGAAACTGTTGGGGGGGGGCGGCGGGGGAGAAGAGTGAGTGGCCCACATGCATGGTAGGGAGAACTCCATTGAAATGACTCTCTTCCAGGGTTAACAATGATCTTTATACTCAACAGCCAACTGTACTTAACCTACCTAAAGTTGTGCTCCAACAGCCCTCTAGCAGATCAAATGAAAATCTCTCTCTGATTTGTCTTTATATGCAACAAAAAATATATGTAACCACCCCAAAAAAAGGTGTGTTGATTTGCCTTTTTGGTATATGGTTATTTTCCGTTTGCCATCTCTTGCTCACTGAAAATTTGTATCTCTCTCATAGTTTCAATATGATACTTATAAATTTATATGACTGATTCAACTAAATGCTTATTAAGAAGCTTTTTTTTTTTTTTAAATACACAATCCTCCTTTCAAGCGCTCCATGCTTTTCTGACTGATAACCAAGTTGCTGATTTTTCCAAGTCCCATCTTGGTTCCAAAGACACAAGTAATTGGATACTTATTTGAGATGGAAAACACTTTCAGATAACCTTTAACTTCTCTCAGCCTAAAAAACCCTTTACCTCTAATTAAATCCTCTTTTTTTTCTTTTCAGAGGCCAACAATGATAATTAACACTTTCAAGCCCTGTTCCATATGATTGATTGCTCATTTAATCCTCAACCAGGGTTCCTTACTGGAAGCACTGTACACAGAAAATTATCTGATGCCTGTTTTCTCAAATCTCCCAACAGTGGTTCAAAACTAGTGCCATTTCAGGTGCGTAGGAGACAAATCAATACATAAATAGATGACTGAGGTCATTATTGCTGAATTTTCTCAAGAAATTCCTGTTTAGAAAGCCCATAAGTCAACAATCCCAGTAGGTAAGCTATATTATTATCTCCATTTGACAGATGAGGAAACTGAGGCAGAGGTTGCATTACCTGACCAAGGTCACATTGCTAGTGAAGTAAGTGGAGGAACCTGGATTCAGAGTAAGGAATCCAGAGTCCTTACTATTTCAATAACTCCCAAATCTACAGCTCTGAATCCACTTCATATATGTTGTTGAGCTCTCCCTTCATATATGTTGTTGTTTAGTCCCTAAGTCATGTCTGACTCTGCAACCCCATGGACTGTAGCCCACTAGGCTTCTCTGTCCATGGGATTTTCCAGGCAAGAATACTGGAGTGGGCTGCCATCTTATCCAGGGGATCTTCCCGACTCAGGGATTAAACCTGCATCTCCTGCTGGTAGATAAGTTCTTTGCCACTGAGCCACCAGGGAAGCTCTGCCTTCCTATGTAAGCAACACCTTATGAACTAATCCTTAATGATGTACTATTTTTATAGTTATTTTACAAATATACACACTTATCACAACAAAACTGCAAGCTGTTTAAAATAAGGACCACAACAAACTTCCCTTGTATTCCTAATAGCCCTAGGCTCCTGAAAAAAGTCAACTAAGCGTAGGCTTACTGATAGAAGCCTCACTCGAGCCAAAGTACAGTCATCAGTCATTAGAGATATAATAATATGTACATACTGAACATAATGAAATTTGAAGATACAAATACGGGGAAAACGCACACAAGACAGACATATCTACAATTAATTATTTTTAAGCTATCATATAATTACTAATATGAAAGTTGCTTTTTCAGCAATTTTACTTTCTAGTTCCTTCAGACAGCTTCTAATGTACCCACACAAATACCCTGAAGTACACGGGGAAAATAGAGGGCAACCAGGCGATGTAGTACATGATGAAAGATTCTAGAAATCTGCCGGAGCTCTATTTAGGAATATATAAATCTAGACTAAAGTTAACATGGCAGAAGAAAAAGGAAAATAAATGATTCCCACCAAACTCCAGGATGCCAACATAAATACCTTTGAATTTTCAAACTGCCATTGCTACTAAGTTTGTAAATGAGCTAATACTTTTCCAAGAATTTTCATCAGTTTTTTTTTTTGGTGGGGGAGGAGAAGATATAATCTAGAATATAAAAATCAGTATTTTCAACTCTAAAGCAGAGAGAGAGAGACTTTACAGCATAAAGCCTCAGGGTTTTAACACAAAGGTTATAAAGACAAATGAAACAGAAACACAGGCTAAGACTTGGCTAGTGGATGAATAAGGCATTCTACAGCTGATAAATGTTTCATTACAATTACCTGATACCATTCCTCCTTTTACTTAAATACTGATCCATTACAAAACCTAGTTTTACAGATTCTTGAGTATATTTATGTTTTTATTTGGACTAGAAATACTTAGAACACTTAAACATTAAAAATTATTTCAAATAAATTCATGACAAAATTAGGAGACATTAACTGAATCCATCTTAAGAGCATATTAACATAAAAAGATGGAAATTTAGTCTTTTACTCTGTTAAATATCCAAGATAATATACCTAGATTTGACTATAAAATGATGATTACGCGAATTTGAGACCCAGGGTTACATGGCATTTCAAATGGTTCTTCCGCTATTGCTTCAAGACCCTTATTAAACCACAGAAAAAAAGATAGTTTATCACCAAATGGAATGAAATATTTTAATCTGAGGCAAATAATTTTACTTTCTTGGGGGTATTTAGACAGGTTTCTATTTACTGGTGAAAATTCAATTTATCTTATCTTGGAGCCAGAAAAAATTAAGCCCATACTTAATGGATTTTTTTCCCTTTTTCCCATCAGAACCCAATATTACTCTGTTTTACCTGCAGTCTAGTCTTAGAGCTTCTTAAGTTCCCATTAAAAGTCTCAAATGATAATGTTTACTATTTCTTTAACACCATATAAACAAAACTACTACATGATACATCTTCAGATATTTAAGCCTGAAACATCACTACCCCAATTTACAATCAACATACAAGACCAACAGCAAATGTTAGCCCTGGCCATCTTGTATTCAATTCAGTACTCAAAAACACTGTTAAATATATGTTGGAAAAGCCAAATGCATACATAAAAAATGCCAGGATGGTCTAAAATTATATGTAACCAGCCAAGTTCTACTCCAGGGTGTTTTCACCTAGAAGGTTGTCTCTGTTGCATGCTAATTGTTGTCCAAAATGATTCTTAGTTGCTGTTGCTACTTTTTAAAACACCAAAGTTTATGTCTTAAGAGTTTTAGTGTTCAGTGGTTCACTAGTTCATCTTTGTATGATTTTGTTTAAAATCTATTTTTTTAAAAGTACATAGTTGGTTTTCTTTCCAAACCATGTAATTAAACAAGGAAACCATATACTTTGGTGCTAAACCATCCCAGAAAAACTCTGTGACCTCACACTATAACTATTGAAACTCCCCTGGCACAAGTTTAAAGAACCTTATTTCAAAAAAAAACAAAGAAGTAGCTGTTATTAGACAACTAGATCTTTCAATAAATTTACATTTCATTTCATAAGTAATTTACTGAATGCCTACTAAGTATAAGGTACCTTAACAGTTTCCATGGGGCATTCCAAATAAGAATAAGATATCCCCGACCCTTAGGGAGCTGATGGAATAGGATAAATCTTTTGGAAACACATAATAATAGAAAATATCTATATGGTACTAGGCCGTGTTTTAAATATGTATTAAGTTGCTTATTAATCACATCAGTCCTGTGAGCCAGGTACTATGACTGCTCCCAATTTACAGATGAGAAAAATGAAGCTCAGAGAGGTTAGGTAATCAGCTCAAGGTGTAGAACTAGTAAGAGGTGGAACTGGGATGAGAATGCAGGCAGTGCAGCTCCAGAGTCCATTCTTTTAACCACTCTGCCCATGATGACTCAAAACAATAATTAAGACAGGTTGTCAGTGAGTGATAATTTTTTTTTAAGTACAAGACACACATATATGGATTGAACTTCCAAAAGATCACATCCAAATGGGTAGAACTCAAAATGTGGTCCCAGGACACATAAGCCTGAGGGGAAGAGTGGAATGGGAATTCTTGGTAAAAAGGATGCATATGAATAAGCATATGCATTGATGCTTTTTAATTGTGGAGCTGGAGAAGACTCTTGAGAGTCTCTTGGACAGCAAGGAGATCAAACCAGTCAATCCTAAAGGAAATCAACCCTGAATAGTCATTGGAAAGACCGATGCTGAAGCTCTAATACTTTGGCCACCTGATGCCAAGAACTGACTCACTGGAAAAGACCCTGACACTGCTGAAGCCAAGAGGAGAAAGGAGCGACAGAGGATGAAATGGCTGGATAACATCACTGACTCAACGGACATGAAGTTGAGCAAACTCCGGGAGACAGTGAAGGACAGGGAACCTGCAGTGTTACAGTCCATAGGGTCACAGAGAGCTGGACACGACTCAGCGACTGAACGACGACAACGAATAAGCAAGGGGTTATGTTAAGGTGATATTTTAAAAGTATGAGTGAGTAGTCAGCTAGAAGAAAACAACAGGAAGCCACTAAAGATGTCTGAACTGGGTATTGGGAGGGGATGTTTCAGTGAGATTAATCCTGTAACTGGGAAGGAGGTGGGGAGGCTTGGAGGCTGGGTAGTCAGTAAGGCGTCTCCCACAAATAGTCCAAAAGAGTTGATAACAGTCAAGAGTATGGGGGTGATAATAGCAGTGGGGAAAAAAAAAAGAACAAAAAGCAAGATGTTACAGAATAAGAAATTCCAAAAGCAGATAACACAGAGTGTCCATTATGAACCAGGCACTGGGGATTCGGAAGCAAGCTCAAGGGAAGCAGGAGAAAGTGGGGTCAAAGTGACTAAGCTTTGGAGTCTAGCTGATGGGGACTCCAGGGTGATGGCTAATAGAGGCTCCAAGCTCATGAGACACATACAGGATACAAGGCAACTGGTCAGCCACACAGGACAGGGCAGTGGGGAAGAGATCAAGGCTGAAGACAAGGATTTGGACGCATCTGCAGTATTTAGAGTTTAAGAACTGTCACAGATGTTCCAGGAGTAAGTTGACAGAAAGGAACAGAACTAAGGACAAAGCTTTTACATATTTCTACATAGCTTATGGGAGGGGAGGTAAATAGCCAAGAAATGAGATTTTTAAAGTAAGGAGTAAACCAGAGAAGTGCAGTGTCAAAATAAGAAAGATTCAAAAGAAGTCGGAGACCAAGTTTAGAGAAGTCCAGAAAGGCAAGGAGTCAGAGGAATATTGTACTGAAGAACTAAGCATCCGAAGTCCTTCCAAAATTTTACAAAGTAAATATCTCACATAGGTACAGGGGATTAAGAGGCACAAACTACTATGTACAAAATAAACTACTAGGATATATTGTACAACACAGGGAATATAGTCAGTATTTTACAGCAACTATAAATGGAACATAAGCTTAAAAAATGTGAATCACTATACTGTACACCTGAAGCTTATATTATACATCAACTATACTTCAAAAAAAAGTAAAAATATATTACTTTCTAAAGCCTACAAGGTCTAATCAGGTGTGTATTGATGTTATTGGGCTTCCCTGGTGGCTCATTGGTAAAGAATCTGCCTGCCAATGCAGGAGACACAGGTTTGATGCCTGGGTTGGGAAGATCCCCTGGAGGAGGAAATGGCAACCCACTCCAGTATCCTCGCCTGAAAAACTCCATGGACAGAGGAGCCTGGCGGGCGACAGGCCATGGAGTCACACAGGGTTGGACACGACAGAGCGACTAAACAACAGCAATTGATGTTATCCCCCTAAAGCCAACATAAGAAACTTAAATGTTCACAAAATACTATAGAACTTAATTCCTCACACTAGGGGAGACAATAGTATGCTGAAAACAGATAAAGCCACCGTGTAAACAATACATAGCTTCTCGTCGTGTCAACCTCCCTCAGCGTTTGCTAATCTGAAATGTGGTTGCATCTAACAAAGCTGTAGTATGGAGTGCAATTGAATATTCACAAGACTTCAGAGAAATTTCACACTTGCCTCAAGTTCCTTCACGTTTGTTTCTCCAGTTCCCCCATTTGTCTTCATTCTCCCCAATCTTGACCTTTGTTCTCAAAGAGCTTCATAATTAAATAGAATAAATGCTTAACATAGGGGAAGGTATGCTGCTACTGCTGCTAAGTCACTTCAGTCGTGTCCGACTTGTGACCCCATAGACAGCAGTCCACCAGGCTCCCCCGTCTCTGGGATTCTCCAGGCAAGAATACTGGAGTGGGTTGCCATTTCCTTCTCCAATGCATGAAAGTAAAAAGCGAAAGTGAAGTCGCTCAGTTGTGTCTGACTCTTAGCGACCCCATGGACTGCAGTCCACCAGGCTCCTCTGTCCGTGGGATTTTCCAGGCAAGAGTACTGGAGTGGGGTGCCATTTCCTTCTTCAATGCATGAAAGTGAAAAGTGAAAGTGAAGTCGCTCAGTCGTGTCCGACTCTTAGCGACCCCATGGACTGCAGCCTACCAGGCTCCTCTGTCCACAGGATTTTCCAGGCAAGAGTACTGGAGTGGGTTGCCATTGCCTTCTCTGATAAAAGCACATTAAGAGGGGCCTTTCCCCAGTCTTACAGAATTAGAAGCAAATACACAGAGGAATTTCATGACCTTTTATCTGAGACATCACAATAATAAATGCCAAAAATGTGCATAAAACTTAAGTTTCATCCATACTCTGAAGTTACAATGGATTTGGAAGGAATTAAACTAAAAGGATGATGTTTACAAAACGTTGCTTGCAGTTAGGAAAGTGGCAAATGTTTTGGTTTTATTTTAGAACTACTAATGACTAGTACTACTAAAGTCCTACGTCCTGTTCTTCATGTACAAAATAGGCACGTTTATTATCTTTCTGAATTCACTAACTCCTACATAATTAAAGTTCATTTAACATCACTGGGATGTTCAAAGATAGCTGATAGCGAACTTCTGAGATTCACAGGCAAACTATATTTAGCCTGGGGTTAGTTAGCTTGATTAAAGTATGATACTAATGAACCCATTGCTCTGATGTTTATAATACATCCTTATTGATAAGCCTTACTTTTCCATGGACTAAACCTGGCAAGTTATCTTCAGATGTGCTGCAGATGGTCACAACGTGGATTTAGTTTGAAAGAGAGAGAGACTGAAAGAAGGGAAGTATATCAGGGTAAGACTGCCACCTGGACTATACATCCCACATCCCAACACAATCTCCCTGCTTCTACTCTTCTTCTAGAATCCATTTCTTCCCACCCAGTAGCCAGTATGTTCTTTTATAAAACACAAAGACTATGTTGCTCACTCCACTCCAGCTTCACTTACACTCCTTCAGCAGAGTTCTACTCACAGTGCAACAGGAACCTAACTCCTATGGGGCCCATAGTATCTGGCCCCTGCATCTCACACCAATGTCCTTGGGCTCCTCACGCCCAGCCACCAAGCTGCCCTTCTGTCCGCTGAGAACATCAAGTTCCTTCCCCATGTGAGCCTTTGTACTCCCTGTACCTTTTGCCAAAACACAAAGAAAGAGAGACACACAGCCCAAAGTGTCTAACTGAAAAGAACAAACTATAGAATTATCTCAGGAGGTTCCATGTGATAAACAGAAACTGGCAGACAGAGCATCAGTCTAACCAGAACAGAGTAAGTTTCGGGAAAACTGAAATTCATGTTAATCAGCCACATTCATTGAATGATGAACTCTAAATTACTAGTAGTAACCAAGACTCAATATAAACTAGAAATCTCAGCTTCTGTACCTAGACAGTATGCTTCCACACCCAGAGAAGTCAACGAATCTATACAACATTTTGATAAAAACAGTAACCAAAAGGATGGTTCACTAACAATAAGAATGCTACAGGCAACACCAGTGAGATTTTAAAGCCAACATTACTTTTTAAGCCAAGTGAATTAATTATGCTAGCAGAGCAATCAAAATGACCAAGAGGGCAGGACGACAGTGATTCACAATATAAGTATACTCAGTGCTACTCAACTGAATACTTAAAAATGGTTAAGATAGTCAATTTTATATACTGTGTAGTAATGTAATTATGTAATGTATGTAATATGTGATGAAATACTATAATTTCAAAGCGGGGGGGTCAGGAGTAGGAAAATATCAAATACATCTTTAGTCTTTAAGGCTAAAAAGTCTGGAACTCCCTTCTCTGAGAAGTCATAAAAGCTAAGAAGGTTATCATCTATTAAATCACAACAGATCAAGTAAGAATATGCAACTCCTCACTGGATTAATTACCAGAACTAAAAGAGGGGAAAAAAGAAGATAACTGAAAAAAAAGAGATGTAACCGTACTTCTAAAATGTTTATCTTCATTAGCCAAAGTTCACATTAAAACATATCAAATTAGAAAATTAACAAAAAAATTAAAACAAGAGTAATCTGTGCGAGGGGAATGAATATGCTCATACGTTGCTAGTCAGAAGTAGAGTAGAGGCTCTTTGGGCTCCAACAATCTAAAACTTCAACCCAGAATTACACTGTCTGACTACTATGCTTCCTTCTGGTCAGGGATAAATGAACTGTTTATACATACAAATATATATGTGTGCACATGTGCCTGTATGCTTACACACATACATGTGTATTAATATAAGTAGATCCAGACTATATGCAAAACACACAGCTTTCAGTCTTTAGAGGCAACAACTGAAATGGAAGCAAATTTTCAACTTAATTCATCCTATGCCTTGGCCTCTTAAACAGTGTGCACTGATCCACAAGCATTACATTTTAAAAAATCAAGAGCAATGGTCGCATCATTACAGAAAAAAAAAAAAAATTATTGCCTACTCACTAAAATATCAAGTAAAAATTGGAGAAAATGAACAGTGAGCATAAATTAGAAAATTTTTTAGAGACTTGATTAGCCCTTATAATTTCTAAGACACTAACAGAAAACAAACACTGAATTTCACACTGAAAATGTGCAGGAACATTAAAATCTATCTTAAATGTGCAGGATCTATCAGGACCTCAGCGTATTCTCCATCCTAATGCTGTTGTTTTCTTTAAATGTCTACCAGTTAAATCAATCTCAAGAATATGTTAGCACCTTCAAAAATAATTTCGACAAAAAATGAAATTAAATATCCCGAAGAAAGGGATTCCCAGGCAGTTCAGTGGTAAAGAATCTGCCAGCAATGCAGGAGACAAGGGTTTGATCCCTGGGTAGGGAAGGTCTCCTGGAAGACAAAACGGCAACCCACTCCAGTACTCCTGCCTGGGAAATCCCATTGACAGATGAGTCTGGTGGGTATCTGTTCATGGGTTCATGGGGTCGCAAAGAGTCGGACACGACTGAGCATCCCAAAAGAAAACAAATATCCTCCTTCAAAGTAGAGGTAAACAAATTATATGTTACCTCACAGAGAGTATTTCTAAACAAATTTTCTCATCCCATCCCAAGGACAAAGTTAAAAACAGATTGCTTATTTAATTCACAGACAGTCCTAATTATAACATCTAACTATCAACATATCATGGACATAATACTATTACTTTCATCAAACTTTGCTTTAATATTTATCTAAGACTGTACAATGGTCTAATTAGAAAGATTTCAATCACCTTGGAAATGAAAAGCTAAGGTGATGGGAATAATCGTGGACTGTCAAATAAGGCCAAAATTTACTTTAATGGACATGCATATCTCAGTTTTAAAGGACTATGAGAGAGAAAATCCCAATTTTTAAAACCATACTTTAAACCAGTAAACTCCAGAAGAGAGTATAAAAGATGTTCTACTTGGTGCAGGAAGAGAAAAGTTTTTCATTTTAGAAGTCAGACATTGAGCTGCACTGCTATTTCACATATAGATTGACACTGGTGACCCCGGTCTACCCTTCAGTTAGATGGTCTCATCAACTAGTGTTCAAGTTGTGTTCCCGTTCAGGTTTCCTCAGTTGTATTAATAGTTCCACAAAGGTATAGGAATTTTCAGTAGCACTTTTACTTGATCACTTTCAATGCTTTAAATTTTACTGCAGTTTATGGGCATTTGATTAAGTGAGTTACATTAACTAAGTAATCCACACCAAATAAAGAAATGGCTTTAAAATATTTCTGCAAAGGAATATAGGACTAGGATGATAACGAACAACATGTGCGTGCGTGCTAAGTCACTTCAGTCGTGTCTGACTCTTTGTGACCCAATGGACAGTAGCCCGCCCAGCTCCTCTGTCCATGGGATTCTCCAGGCAGGAATACTAGAGTGGGGCTGTGCCCTCCTCCAGGGGATCTTCCCAACCCAGGAACTGAACCCCACATCTCTTACATTTCTGGCATTGGCAGGTGTATTCTTTACCACCTGCGCCACCTGGGAAGCCCACTGATAACACAAACGAGTAAATAAAGGACAATGGCAGAGCTGAGTAACTCTCTAAGCATGAACATCATATGAACCACAACAGTTGACAAATGCATCATGCTAATCAGATCTGCAAAAAAAGAACTCCGCAAAACTATTCATTTGAAATACAGATTTATGTCCCTTACCAAATAATCAGTCCTAAATATATATTGTGCTTAGATAATTAATGAGAATATGAAGCCATCACTGTTCACAAGATATCTGAAATTTTAAAAATTCAGAACCCAGACAAATATCTGTATTTTTTCAAGATATGTTTAAAGCCATGAAATACTCAATCCAGTTGGCTCAACATTTTACAACACTCACTAAATATCCCTAAACAAATAGTTATGTTACATTAGGAAAATACTTTGCTCTGTGGCAAAATTGACTGAATTTTAAAAATAAGTCTAGTGACAAATTAAAATGCAATCCTCAATCAATAAATATTGTCAGAAGGGTTATAAGAAAGATTGCATAATGTCTGAAGAAAGCAGCACTGTTGCAAATGATGTAGTCCAAAAAGGTCGGATAGAAGATAAAAAGAAGACATATTTCTTACATGGCTCAGCCTGTGGTGTTTGCTAGATTCTGTTTCCAAAATAAAACACTGTGTTTGTGTATATGATGAATTAAAGAAAAATTTTACTGGCGAAGATGTAATCTCAACCGCAAATTTCTTCTTTTATAATTGCAACTTCCGATGGAGCAGCTGCTTTAGCTAGAAAAGGGATTTGCAGATAAATCAGAGACATCAACTCATGTGAAAATCAATGAGTCATCCAGTCACAGTCAAGTTATTGCAGCAAAGAAGTTGAAATTATAAGTTTGCACTAAATGCCCCAGGATATCAACGTCGTTAATTCCATTAAAAAAAAAAAATCATTTAAAGTAGAAAGATCATTTGTTGTTGTTTAGTCACTAAGTCGTGTCTGACTCTTTTGCGAGCCCATGGACTGTAGCCCACCAGGCTCCTCTGTCCATGGGATTTCCCAGGCAAAAATACTGGAGTGGGTTGCCATTTCCTACTTGAGGGGTTTCTTCCCAACCCAAGGACCAAACCACTGAGCCACCAGCAAAGCCCAGAAGAATCACAAGGGTATTTTCAATGAGACAGAGAACAGAAAAAAAAAAAAAAAAAAAATCATTTTTCCTCCATTTGGCTTGCTAGCTATCTATTGTGAAAAACTTAGAACTGTTGAACTTAAAAGATGGGCTATGGATTTTTCTTTTATGAAAAGAAAAACATTCACAATTGCTGAGCTTTCCTGTGATGACAAGAGATTAATAAGCTACCAAGCAGAAATCTTCAGTACAAACACACTGAACCTGTACCTTTGATGTGAAAACCTTTCAACAATTCATGAGAATGATTGCTTTCCAGGAATAACTTCTATGGGAATTTTAAAGATGGATGTCTCAAAACGGCTCATCATTGTGTGATCGGTACTAAAACTGTTGAGAGAGATAATTTTTAAAAACCTCTCATTTAAAAGCTTGGAACCATAATGTTTAACCACTTCCAAAACCTTCCAGAAGAACATCAGGTTTCTAATCAATTTCTTAAAATGATGGTAATTAAAATCCATTCCATCAGGTGCAAGGTCAGACTACTAGGAACCAGCCAAGTATCACCAAAACCTCTGCATAACTGCTGGATGATATTAAAATCTTAGTATCATGATTTAGGAATTACTGTCAATTCAATCAATGTATCTCTGTGAACCATCTCTGACAGCCATTTTATAAGTGTCGAAATAATGACCATCGAATCTGATTCATATTGCTGTCAAAATAACCAAGATTTTTAAAAAATTATGAAGCATGTTATAGATGGATGTTCAGAAACATCCTCACCATTTTGTGGTTTGTACTGAAATGTTCACAGCGATCTTAAAAATCTCTCATATCTGCTCATTGAAAATATGTGCTTAAATTAAGGCTGAAAGAAAAGAGCTTAAAAAGAAATTTTGATTTATAGAGGTAAAGAATAAAACTCTAATTTATATGACAAATTTCATCCCCCCTTTCCTATCTTAGAAGCCAAACTCAGATAGAAAATATAGGCCAAAAGTATAGCCAAAAAATAGTATACAATTTTTCACTGAGAAATTATGAAACAGAATTTACATATAAATATCTCCATTCCTAGTGGAGTTTTCATGTCACAACAATTCACTATATTTCCCAAGAATGTAAGAGGTGTTAAATCCGTTAGGATAACCCCCTCTTCATTTTAGTATCCCGACTTATTTAGTAGATTGAGAAATGTCATCTAAATTTGCGAATACTGATACAGGCCTATTAGAAACTCTTATTATAGGGAGATAAATATATTTAAACAAGGATTTCAGAATTTAGAGTACTTAATTAGAAAACATACACAAAATGTGTCCTCAAATAGTCCTACATTCACCACCAACACAAACAGTTCAGAGAACAAAGACGACTGCTAGGAGATGATTATTGGTTTGTTTTTGTCTTTAATGCACTGAACTGTGCAACTAAAATATCAAAGCTCTGGTTCATGCGCAAAGTTGGAACAAAGCTGCTCATTTTTAAAACCCTGATAGCCGTCACAGGATTGTTTTTAATGACTTTTTAAAAGACAACATTGAAAATACAAGAGTTCATTATTAAGTCTCATTTTCCATTAATAAAAGGCTTTATATTTAGAAAAGTAGAATGTCCCAACTTAAAAACAGTAATACTTAAAATGTTTTAATTTACTCATGTAAAAATGACTAGGTCCATATTATTAAAACTAGAAATTTTAGAAAGCATTTAATAAGCTACTTTATACAGATATATTTTAATTAATATGATAGTAGTAACTGATTTTCAGAGAAGGCAATGGCACCCCACTCCAGTACTCCTGCCTGGAAAATCCCATGGACAGAGGAGCCTGGTAGGCTGCAGTCCATAGGGTCACAAAGAGTCAGACACAACTGAGCGATTTCACTTTCACTTTTCACTTTCATGCACTGGAGAAGGCAATGGCAACCCACTCCAGTGTTCTTGCCTGGAGAATCCCAGGGACGGTGGAGCCTGATGGGCTGCCGTCTATGGGGTCACACAGAGTCGGACACAACTGAAGCGACTTAGCAGCAGCAGGAGCAGCAGCAGCAGCAGTAACTGATTTTAACTCTTAAATATGAAGATTATTCTATGCTTTCAAAGAACTACTGTAAACAATTTTGAAAATAAAGAAATGAAGTTCCATTCTTAGCAAAGAAACGTATATATAAATTTTTAAGATGCCTGTGTTGGTGTTAGTCATTCAGTCATGTCAGACTTTGTGACCTCATGGACTGTAGCCCTCCAGGCTCCTCTGTTCATGGAAGTCTCCAGGCAAGAATACTGGAGGGGGTAGCCATTCCCTTCTCCAGGGTATCTTCCTGACCTAGGAATTGAACCCAGGTCTCCAGCATTGTAGGCAGATTCTTTATCATGTAAGACACCAGGGAAGCTGAGAGATAATTAGTTTCCTATTATTTCAGACATATACACTTTCTTATAAGTACTTGACACTTTCTTATAAGTACTTCAGTAAGAAAAAAAAAAAAAGTTCTGTACTTTGCTGTACTTTTTGCTCTACAAAAGAACATCTTACTACCAACTTGATGTTAAAGGAATAAACTGTCCTGCAACGTACTTTGGCACCACTCGATTTTCAGAAAATAAAAATGTATGCTAAGCTCATGACACAAAGCTGTTCTTAACACTGTTAGGCATTCAAGAAAGAAAAACAAAAGGAATATAATGTACATTATTTCAAAACAATGACTCACAGTTAATGAGTATTTCAAGTGATTGCAAAAGCCTGAAGTGATTAGTTTATTCCAACTACCAAATGCCAGGCTACCAGGAGTGCTGATTATTCAGTATCTAGCAAAACAAGGCCCCCAAAATTACAAAAAGTTTTTTTGGATAGATTTTTTAATTTAAAACTTTTAAGTTTTTTAGATTTTTAAACTCCTTTGAGAAATAATACAATGTTAAATGACAAACTGAATTTTTTCCATTATAAATTTCTCTAATACAAAGCATAAATTGAGTCAAGACAAAAATTAAGTCTGTTATGGAAATTATCCTCTTGGACCCCCTAATAGAATGGCCCTCTTGGACCCCCTAATAGAATGGTGCAGAGAACCTCATGAACTAAGGAATGGAGAGAAATGCTGACAGTTGGTACCTTCCTATAAGAAACAAAAGTATGAGAAAAAAGAAAGGGTAACTTAATGAAGAGCTAGACGAAGACTCATGTCATGTCACCCTACAGTTAAAAAGCAATTCTTGCTCTTGAACTCAAATCATGACAAGTATCCCTTCCCAGAGATGACCACAAGGCAGCATCGTTTGGGAGTTCAGGAAACCCGCACTTAAAGACAAATCAAAACCAGCTTGAATATTTTATTTCCAAAGTTAGAAACAAATCTAATTTCTCGGTTTCGGAAGGCCTGAAGAATGGAACTATGATTAAGTGCCAATTATTTTCGTATAGTATCAAGAATCTAGGAATAAACTCTAGGATATTTTTCTTAAATAACATTATTTTATTACCTAAGAAAGGCAGGGGGCTGGGAGAAAATGTAATAGTTCAAGCTAATTTTATAGAAAATTCTTTCAATAACATTATTGTGAGCTTATCTTTCATTATTTTCCTTCCTTTTTTAAATTTTTTATTCCTTAGTGAAAGAAAGATAGCATCTCAAGATCTGATGAACCGAAGGGTATAAGCCAGTTATTGGGCTAAGTACCCACAAATGGTAAGCAAAACCAAACACAATCCTTGGTCTCTCAGGGGTTTTTAGCTGGAGGGAGAGGTGGGACACAGAAATGTAAGACTGTGACCACTGATATGATATGAACATGGCATTATGAGAGCAAAGAGGATGGTGATCTAACCTGTTCAAGAACATCAGAGGTATTCCTGAAGCAAGGTAATGACCACGGAGTGAAGGCAAAAAAAGATGAGAGAGAGGCAGAGTATTAAAAAAAAAGAATAAATAAAAAGTGGCCAAGCATGAGTGGAGAGGTAAACAGGAACTTGGTCTATTGGGGTTTCACAAATTATAATAAGGATTTTGTCTCTAACCTATCCAAGGATTCGAACTAAAAATAGAAAGCTGATTGTTTTAATTAAAGATATATCAATAAAACTTGTATCTTGAGAAACATCATTCTGGCTGCACTGTGGAAAATAAATTCGATTAGCACAAGGCTGTATACAAGGAGACCAGTTAGAACTGTTATAGTGCAAGCTAGGAAGTAACTGATAACAGAGAAATAGGTTGCTGAGATTTCAGACACAGAAGTCAACAAGAGAGGACGACAGATGGGGTAAAGGAGGTGTGAGGAATACACACACACAGAACGTCATCTAGGTTTCCGGCATGCGTAAGTGGATGCACGGGGGTGCTAGTCACTAAGAGGAGGAATGCTAAGATCACATTTGAGGGGAGACAGATCAAAAATTCAAAAGTGTGTTTGAAATGCCCTTGGGGCACAGAGAAAAGGAAAGAGATGCCAAGTAGGTCATTCTGTCTCTAAAGCTGGACCACTATTACTGAACTTGAATCATCAGCATAAAGTTAATTAAATGACCAAGGATCCAGCCTCAGAAACTCTCAATATATAAAATAAAGCCTGGGAAAGAATGGGTCTGCAAATCAGACTCAGAACCAGCCAGAAAGGTAGGAGGAATTCAGACTAAAGACTCTCAGAATCCAAATGTCAGAAGAGGGTCAATTGTGCTCAATGCTGAGAGCACTCGTGGCGAGGGATGGAAAAGGTTCAGTTGATTTGGTGATAAGGTCACTGATCACCTCAGTGGTATCATTTCAATGAAGTTAAGAGGTAGAAGCAAGCTTGGAATAGACAGAGAAATGAGTGGCATTGACAGAAATGGAGAGAATGTTATAGAGAATAAGTTTGCATACACAGAGGAAGAGGTGGGGCAGCGCCTGCAGTTACTTATTTTTTTAATTGGAGGCTTGAATGTGTTTGTATGCATACGAGAAAGATTTGTTTGAAAGGAAGAAATATGAGAGGGAATTTAAGTCATAAGACATCTGAGAAAGCAGAAGTGACTGGATGCAGAGCATAGATGGAGGAGAACGGATGGGTGCTTGCTGAGAAGGTTAAGATTTATGTTTGGCATCAGAATGAAGTCTAAAGAAAAAGTGGGAACAAAGTGTCTGTTGAGAAAGCTGCATATTACTCAGGGTACTCTAACATCATAAAATGTTAATGACAGAATAAGCACTTTTTCTTTATCTGGCACATGAAAAAATGCTTTACGGAAGTATTAGTCTATCCAACCCTCATCACAACCCCATGCAGTGTTTATTAGCTCCTTCACAGATGAGGAAACTGAGGCACACAGAGGTTAAACTTGCCCAGGTGAACGGCTGCACTGGGCACTCAAAACCAACACTCACCCTACAGGCCATGTTCAGTCAGTAGGCTGGACAATCTCTCGGTGGGCTTGAGATTGTCCCTAAAGCACCCATACTGTCAGTACCGATGGATGATTTCTGGGATCGTACTGCTAGGATGAAAGTTATGTTGACCCTGCATTATCAAATATTTAACTCACTTATGGCCAAGGCAATAAGGATTCATAAATAAGCCTGGGCAATAAGACTTCAGAAACTGATTACTGTAATCACTAATTCACACTACTGAGAAAGAATCCCAAAGATTTTTTTTTAAGTCTTCTATTGCTTATTTTCCAGAACTATAACAACTGTCCAACAGCACTGAAGTGGCCCTGCAATTCACCTATTTCTGTGTGGATCTCCCTCACTAGATGTGGACATCTCAAAAGTTGCCTACGTCTTCCTCACTCAAGTATCTGTTCAGTGTCTGCTGTGTGATAGCTACTCTGCCAAGTGCTAAGAAACAGTATGAATAACAGAAGCCAGGCAATATATAAACAAACTATATATTTTAAATTGAGAAAAATGCTAGGAAGGAATTGATATCAAAGAACGAAGGTTAAGAAGCAAAACGGGATGTTTAGATCTAGTGACTAGAGACAGCATCTCTGAAAAGAAAACACTGAAGCTGAGACCTACAATCAGAGGAAGGGACATTCCAGTCACGGGGAATCCCCTAAAGTAGAGGATAAGCAATTTAGAGACTTCATGAAATAAACCCAAGGTTGGCTAGAGAGCAGGAATTAGGGCAAAGCTGGAGGCAAGATCACAGGTCATGATGAAAGAATTAGGATTTTATAGTTTTAATGAAGAAAAGCAACTGAGTCTTCAACAGGAAACAGATACGGATGGATGTAATAAACCCTGTTCTGTAAGGTGACCAGGGAGGGCTACTGCAAGAGTCCAGGCAAGGGACAGCCTGGAGCAGAAGCTGGTAGATGGAAACAGTGAGAAGCTGCACAGGCTTGAGACAGATTTAGGAGGGAAATCTGATCTTTGAAAAAGGAACCAAAGTGATTCAAAGGTGAAAGGACAGTCTTCTCAAAAGCTGGTGCTAGAAGAAATAAACATCCACGTGGGGAAAAAACAGATCAATCTAAAAACACTGGCCTTATCTAAATACCAAAGAGGATATAGAGATGGAAAATAAGCAAGTGAAAAGATGCTCAACATCATGCCATTAGGAGACTGCAAATTAAAACAATGAGATACAACCACACCATCTATGACCTTTTTCACTTAGTCTACGAAATAGGATACCTATAATGAAGAGGAGTTTATCCTAAAGGATTTAACACCTCTTACATTCTTGGGAAATATAGTCAACTGTTGCGACATGAAAACTCCCACTAAAAGTGGAGATATTTATATGTAAACTCTGTTTCATAATTTCTCTGTGAAAAACTGGATACTATTTTTTGGCTCTGCTTTTGGGCTGTATTTTATTTTCTACTTGCCAAAGACGTAAAACAACAGGAATTCTCCTTTACTGCTGGTAGGAATGCAGAACGGTACAGCTACTCTGGAAGAGTCTGGAGGTTTCTTACAAACCTAAACAGAGGCTTACCATTTAAGATCCAGCAGCTGCACTACTAGGTATTTTTCCAAGTGTCTTGCAAACGTGTCCTCAGAACACCTGCACACAAATGTTTATAGGAGCTTTCCTTACTCGTAAGTCCCCAACACTGAAAGCGACCAAGATGTCCTTCAAAAGGTGAAGAACAAGCAAACTGTGGCAGATTTATAGAGTAATAAAAAGAAATATGCTATCAAGCCACAAAAAGGTAAGGACAAACCTTAACTGCATATGGCTGAGTGAAAGAAACCAGTGGGAAATGCTACAACATTCCAACTATATGACCTTCTGGGAAAGACAAACCTTCAGAGACAGTAAAAATATCAGTGGGTGCCAGGGATTGTGGTGGTGACAGGATACCCTAATGATGGGACAGGTGAAATTACACGTTTAGCAAAATCCATAGCACTGCTGACACAAAGAGTAAATCCTTATGTAAACTCTGGGCTTCAATGCACCAAAACTGGTTCAACTACAACAAATATACCAAACTAACGCAAGACGTTAGTAAAGGAAACTAGGGAGGGGAAATTAATATAGAAGCTCTGTATTTTTTGGTCAATTTTTCTATAAACATAAAACTGCTATAAAAAGAAAAAAACCAAAGTTTTTTAAAAATCCCCAAACAAACAACTGGACTAACAAATAACAGACTGCCTATGGGAGGTAAGGGAGACCACTCCATTGTTTTTGATGTGAGATCAATATCATTCTTTACTGAAACGAAGAAGACACAGAGAAAAAATAGCCTGGGGGTTGGACTTTTTTTAATGTAGTTTAATCCACTTGATTTCCAAGTGGGTATCAAGACTGGAGCTTTGAGGAGGTGACTGGACAAGAGATAACCATTAGGGGAGTTAAAAAAAAAAAGAAAAAGCATTAAGTCATGGGAAAGGATGAAGTCATCCAACTGCAAAGGAAGAAGACTTAAAAGAAAAACTCAAGGACTGAGAAGGGCATTTCAGAAAATAGGTTCAGCTACAGTGAACTCTGCTAAGAGGTCAGAACGCACAGGTAAGCACCGAGTAGGCCTGCTGTTGCCACAGAACCTGAGAGACTCTGATAAGAGCAGCCATATGGTGTTAGATGCAAAAGCCACAATGGGACAGACTAAGAAAAGAATAAAACTTGAGAAATTATAACAATATGAGTAGATGATTCTTGGTAATAAAAGTGAGTAGAGACTGTAGTAGAAGTTAGAGGGTGACAGAAAAGGTGAAGATGGCCTCAAGATGACATATGAAAGCACAATTAGATGGTAATGGGAACGATCCAGTAGAGAGGGAGACTGGCTCACAGAGAAAATACTAAAGCCATGAAGTCTTTGACAAGACACAACAGATCAATCCAGGCTCCAGAGAACAAGGGGGGAAAGCCTTTGAAAAGATGGGTTTAGGGTAGAAGCATCTTATCTTCAGCACTTGAGAGATGCACGAGTAAGTGGATGCTCAAAAGAATTAAATGAATCAAATTAAAGAATTGAAATGATTTAGAAGGCTCCTGGCAAAGCATATGTAAATGTTAGGACCCTAGGCTAGAATTATACCAGAGAAGGCAGAAATAGTGTAAGGCAAAACACATTTTAGAAGGACAAAGGCAATAAACAGTTACAAACAAGATAGATATAAATGCAACTTAAAAACATTGCTTTAAACATAAATGGTTGAAATACCTCAATTAAAAGACAGAGACTATCAAATGGATTGGAAAAAAAAAGACCCAACTGTATGTTGTAAGAAAAGTTCACAGTAAATATAAAGATACAGGAGATTTAAAGTTAAGAGGATAAGAAAGATATACCATAACGTTAATTAAAAGAACACTAGAATAACCACATACATTTCAGGAAAACCAGACTTCAAAACAAGGAAAAGTTACCAGGGCTAAAGAAGGACATCACACGATGAAGGGGTCAATTCTCTATGAAGAGATGACAACCCTAGGTATGTATCTGTTTAACCACAGAGCATCAATATATGTGAGTCAAACACTGACAGAGCTGAAATGAGAAATGGATGAACAGACTAATATACTGAAAGACTTCAATGCTGCTCTACCAGGAAGTGACAGGTGACTCAGCAGGCTGAAAATCAGGAAAGACAGCAGAACTGAATATCTACCAATTATCAATCTGCTGGATCTCACTGACATCTAAAGACTACTTCATCTAACAACAGCAAAATATACCTTCTCAAGCTCACATGGAGAATTCACCAAGATTAAAGGCCATAATACACACCACAAAATTTTGAAAAAATAGAAAGCAAGCTGAGTATGCTCTCGGATCAAAATAGAACTAAACTAAAAATTAGTAAGATACCAAATATTTACAGATAGATGAAAATCCCCAAAATGGAGATTAAACAACACTTCTAAATAATACATTGGTTTTAAGAGGCTCAAGAGAAATCTTTAAATATTTCAAACTGAAGAAAGTGAAAATAATTTATCAAAATTCTGAAACACAGCAAAAGCAGTGCTGAGAAAGAAGAGCCATATAAACCTAAGGCAAGTGGAAGAAGAGAAATAAAAATTAGAGAAGTCAATGAAACTGAAACTGAAAACAATAAAACAGAAAAATCCACAAAGCCAAGGTTTGGTAATTTTATCAATGAAACTGATAAATCTCTAACCAGGCTAACAAATAAAAAGAAGGAAGACACAAATCACTAACAATACAAATGAAAGAGGAGCCATTACAACTGATCCCATGGACATTAAAAGGATAGTAAGGAATATTATGAACTCTTATCGCCACAAATTTGTTAACTTAGATTAAATGAATTTAAAAGATATCATCTACCAAAACTTACAAGAAACAAACTGGAAAGGTTTGTATCTATTGAAAGAAACTGAATTAACAATTAATAACCCTCCCAAGCAGAAAGCGCAAAGCACACATGGTTTCACTGATGAATTCTACCAACTGTTTAATAAAATAACACCGATTCGCTACAATCTCTTTCAGAAAGTAGAAACAAAGAGAACAACTCCTGACTCATTCTATGAAACAATCCCAATACCAAAGTCAGACATTACAAAAAAAGAAAATTACAGACCAGTGTTTCATTAACCTTGACACAAGAATACTTGACAAAATATTAACAAACTGAATACAGTAGCATGTAAAAAGAATTATACACCATGGCCAAGCTCCATTTAACCCACATATGTAAGACTGATGATCCTATCAATAAATGCAAAGCATCTGACAAAAGGCAACATCAACTCATGATTTTAAAAAAATACACAACACTCAAACAAAAAACCTCTGAGGAACCAGAATTAGAGGGGATCTTCCATAATGTGAAAAATATCTACAAAAAACCTACACCTAACATCATGCTTAGTGGTAAGAAACCAGATGCTTTCCACCCAGTATCATGAATAAGACAAGGAAGTCCCCTCTCACCATCCTTACTGAACTTTGTACCTGCAAGACCTAACCAGTGCAATAAGCAAAGGAAATGAAAGGTATAAAGACTAAGAAGGAAAACATAAAATTGTCTTTGTTTGCAGCTGACATACTGTATATTGAAAGCCCCTAAAGAAAGAAAGAAAAAGCACCTTTAACTAGTAAGCAACTATAAAAAAGTTGCAAGACAAAGGTAATGTTAACTGTTTTCCTGTATATCAGGAATGAACAACTGGAGTTAAAAATACACCATTTGCATCAGCACCAAAAAAAAAAAAAAAGAAATATATAGGTATAAATTTAACAAAATATATACAGGATCTATGTGAGGAAAAAACTACAAAATGTTGATGAAAAATCAAAGATCTAAATAAATGGGAGACTAATTACATGATCATAGATGGTTAGATGTCAGGTCTTCCCAACTTAATCTTTGGATCTGATGCAATCCCAATAAAAAACCTAGTTAAGTCATTTTGTGGACAATTTGATTCTAAAATTTATATGAAAGACCTAGTTTCAGTCTCAGTAAAAGACCTAGAAAATTAGAGAACTGACAACCAATTTTGAGATGAACCAAAAAATCTACAGTATTTAACACAGTGTAGTATCAGCAGAAAAGACAGGTCAATGAAATGGGATAAACTGCCCAGAAACAGACCTATACAAATATAGTCAAGTGATCTTTGAAAAGGGAACAAAGAAAATACAAAGGAAAAAGGACAGTCTTTTCTAAAACTTTTGCCTTACAATTTTCACAAAAGTTAACTGTGATCCAAAATGGATTACAGGCCTAAATGTAAAATTCAAAACTGTAAAACTTCTGAAGGTAACATAGGAAAAAAATGTAGGTGACCATGGGTTTAACAATGAGTTTTTAAAAGATGCAACATCCAAAGCACAATCCATTAGAGGAAAAAAAATTGATGTGGAATTGATTAAAACTTTTGCTCTCTAGGAGACACGGTTAAGATAATGAAGACAAGTCACAGACTAGGAGAAAATACTTTCAAAATACTTCTCTGGTAAAGGCGTGCTATTTAAAACTTACAAAGAACTTTAAAAACTCAACAAAAGGAAAAAAAAAAAACGTTTTAAATGGGCAAAAGATCTGAAGGATACCTCACAGAAAAGGATATACAGATGGTAAATAGTATCATTAGAGAATTGCAAACTAAAACAGTAAGAAGCCACTATACACCTACTGGAGGGACTACAATCCAAAACACAACCACCACTACATGCTGGCAAGGATGCAGAACAGGAACTCTGGTTCATCGCTGGTGGGAAGGCAAAATGGTACAGCCACTTTGGAAGACAGCTGGGCAGTTTCTTACAATGCTAAGCATAGTCTTACCGTAAGATCCAGCAATTGCACTGCTGGGTGTTTTTCCAAATGAGTTGAAATCTTCTGTCCTCAAAAACCCTACACACCAATGTTTACAGCAGTTTTGTTCCTAAGTGCCAAAAACTGGAGGCAATCAGGATGTCCTTCAAAGATGAGTGGATAAACACACAGTGGTAGATTTACATGATGGAATACCATCCAGTAATAAAAAGAAGTACATTAACAAGTCACAAAGAGACACTGGACATCGCTAACTGAAAGAAGGCAGTCTGAGGCGGCTAGAGGTAAAACTACAGAAAGAAGGAAAATATCTGTGATTGCCAAGGGTGGGGAGGGAACACAGGGATAAATATAGGCGTATATCATGTGTAGGTTGGTGAAACTTTTCTGTATGACACCATGATACATGACATTATGTATATGGGGAAACTCGCACAACTGTATGACAGGCGTGAACCCTAAACTATACATTTCACTTAAAAATGAGGTATCGACACCAGTTCATGAATTATAAAATACACCACACAAGATGTCAATAGAGCAAACTATGATAAGCAAAAGTGTACCTGGGGAGGAAGGAGGTATTCTGAACTTTCTGGTGAATTTTCCTGTAAAGACTAAAACTACTCTCAATTTAAAAATGCATACTAAGAAAAAATGAAGTTTTCTAAGAATATCCATTCTTTTTGGCAAAGATGTTTGACAATCAACAGCATGATAGAATTCTTTAGATTCTGACAAATTTTCTTTTAAATGCTACTTTTGTTGCTTATTGATTATGTGTCCTTGGGAAGATTTTGTGATTTCTGAGTTTGGGCATTTTGGGATGTAAAATAAAAAATTACCTAAAAGGTCAACTGGATTTAATCACATAAATAAATGTAATTCACCTAGCAAAAGTTGCACAAAGTAGGCATGTAAATCGTTCTTTTCTTTCTTGCTCATTTGTCCTCAAATTCTTTTTAACTCAGGTAAGGTAGAACACACCCTGCGTATTTCTCAAAAAAAGGTAACACATACCCTAAAGGGGTATGAAATCAACCATTAAACAAACCATTAGGCTACTCATACCTTAAAGGTATTAAATACATGTCTTCCTGGAGCTCAATTTAAAATTTGGAGGGGAGGGGGGAAGCTGTTTAACTGGTAACTTAAAACACTGTTATACCAAAACAACGTTGCTGAAGTATTTGCACGATATTTCAAGAGGCAACAGGAAACCCTGCTTGCATGAGAATTTTGGCCACACAGGCTTCCAGGGCACTTCTCCACCATCTTCAGCCGTTTGGGATATATCTCAAATTTTTCCACTAAAGCACTGCCTTTCATTTCCAGTTTTAATTATGTTACTAAACACAAGTTCATTTTCGTCTCAATGTCAGTCCTTGTGTCAACAATTTAGCTCCAAAGGGCCTGCTTCCCCTTAAATTACTAAAGGACAACCTGAAAAATAACATTTTGCATTAAGAATTAATGCTTTTGAATTGTGGTGCTGGAGAAGACTCTTCAGAGTTCCTTGGACTGCAAGAAGATCAAACCAGTCAATCCTAAAGGAAATCAACCCTGAACATCCACTGGAAGGACTGATGCTGAAGCTCCAATACTTTGACCACCTGATGCAAAAAGCAAGGAAAAGATGTTGAAGTTGGGATGAGGGCAAAAGAAGAAGGGGGCAGCAGAGGATGAGATGGCTAGATATCATAACTGACTCAATGGACCTGAGTTTGAGCAAACTGGGAGATAGTGGAGGAGAGGTGGGGGTTGCTCAGAGCCCGGGGGTGCTCAGTCCATGTGGTCGCAAAGAGTTAGACAAGACTTAGTGACTGAACAACAATAAAAACTATTTAATACAGAATTTATAGCTGTGAGTCAGAATTAAGCAAGCAATAACTGAAATGAAGATTACATTTTTTTGATTGCTTTCTCAAGGTCTTGGCTTGACTTTGAGTCATTTTCTTTTCCACTGAACTGCGCATGTTGGTCTGTAAGAGACTACTGCCCTGATTTTTTTTAAACAAAATTTGCATATCAATATGAAACTCTTTTGTCCAAGAGAATCTCGTAAAATTAAGCACCTGACTGGATAAATACGTAAGGATAAACAAAGCAGTATGAGTGTCACAAGGTCAAACAGAAGCTGAGCACACCTGTACTGTGTTGTGTCACACATTAAGAAAAATATACTGAAGCACGTTCAGAGATCTACAGAACTCTTAACTCAAAACCATGCTACCTAAGAGCAAGAAATGGAGGTATGCTTAACCTGTAGGAAAAAAAAAAAAACAAACTGCATTTGAAATTGATGCAGTATAAGAGCCATCTTGGATCACCTGCAGGCTATGGTATTTGAAGGGAATCAGACTTGCTCGATGTTCCCAGAACTGAGACTAACATGAGGCAGCAATAAAGTACAGGATAAGTATAGATCTCAGAGCCTTCAAGAGACTCAAACCCTACAGGAGACCTTTAATAAACTATGTGATATTAGAAATACATGTGATATTCTCAGACATCAATTAATCTTGTATGTAAGATGAAGGTTCTAACTTGGCTAATTCCCAAGGTAATCTTCAAATAAAAAATGACATGGAAGCATATTCTGGATCAGCTTCTTGCCATCAGAGCATCCTGAACATGGAATGAGCTATCTCACTGAAGTCATGAGTGCTATCACTAGTTCACAGCAATACGATCATGTGCTCTGTATAAAGGAAAAAAGCACAACAGATAGCACAGTATTTTAAGTAAAAGCCAAATATCCACAAGCTGGTATTCTTGTAAAAAGAATTTAAAAGATAGGATGGAAGAGTATTGTTTTTATGTTGCCATCTACTGAGTAAATTTTAATAACGTAATTTTAGGAAAAAAAAATCCTAAATCATATTTCTAGCTCATCTGTACTGAATGTTACATCTTCCTTTGTTTCTAGATATATTGAATATTACACTAACTTTTGATTCTTTGAACCCACTTAATATACCTTATGGGATAACCTTATAAATATCTTGTCTGAACAATTTTGTATATACTAGCCAACAATATTATTTCTTAAAGACTCCTCTGAGTTACAGTGAAAGTGAATGTTTATAAAACTCAAATTAAATTCTCAAACCAAAGTTAAAATTACTCAGTACAGCTAGTTTTCTACATTTAGGTTTATGTAATAAAAATAGGCATATACAACCAACAACCAGGGAATAACCTCACGAAATATGTACTCAACTTTCCATGTATAGTATTTTAACAGTGCTCAGCACATAAGAAATACTAAATTAAGTATGGATCATAAACATTAAGAGAACAAGCGTAGGAGATGCCTGGAATACAGTAGGCCAGGTACAGAGAGTACAATGTAGATAGATGTATGTTCCTAAATTCACTCCAAATAAATTGGTGGCTTATCCATTGCTCTTCTCTGGGGGAAATTTAAAGAAAAATTCTTTCCCTAACTCTACATCTGTCTGAAAATCCAAGGAAATCTGTTTTAGGTCACTTTATCATCAGATATTACATTGAAAATATTTTGAACATTTTCTACCTACATGCCATACCTTACCTCGAGTAGAGATCACTTTGATCACAATTCCTGAAAACTCCGATGCACACTTCAAAGTTCCCTAGCATTTTTTTTTTTTTTTTTACTGCAGTAATCTGATTACCTTAGATGTACATTTAAGTGGGGAAAACCTTTAAAGAGCACCTATGTGCTTATTTTGGAAATACAAACCTTTCACATTTCAAGACTAAGCTAATGTGAACTTTTTTAAATGGGAAATTAAAATACCTGAATTTTTTAAATCAAGAAATTGCTTAGGACATCTAGGCACTGACATTTTGCTCAAGTGTTTCAATACAGCAAAATCAAGTAAGATTTATGGATATATTTACAATAAGCTACAAGGTCAGTACTTGTAGTCACACTTATTGACATTTATCTTCTTTAAAACAGAAGTTATTAAAAAAAAAACTTTCTTTACTCAAATTAAGAAAAACTATTTTATTCTATAGCTAGTCCTAAGAATCATAGTGAAACAATAAGCCTAGTTCTTATACCTCAAACATAAAGCCATGTTTAATATTAATAAACGTTTTCATTTTGAAGCTACTGATAGTGTAGAGAAGAGTTCATGTAATGAAAATTATTTTTAAAATTCTGATTTCACCACTATTTTTACAATATGTTTGAAATTTCCAGTGTAATGCTTTTATTTAACACTCCCTACCCTACATCTTTTAAATACACATAGTTAAGTCTTCTAAATTCTTTTGTACTCAAGGAAATATAGCCTCCCATCTTTCATAGAAATACATTTTGTCTGTGAATCTTTCAATAGCTTTAATTCTAAAAACAAAATTTTATCCACAGTATTTTCACTCATCTTTTCCAAATTACTAGACTAATAAAGCCAAGAATTTTAGCTCCTCTCCCACACCCTAACTACAGTAGCTACTCTAAATCATAATTTCCTTTTATAATTATTTTTTTCAGAGTATAATTTCTTTAGAGAGCCAAATTAGGTCATTTTAATCCACAAGTTGTCATTAACTAAACTTATTTGTCACCTAGGAACCCACCATAAAGTTTTTTAAGTTTAGCAGTCTGCTTACAAATTTTCATCAATCCAAAAGGGAAATCTCCTCTTGTGTCTAGCAGACTCTGCATAGAAAAGTAAACTGTTCTAATGGCTCTAATTAAGTTTATGTAGATATAAAGACAAGAATCATGAAAACCAAATTTTATCCTTTCCCATGTTCTCTTGATATGGTTAAAAGAAAAAAAACTCTGTAAGTTAAGATTTCCCCTTCTACAACTACTTGTTCGAGTAGAACACCAAAATGTAAAATCCATTCTTCTCCTATTAACAGTATCCACTAATAGACTAGTTCTCCAATAAGTCATTATTCTCAAATATTCTTTTTCTGACTCGAAGAACTGTCTTCTGTATGCAATTTTCTAAGGGTCTATGTTTAGCAAGATCTCACTTTAAAAGACTTGAGTGTATTACTCCCAAGAGTTTTAATGGTTTGCAAAATCGATATACGAAAATGGCATCTAAAACAATCCAATTCTGGAAACAAAGCTAAGGTGAAGCTAATCAGTAAAGTGCAAAAACAAGACTAAGTAGATCATCTATTTCCTTAATTTGGCACTGTGTGACCCAATGAATAGTCATTTTAATTCAACAGTTTAAATCATTTTTTTCTCAAAAAAGTTTAAGACATACAAGGATATATATTCAGAAATACTTAGAGAAAGACACATAAAATTAAAATACATTTTAAAATACTGTTATAGTTTCCATTTTCTACTCCTGAAAGAAAAATAAGCCATTTATCAGTAAGTGCATTTTTTTCATGGAGAAAATATTTATTAGTTTTTCAAATGATCACATAATACAAATGTTACACAATTAGTCATTCTAGAAAAAAATTAGCTTATATTAATATTCATAAAATAAACACTGAAAAATATAGGATTGCATATTGTGACATGAAATATTTAAAAATCTGAAAGAAAATGAATCAAAATAAAAGTTTAAACAAATCAGTTCACATTAATATACATGAAATTTCACTTTTAAATAGCTTTCAGTGGCATGAGATGAATAGAAATGCACTTACATTTCTTTTGCACACTTTAAGGAACAAAGCTAAAATTTAATCAAAGCATGAGATGAATGGGATTAACAGACTAAATCATTTCTCTTCAAAACTGAAACAAAAGGCCATAAACTGGCCTTCAATTGCCTGAGTTCTTTCTAAAATGTTGAGTAGTTGTTTTTCAATTTATATGTGTTTGTAAAAACTATCTTATTAACTTTTTTTTTTCTTATTAACTTTTAACAAAAGCAAATCAAGAGTAAAAAGTTGTAATCGTTTATGGGAATTCAGAGCTCTCCTGGGAAATTTTAGCTCAAACTGATCTTTTAAACTTACTTTTAAGTACCATATATACAAAAGTTTATGTATAATTAATGAGGGGAAAACGCGTCCCACACATAGCCAACAAAGACTAAAGGCCAGGTTATAACCTAGCAAGTGTGGTTTCTAAAGCCTCTTAAGATTCCTAAAACAGTTAGATGCTTCCACCGTGTTATCTCTAGAATTTCTACTCTTAAAGTTTAAACCAAATAAAACAAACTGGCAGCATCGTGTAACTTTAAAAAACCTCTTTAGTAGCTTTCAACTGACTAGTTTAATAGATACTAAAAAGAGAAATAAAACATTTTGATAGCTACTTCCATCAATTTATCAAATCCATAGTTTGGATAACTTTCTTGCAACACTTAATTCACACACAGAGGCTTATTCTACTACTTGCCTTTGCTCTATAAAATATCTCTTTGTTTCAGTATCATTCAACTTTAGAATGCCTGCAAACGCAGAACAATACCTCAAGTTTAACAGATATTTACTTTGAAAGACTTAACTTAGAAGGTGCCTCTACTTCTATGCTGGAATCTGTTGATTCGACAAGAATAAGGCTCAAGACTAGAAAAAAATAAACCAAAAAAGTACATCCCAATATTAAAAGTAATTTAGGAATAATTAAGATTTTCACCCTTTACTTCCTAGTTCTTTTCAGTGTTGGGCAACAAAAGACAAGTTTCATTAAGTTTTCTGGGTCTCTGAGACTACCAAAAAGTCTGCCTGCTTCATTAGGGTGATTTTCAATCCCACAAATCTTTTAAGTGAAACAGATAGAGAGCTGTTTTTTAAAGAAAGGAGTCTCTCATGCTTCCTCTAGTTCAGTCTTCTGAATAGAAAGGAATAGTTTCATGGTCATGTAAAGTTCCAATCTGAAAAAATTACGTCATTATTTGAGCCTTTCCATTTCCAGATCAAGAGTACACCAGAGAAAATCTTAAAAGTTTATCAGTGACAAGATCAGGTGGCTCTCTCATCCTTGTGTCTTCTAGATATAGTGCATGGCTCCGTTCACCACTGCCTTCCAAACTGCAGTTGCTGCATGTGTGACAGATATCATCCATGAAGGCTCTGCTAGAGTTCCTTTGGCTGAAGGAGGATGTTTACCAGTTGAAAGAAATCTGGGCAATTAGAGAACAAATAAACCGGTCTCCCATTATCAAGATACCTGGAGTCACAGAAGGAATCCACCAAGGAAAAAATGAAAACTTGCCAAAGGCACCAAAGTTCACGTTCTACCCACTATAGATGATAAGAACTTCCTGAAATCAAATCCTACCCTTGGCATCAAAGATACTAACAGAAAACTCTATTAACGCCATGGGGAAAATCTAGGACAAGGTTCTTTTGCCACAAATAACATTATTCCTAGGGACTGGAAAACTACTTGTGAGTATATTTAACAAAGCTTTCAGGGATAGTATCTCCTGAAACATATTCATTTGTTTGTATCGTATTAAAGAATGAAGCCTAGATTTGACAGTAAAACCATAATGGTACTATCATTGCATCTTGTTAAAGATCTACCTGATATGAAGTCCTAAAGTTCAACATAGGAAAATAGACCAAAAAGTTCTCACTAATAGGGTAGGATAACACCTGGACATCAGACGTGTATATCAGGAAAATTCAGATGTCCAGTTTGCCCAAAAACAAAATACAGAAACTTCTTAAATAGTGGAATATAAAAGAGCACTGAGAAGTACACTACTACCAGTAAAGGTTAAAATGGGCAAATATTTCCTTTTAAAAATTCCTGTGGACTACACAGGCATTCATCAAATCAGTGCCCCCACATCAGCCACTGCTTTAATTATCTGGAGAGAAAATTAAATACATCTTAAGTCTCTTTTCTGAAAGGGCACTAGTTAGCATTCTTAGAAAAACAAACAGATTGCAGCCCCACTTGGTTCTTCTATGAACCCAAGGAGTAAACAACAGAATTACATGGGCAATGGAAGAACACTCCAGTCTATAAATAAACCCAAGTAAATAATGGAAAGCACCCACTTGTTTATTACCCTTTCCCAACTCTCTCCAGAAGCTGGATATTCTGCCTCCAAAGGTTCAGTGGAGAAAGTGGACCCCTGACGTCAAAAGCTCTCCGTGGTCTTGGCTGTATCTGTGGCTCTAGGATCACTCCTTGCACCTCTGGTAGGAGAGAAGCACTGAAATAGAGAGCTGAATATAGATTTAAGAAAAAACTCTTATTAAGAAATTACATTCTCTGGTCATTGAGCTTGTAATGACTTATCCTCAGGACAAAAAGGGGCTGCCTCTGGGCACACATTCTTCTGTGCCTTCTTAATTTGAATTTTAGAAGCCTTTCACCACAAATGATTAATTCTTCAGTAACTACTAAGAAGGGAACTAGCTTGGTCTAAGTCATAACACAGGGTGTGACAAACCACTCAACATCAAGTGGAAGACCAAATACAAAAATGATAAATTAGGACTGATAAACAAGATCATAAGTGTCTTAAAGGGACAGGCAAAGGCACTTGACCTCAGATATATTAAAGGAGGAGTCCCAATTAATTCTGCTGTCAAAGAGAAGACGATGGATTGAAAAGCAGAAATAGAATAATCAAGCATATTAACAGGAATACCACTAAACCTTGGGAATTGCCTTAAGAAGTGGAATTTGTTCTCAGTTTTTTAATTCTTCAGTAATTTAAAGAATTAATCAGACTACAGTCCCTTATTATAGCAGTATAAAAATACACCTGAATTTTATCAAGCTATGCCTACTGTCACTGAAAAAGATTTATTCTTCAAGCACTCATCCTTTAAAGTGGGAGGGTAGAATAGTGGACATAGGCAATACGGACTAAAAATCCTTTTCAAACATATGATCATTTGGTTTGGGGTCAAGAAGGACCAGGAAATAATCATTAATGGCTTCAATGCAGAAATTAAAGTAGTTAAGATATACCCAAATAATAGATGATGATAAAGATACTGGAAAATAGTTCACTTTATTATAGAAATAAGGTGAACAAGAGAAGGAAGTTCAAAGCACATAGTATCTGATCAAGGAAAAGCTGAAAGGAGAATAAGATAGGCAGATATATAATATTTAAAGTTAGAGGGACTGCAGGATAAATTTTAACAGCTGAAAACAGATCAATTGTATTCTGTGGTACAGAGTGATACATCCCTATTAAGTTTCAGATCTTATTCTAAATAGAAAGGTGCTGTATGCTCCTACTGTATGGAACATGGGCAGTCACTGTCCGACTTCAGGGACATGTTGTATTTGGGGATAAATTAAGAAAAAGTGCTATCAAATAATTTCTCTCTCTCTCACCCCAACTGGTCATCACAAGGGTTCCTTACCTGGTAGTGGAACGAGGACTGCGCTCTCTTGTTCTCTATCAATCAACTCACAAAGGTTATAGGTTCAGCACTAAGAAGGTAGCAACCAACCAAAGTTAGTTTTAATGCCTTCACTTCCTTCTGGCTCTGCCGGCCAGTTTGGAAAAATGCCAACAGCTGAAAAGGAATGGTTATTCCATTACCTAACAACAATTAGAGTAAAAAAAAAATTTTTTAAGCCTGAAGATGAAGGAATGAGGTAATAACCCTTTGGTACCTTAGGAATATATTCAATTCTGTACAAGTGAGAAATAAAAATGGTTCGGATTTAGAAAACCTATAAATTTAACAATCAAATCTATAATTTCCAAAATTTAAAGAAATGAAAAAAGAAGTAAAAGGAAGTCAAGGGGGTGAAACTGTCATCTAACAAGAGATCAAATAAATAACTACAACAGTATTTTATGAGTTTATGTGGCAGCTATCTTTTCATTTCAAATTTCCAACAGACTTTAAATCCCAGGGTCTTTAAACAGTATTTTACAGTAAAATCACATTAGGAGGAACGTGAGGGATAACAAGAGGAAAAGAGCACCAAAAGAAAAGATCTGAATATTCAATCTCTCAAGAAAACAAAATCTAAATAGGTATTTTCAAAGGTCAAAAATCACAAATAGATTAGCAAAGTATTCCACAGCTGGAGTTCTTAAGGAGTAGCTCTTTAACAGATGAGAAAGGCTTAAAACTGATACATCAGAGGTATCTCATTTGTTTTCAGTGGACCTATACTGTGGAAACAGGTATGACAAAATCACTTTTAAAATTATTAAACAATCAACCTCTACCCTTTTCTAATCAATTTTCTTGACAAGTTATTTTTCATATCTAATATTTCAATATTAATCATGAAAACTTAAAGACTCCCAAATGAATGAGAGCTAAGTAAAACTTAACTAAGATACAGTTTAAAATATATTCAGAAACTATAAAGATATGATTTTCTAAATTTCTTAGTTTTTCTTCATTTTATAAATACTAATCAGTAGTATAGCAATATACCTGATTGAAAATACATGCAAAAAGGGAGCATTCCATTATGGAAAAAATTTACTCAGGGAATTCCATTATGGAAAAAAATTACTCAATTCTAAATTTAAATTTAGAAGCCCACTTCACTTTGAAAATGAGAAACAACTCCCAAGAAATCATTATCTTGCTCAGATTAATAATGGTCTAAATTTACAGTTTCTCCTTAAGTAGGAGCTCCAAATCCTTGAATTACCAGGCCCCACAGAATATATAAATTAAAAAGGCAACAAACTTAGATTTAAAACCACCCAATGTCCTTAGGTTAAGTTATAGGGTAAGTTAAATAAGAGAGCTGGCTGGAGAAATAGACCCACTTACGAAATTCTAAGTCGGGTTACTTTCAAGATATCACCTCTCTATTTTGCTTAAAGTATGCCAAAACTTGTGGATTCAACATATTCATACTCAAAAATGAACTAAACAGATTTCCTTAAATAGGAATTATTTGAATCACTGAGGAGAACTGTATCTCTCTTGCTTCAGGAATTAATTTATGAAGACTATGGATTGATAATCACTTACACAGAAAAATGTAAAGGCACTTTCAAAATGAGACCACTATTCAAACAAGAAAGAATAGCCTTTGCACGACTACTACTGATTGAGGCTCACAAGAAAGACACAGTAGGACCTAACCTAATTCTGTTTTAATAGACAGCATTCTTCGATGTGATGTTTCAAGAGGGAAAAAAGAAATTACTCCGCTTCAGGATTTACAGTTCAACCAGTAAAGAAGAAATTCCAAACCAAAGCTAAGAAAATCAGCAATGCTGAAATGTCACAAAAGAACTCAAACAAGGAGGCAGAAGGTCTATTCATCTATCATTTTAGTATTTTCCATTATTAAAGTTTAAAGATTCTTACTGAATATTAAGTTACATTCAAATTGGAAACAATCTAAGTATTTTATATATAAATACTACTCTTAAGAAACTCTCCTGAAATGTACAGACTATTTGCAATATTTGTTCTCAATACTAAATTACTAAATAAACATATAATATTTATTAGGTCTAACCATTTCTAATATCAATGAAAAGAGAGAAAGATTCACCAAATCATTTTTAAGCAATGAAATAGAAGGTAACACATTTCTACAAAGACTATGATTTCTATTCTCTTGTGTCATAGAAGACTAATTTAAGTCTAAATTATAAATTTACAGATAATTCATAAAACAAAACATCTAAGAGTCACATGGTGGCTCAGATGGTAAAGCGTCTACCTACAATGCGGGAGACATGGGTTCGATCCCTGGGTTGGGAAGATCCCCTGGAGAAGGAAATGGCAACACACTCCAGTACTCTTGCCTGGAAAATTCCATGGACAGAGGAGCCTGGGAGGTTACAGTCCAGGGGGTCGCAAAGAGTCGGACACGACTGAGCGACTGCACTTTCACTCTAAACTGGGAACGTGACACAGAAATATCTTCTTCTCGTCTTTTTTCATTTATTCTTACTAGTTCTAAGGCATTTCTGCAAAGAATAAGAATTTCCCACAAATCCCTTCACATGTCCAAATCAGGCCCAACTGGCATTAAGAAGAAAATGAAAGAACATCTTTAAGAGAAGCAGTGAGTCTTTGCAACTCTAGCCCCTATACACACTTGAGTTAAATAAATTCAGTAAAGGTTTTATAAATGAATGAAGCCCACTGGTCAAAAAACAAAAAGTTAAGGAGAACTCTATCAAGCAGCTGATGTCTAAAGTTAGGCTTTTTTTATCCTAAAGGAAATAAAAATCATCGTAAGTATTAGTTTCATGGATTCGCTTTTTTTGCGGGGGGGGGGGGGGGTTGTCCATCAGCATCTAGGGTTAACTTCTACGAATGATCAATCACCTGAAACTTCACAGGTATTATCCTGAGGTGACACAAATTTTAGCTAAATTTAAGACCCATTATAAATTTTCTAATGTTCTTTTCCAGACCAAAATTAGTAAGAAAACAAACTGGATATTGCCAAAACATCCAATTTCACTTTTAAATTTTAAAAAGTGAGAGATCTTGTCAAAAAGGCAGACAGACAGACAAAGCCCAGCTTCCTTAGAATTAGTTAGCCACAGTATTGTGTTGTATCTGGAGGAAAAGGCGGTATCCCCCATCCAAGTACTAATGATGCCTGACCCTGCTTAGCTTCCGAGAAAAGGTTATAGCTAAACCACAACCCTGTATATATTATCAAAGGGGATACACCTTTGATACTATAAATACTAAAATAAGGAAGAAAGCCTGGAAATTAAGGAACATAGAGCATGGAAAGCAATAACCTAACAGAGAAGAAAATATAATGAGAAAGAAACCTATTAGATTATTTTAAGAATCTAACCAAATTCCAAGATTTATCAATATATTTTTTTCTTCATCCTTTTGGAAAAGATACTAATCCCAAAATTTGGGGCTCAAGTTACTCTATTTTTAGGTTTAAATATTAAGTATTTGTTAAAAGAGAGAAAAGCAATAGCTAATCCAACTGTGTCTTCAGGTTCTTAAGATAGGGAAATAAAAAAGGTAAAAAAAAAAGAAAGAAAATGTGCAATATATTTTTAGAGCAGTTAATGCACTATAGAATGAAAGATAAAAGGCAATCCTAAAACTATATATCAACTATAAAAAAAGTCAAATTCAGAGTCAAGCTGCATTTAAAAAGGCAACTTCAGGGTCAAGACAACTAAACCCAGGAACATTTAAATTTACCACTGCCTCCTTTAAATGAAAAAGGCTTCTATATTTCAAAAAAAGAAAATCTTAGTGAAAGTAATTTTATGTTAAAATTAATGGAAATATGATGAGAAACAATATTGACACAGTATTAAAATATCTCCCACAAGACACTTATTATTTACATTGGAAAAAAGTAAATTAATAGTGTAGAAACCTGACAGACACTTCCTTAGCCAAATTAACTTTTATCACCACCGGTAACAGGACAAATCAGTACCACGTACCTCCTGATACAATGTACTGATAAGGACATAACATCACTTCAGTGGAATCTTTTCCAAAAATGTTTAATTCTCAATCTGATTATGAAAGAACATGAGACACACAAGTTAAGAAATAGTCTAACTAACCAGTACTCTTCAAAAATGTCACGGTTACAAAAGGCAAAGAGAATGAAGAACAAGCCCAGACTGAAGAAGATTAAACAGACATGACAATTAAATACACTGTGAAATTCTAGATAGGATCCTGGACCAAAACAAGGTCATTTAATGGACTATGATCAAAATGCAAATAAACTTACAGATGGTTAGTATTAACTCCTGATGTCTACATTTGTTCTACAAATATTAGCAAAAGCTGGGTGAATTCTATGTACTATTTCTGCAACTTTTGGTAGACCTAAGTTTGTTTTAAAATAAAATTTAAAAATACCAAATAAAACAAAAGGTTCTGAATAATTTGACATAAAGTGCACTCCAATCTTTCTTTAAAAACTAACTCTAGTAGAAATAACAGCATTAATGTTCTGTACTAACATCAGACTACTAATCAGATAGTGATAGTCTTGCTTATGCTTTTTAATTTTTTTGATAAATAGTTCTATAGAGAGAACTCTGATTTGGAAGAAATCAGAGATAAAAAAAATCTTCTACAAACAGAGAAACTGAATTATGTTTATGTTAAACTAGCATGGAAATGAACTTTGGACTAAAGCAAGCATATAGGAGTAATTGGCTAAAAAACAAAAAGTCTTCAGATTTTGAATTACTACATGTGAATTTTTATTACTGCATAATAAAAAATGCAAGGAATAAAAATTTGTGCTCATTTTTCTTTAAAATTTCCATAAGAAAGTATAGTGCCATAAATATCCCTCTTACAATTTTTTTTCCTAAAAATCAAATTACAAAATTCTCAATTAATAAACCTTCACTTAAAAAATCAGTTACAAGCAAATATTCGTAACCTGTTTGTTTTTTTAACACTTATGGAGAGCTCAGTATACAGCTATACAGTACGCGTTTTATATATATGGCCTCTCTCAACCTCACAACTCAATGACATATAATACAATCATCACAAGTTTACTGAGAATAAACTAAGGCACAAAGCAGTAAAGTTAACACATCTAAGATCACAAATCTAGTAAGTTGTTAGACTAGGAAACAGAAAACCAATTTGTCTCCAAGATCCTGAGTTTATACTTTTCCAAATTATATTACTTTGATTAGCAATATTTGTTTTTAAAATACTTAGAATGTGATAAAATGCTAGAATAAATGCTTTAAGTAGAACTGAAATTTTCTCCTTCTATTTGTTTTGCCATTTCTACCAACCCAGGAAAGTCTGCCAAGGCAAAAAGACTTAGAAATAAAGTATAGCAAAACTCAGTATCAGCACCATAAATAACCTAGAAACAGATGTTTCTACAGAACCTAAAAGGCCTATATCTAAAATCTGTTGAAATGGTAATTCAAAATTCTTCTCATCTTGAAAGATCTCCAAAAAAGCAAGATGCAGAATTTTAATTTCTAGTTTACATGTCACATGTATCTATTAACCTGCCTAACAAATATATAGGACAGTCTCTTAAATGTATAAAAACCTCATAAAAAGTTCAATGAGTTTAATTATCTTAATGTACTTTAAACATTATATTTAAGTCATTAAATATAAACATTAAATAAACATTATATTAAGTTATCACTTATGAGCAGTGTAAGAATAATGATCTAGCAGTAACAACTGGATTTTATTCTCTACTAATTCAGAGCTCAATTCTGCTACTTAGAGAAGTCTTTCGTTTGTTAGCATATATAATATTTTGTATGGCTGTTGTAGCTGTCCTAAATTTTAACGTATTTTTAAAATTATTTACAGATGGCTTTCATTATTTCTACTCAAATGCTTCTGTATATAAAAACAAGATCAAAGGAAGGTCATTCCCTTTCTCATTCCAATGAAATCTAATAAAAATCAATATAATATCTAATTGTGAGTGTGATATGAGAAGCACTCAGTAGTTTATACAAGAACAAGATGCTTTCAAATTCCTTATCAACAAAGCAAGGAAGGTTTTTTAAAAGACTGGAGAATTATTTAATTATAAATAACACCTTTAATCTACTCTTATATAACTTGTCTGGCCATTGAGCCTGCAGTGACAAAAAGAAGTCATAGATGGTATCCTGAACTTCTGGGCTCATATCAGTCAGTAAACCATCAGAAATTAAGAAAGCCCAAGTTTGCCAAATACTTATGAGGTATTTAATACCTACATAGTAATGAAACTACAAACCAGGAAAAGAAAGAATGCCCAACCTGATATGCTATACTAAATTTATATTCTGGGGAAAAAAAAAAAAAACCATTAATCCTGATATTTTACCAACCATTCACAGCTTTCACAGACAATCCTACTTTCCAAACATTTTAGAAATAAGATTTTATAGTCACGATCCAGGTCGTGAAAATGAAAATACTGCCAAAAAAGAAAATGGTGAAATGGTATGAAAGGAAAAGAACATCATTATCATCAAATCAACTTTAGAAATGTGATTTGACATAAAAGAGATACATGAAGTTTAGTTAATACCATGAGCGTTATCCATACAACTTTCTAAGTGAAAGTTAAGTCGCTCAGTCATGTCCGTCTCTTAGCAACCCCATGGACTACAGCCTACCAGGCTCCTCCATCCATGGGATTTTCCAGGCAAGAGTACTGCAGTGGGGTGCCATTGCCTTCTCCAACAACTTTCTAAAGGCCACCACAAATCTTGGATGAAGGCCTTGTAAGTGCCACTATTACCACAACTCAAGTTTTCAACTTAGTGAGAAAACAACAAATGTGAATATAACTTCAAGAAATAAAATTCTTGTATACCCCTTCACATGTTTAAATAAGGCACTTCTTTAAGTTTTATTCAGAATACCAGATTATAGTGTTTGAGTTGGAAAATCTTTTTCCATTCCTCCTTCAAAACTTGAATCAAGTCTCTGATAAACACAGCTAGTACTTTAAAAATTCTGACTTCCTGCTGTTTTATGGTGGTCTATCGTCAAAGTTATTCCCAAAAAAGCCAGAAAATACCTTAATCTACCAACACTTCTTCAGGAACATCTCCAATATCCATTCTTTTCACCTCTTTGATAAATCTTTTAGTCTCCAAGAGACTTCCGTTATTCTCAGAATTTGACATCATTTTTGGTACCACTTATTCCATTGCTGAAATAAATGTTTAACACATGAAATAGATAAATGAGAGTGCAAATGTTTAATTGGGTCCTTTACTTTGTTAGCAATGTCAAGTTTTAACTCTAAAACCTAAGAAAAACAAAGTAAAGTAAGTAAAATGTCCTACGTTTTACTAACTGAAGCACAGAACAAATTCTGATTAGCATCCCTATCTCTGAGTTCATGGAGTTAACTAGTTCTTTCTCTCCTATTTACAGATTTCCCCTAGGAATATGCTAACTCATATGAGGCCCATCCTTAAGGTCTGCAAACCATTTACAATGACAGGGCCAATTAAATGAGGCTGCAAATATGTCAGCCTGTACTTCTCACAATATGTTCTTAACCTTCTGCCAGATGGTATATATACTCGGTATATACTTTCACATGACAACAATTATACTTTTATTTCTAATATAAATCAAATACTTAAGAGAAAACAAGGTGGTATAGCAGAAAAAGAACCGCTCACGTAGAATAAATGAAGGGACGGGATGCACTTGAAGCCTGACATCACTTAGTTATACGACCCAGAATATTCCTCACATGTAAAATCAAACAGATCGACATTTCCCAAAGTATGTTCCAAAAAACACAGGGTCTACAAGACACTAATAGGCGCTATATGTTCAAATGAGTTGTAGTCAAGAAATGAAACTGTCTTCCTTCTGCAGAATCTCTGTCTTCAATAAATTAAAGTACAATGTCAGTCTCCAAGATGTATACAACAAAAAGCATTCTCCCCCAGATTCCAGGGCTCTAGAACATTTTTCTTTTTACATGAAGAACCAGCATTCCCAAAACATTAGTTTTGAAACTTTTAAACTAGATTCCAAAATCCAGTTCAATGAATCTCTGAAACTTAGAAACCAGGTACTGACTCATTATCTTATTTAAAATAAACTGATTAATTCCATTCATTCTAAGCAGGTAAGTCTTCAGTTCCATATGGGACTGAGTATGGAACAGATGGTCTTCAGGACATTACGCCCGTCTAAAACAATCTTACAGCGAAAAAGTTTCAGAACCATTTGATTAGGGAAACGGTTTCATTTTTGGAGTATCAACAATCTGCCACATGACACTACATTCCTTCTACATATTCCCTGCCCCATTAAGAAAGAGGGAAGTATGCTTTTAACAACTTTTATTTCCATGAGTTCCAGAACTCTGAAGCACTTCTCCAATAGTCAAGCTACAGTCCAAGCACCCTGGGATTCAGCAAAAGAATTAATTGCAATACTTTCATTATAAATTCACTTTTCTCTTACGTATCTGGAATGGTGATACTAGATATACATTGTTCTTAAGAGAATTAAGAAGGTATTCACTCCTCCTGCATGCATTAATTCCCTAATGGAGCTCCAGGTGAAAAAGGTTACCACCAAAAATGTCTCAAAGGCGCAGCACCACTTGTTTCTAAGGCTGTAGTAGGAAGAAAGTCTCTAAACACATAGACAAGTTTGTAATTTCAATTTACAGTAGGTAAGAAAGGAATCATTCTTATTTGGCACAGTAAGAGCAGCAGCTACCGTTTACCAAAGACGTGAACTTGCTGCACTACATTATCTCCTTTAATCCTCCCATTAACAGTGCAAAGGTAGCTAGTACTCCCATTTAACAGGTAAAGAATTTGGGCTTACAAGTACATTTACAAAGGTCAGACAATGAAGAGATAGCATAAACAAGATTAGACACCTGATCTGAGGCCAAGGATAATGCTCGTTAAACTCCACCTCATTATGCTCTATGCTCATTAGTCCACAGCCTAGATTAATCAACCTGTGTGAACAGAAGAGCTGTCATGCACATCACACACAGAATAACTAAGCATAATTAACGTGGAGTAAGTCAGAAGACGTACAAGGTTTTAGGATATTTCTTCGGGGTACAAGACAAAACTGTTCAAGACCAAAATTATGTCTTTTTCCCTTTGCATCCTTAGTATGTTTGCTCAGTGTGAACATATGTGTATAACAAGCATTTAATAAATATTTCTTAAATAAATGAATCATCACAAATATCAAGAAAGAACAGAAATATGATAAATATAAAAAGACTTCTGGGCTAACAGACAACTGCTTAAATTGCTTATTTTTCTAAAATACTTCATACAGCTAAAAACTATCACCAGATCGTCCTCTTGCCCGACCATCCCTTTTACTGGCCTTTCTACTTTTGTTTTCCCCCCCTTTTCATGTTTTGAACCTCTAACTCAACCATTTGTATTAACTGCATTTAAGTCATATATTCATAACACAACCAGGTTTTTAAGCCGATGTGTTCACTTTTTTTTTTTTTTTGCGTATGGATCAATTTCTTAACAAGCTAACTGAAGCTACTGGCAGATTCTCATGAGCTAAGAATCTGAATGTAACTAGAGACATACCTAAACTTTCATATAAAGAAAAAACAAAGTGAGTCTGTTAGCCTATCCATTTCAGAAGGGTAACCTAACCTCATTGATAATTTTCTCTTTTTCAATGTGACTGCTTCAAGGATTGGGAAGAGCGGCAAATTTAGGCTCTTGAAAGCATATCAATAAGCAAAATGTCTAGAAATGCAATCAATTGTACAAGATGTGAAAATTACTGACTTTTAGCAGCGTTGGCTATTTCATATTACTGGAAAGTGAAATTATGGAACATGTGAATAAGATTTGTACTATGTTACTATTAAATGATAAATTACTACTATATCCTTTAAGATATACTTTAAGGTAAGATATCCTTTAAGATATCCTTTACTGTTAACTACAATTTTAAAAAATTCCAATTGTTTTCTATAGTTCCACTGTTTATAAGTGAATCAGGAAAATATAAAAATTAAGGAAAGCAGCTTTACTATAAGACATGAGTTAAAAGAATAACTAATGCAACTGTCTAAGACTTAAAAATAATACTCTCCTAGGTTAATGAGCAAAAAAGACTAGTAAATCTTGTTTTTCAACTTAATATAAAAATGTTCATGTAAATTAATAATTTTTATTCCAATAATAATCGTACAATGTGAACATAAGCTGTCACTGTACAAAATTAAAGATCTGAGTCACAAAGTGCTATTATAATTGGATTAAAGAGTTTTCTATTTTGAAAAGTACTGTAATTTGATCACATGAAACCAAAAATAATCTGAATTATCAATAGCTTATAAGCTTGTATTTAAAGCTCACTGAGATCAATACAAGGCTACCCATCTGATCTATTAAAATGTTTACCATAAAACTACCTCTATGTCAATTTATTTTTCAGAAAGTGGATTCCACTTAAGCAGATTTTCTAATTAAAGGCTTATTCTTTAGCAAAAACTTGGAAAACTTAAATAATTTTGAGCAGAAAATGCTTTCAAATGTATTAAGAAAAAAAACAAAATTAAGATTGAGAGGATCATCATTTGAAACACCAGTCACTGTACCACTCGATAACCAACAGGAAGTGTATAAGGCCAAAGAGCGCCATACTCATATGCTAAAGACTGCTGTTTTTGTGGCCTGCATTTGTGCTTTTTTTTTTCAAATTTTAAACTTTTTATTAATGAAAGTGAAGTCACTCAGTCGTGTCCAACTCTTGTGACTCCATGGACTGTAGCCCACCAGGTTCCTCCGTCCATGGGATTCTCCAAGCAAGAATACTGGAGTGGGTTGCCATTTCCTTCTCTAGGGGATCTTCCCAACCCAGGGATCAAACCCAGGTCTCCTACACTGCAGGCGGACTCTTTATAATCTAAGCCACCAGGGAAGCCCTTTTATTGGTATAGCTAATTAACAATGTTGTGGTAGTTTCTGGTGAACAGCAAAGGGATTCAGCCATACATATACATGTATCCATTCTCTCCCAAACACCCCTCGCATCCAGGCTGGCACATTACGTTGAGTAGAGTTCCATGTGCTATACAATAGGTCCTTGTTGGTTATCCATTTTAAACATAGCAGTGTGTACATGACCTGCCCAAACTCCCTAACCCTCTCTTCCCCCAGGCAATCATAAGCTCCTTTTCTAAGTCTGGGTCTCTTTCTGTTTTGTAAATAAGTTCATTTGTATCAATTCTTTTTAGATTCCAGGTATAAGGGATGTCATAGAATATTTCTCCTTCTCTGACTTACTTCATTTGTTATGACACTCCTCAGGTCCAAAGTAGTATTAAGTATCAATACTACTGGCCCTCCCCATCTGTGGATCCCACATCCTCGGATTCAACCAACCAGAGAATGGCCGAATCCATGGATATGGAACCCACAAAGACAGAGAGCCAGAGTGGTACATGCTCTGGAATCAAATCACCTGATGAAATACTAGCTCCATCACTTAGTAGTTACGTGACCAACTTCCTTGACAATATTTTACCTGTAGTAGTATGTCAGCCAATAATATAGTGAAAGAAATTTTAGAATCATCTGTCATACAATCCTCAGGTCCCCTATGATTTTATCATCAACCTTATACAAATTTACAAAAAAAAAAAAAGTTAAAGAAGTTGCTACTTCATATATTCCTTACCTTCAGTAAATATTAAACATACTTGATACTGGGGCTTCCTAGGTGGCACTAGTGGTAATGAACCCACCTGCCAATGCCAGAGACATGAGACATGGGTTTGATCCCTGGATGGGCTGATCCCCTGGAGGAGGGAATGGCAACCCACTCCAATAATTCTTCCCTAGAGAATCCCATGGACAGAGGAGCCTGGCAGGCTACAGTCCACAGGGTCGCAGAGTTGGATAAGACTGAAGCACCTGAGCACACACCCAAGTATGCTTGTTCCTAAAAGAACTGGGAAGAGGGGATATATGTATACTTACAGCTCATTCACACTGCTGTACGGCAGAAACCAAGACAACATAGTAAAGCAATAGCCCCAATTTAAAAATAAATTTTAAAAAAGGACTGGGATGCAGTTTAATATTTGGTTTATTACTATGGGATTCAAGAATGGAGGCAGAAAACTAGTTAAGATACCTAGCTTGGACTCACCCTACACCTCCTCACTCTAGATCTACCCTTCCTCCCTAGAATCTCAAAACAGGTAAATTCCCAATAAGATATATATCCAGTTGTACAAACATAAATCCTGATGTCACATAGGAGAATAACTGGTAAGTAATGTTTGATAGATCCCGAAAGAAGAGAATAACACAATGAAAATGAAGAACAGCTTAGGAATCAGTGAAATCCCTTATGTTAAGATTCTATGATACCATGGAATATCCACCAAAGACAAAAGATAAGGCTCCATGCTTGACTCTGGAAGAGAAGTTAAGATCAACTGTAAGTGATCAAGCCTTTTAAAACAGGACAAGAAGGAAAGACTCAGACATGAGATGGCTCATTAGCACCTGATCAGCAGACAGCACTGGAGCCAAAACCAGAGATTTACTCAATTCACCTGATCACCTTGCACCCCAAACAATACAGTTGAAAAAACAAAAATCAAGCAAAAAAGGTTAACTAAAAAGTAGCATTTTTTCCAAAATAAATTTAATAAGGTAAGTTTCACTGAATCAGTTCAGTTCAGTTCCTCAGTCGTGTCTCTTTGTGACCCCATGGACTGCAGCACGCCAGGCTTCCCTGTCCATCACCAGCTCCTGGAGCTTACTCAAACTCATGTCCATCGAGCTGGTGATGCCATCCAATCATCTGAATCTCTGCTGTCCCCTTTTCTCCTCCCGCCTTGAATCTTCCCCAGCATCAGGTGCCCAAAGTATTGAGAGTTTCAGCTTGAGAATCAATCCTTCCAATACCATCTCTCAAAAGTAAATTTTAAAATTGGAGAGTATTTCCCTCAATAAAGAATCCCAGTCATTTTTGAAAATAGCACACCAAAAGGATACAGCCAAGAAAACAAAATTACATTAAAAGCATAAGCAAATACCTCCTTATGAAAGAAAGTGGTTGTATTAACAATTCCTAAAATAGAGATTTAAAACATCTAAAATGAGAAATCAGCTTTGATACAATTATTTGATTCACTGCATTGAAAAGATGATAAAAATATTTCAAAGAAAAAACTGAGGGGGAAATATTATAACAAAATATCCAAAAAAGTAGGTATCTACACAATACCTTGAACTGATAGGTAACTGACATGCCATTTATTCATCAATAATTTCACTAATATAAATATAAAATTATATAAAAATATATACAGTATATGATATACACTTTATAATATATAAAATTAAAATATAAAAATCATTGATAATTACTTAAATCATAGCATGTATTAGGGACTTTTTAGTACTGAAAATGTTCTCTGTAATATCTGTCTGTAGAGGCCTAACATTTATTTATAACACATTATGAATTTCTTACAGAAGACTCTGACTAGGAAAATGTGAAGCACTTCCCTTGAGAATAGGGAAAAAAAGCAACATAGAGCAGCATATTAAACAGTCCATGGTTAAATGATACAATGGTGGCAAATACAACTAAAAATACCATCTCTTTATACTTATCCATAGCTCAGTAATTAACACCATTTGGAATTTATTCAGGTTCATGCTTCCTTAAAATAATATACAAAACATAACCTAACTTTCAACTAGTGAGCATTCAATACGGTATCAAATTTCTCCGGGGTTTTCTTAAAATTTCCAACTCCGACTTTGCTGTCAGGTTGTGAACTGCTACTTTCTTACTGTCATCCTACATGCCTAAGAGTCCCGTTTTCCCCTTCCCCTCCCCTCATCTCCTTTAAGATGACAGAGCTAGTAAAAGTCCAAAAAAGGACCAGAGATACCATGCAAGAAGAGGAAACAAACAAAACAAAAAAAACCCACAGAACTTTATTTTATGATGGCAATTTCAAGCAGTTTCAGAAGCCAGAGCTGTGTTCTTAAATGATTAAGTTACCCACTCTGGATAAGTGGAGTGTTACCGTGTGTGGACTGGGTCCTTACCTTCTTAGCTTTCCTAAAGAGGCCAAGGTGACTGGTTCAAACCATTATCTCAGATTGCAACCACAAAGAGAATGTGCCTCTATCTTCACCAGTGATGGAAAGGGAATTACTGAACTTCTCATACCCCATTAAGAAAGGAAGCAACGAGACATCCAAAGTAAGGATGTGTTTCTTAAAACACAGCATTGATCAGGCCACTACAGGAACATAAGAAGGGCCCTCCATTCCAAGCCCAATTAAGTCCAAACTTGGCAATGCTGCCTTTAAGGCTTTTCAAAGTTAGCCTCATCTGCCATGTTCTTGTGTACAGACACTACCTCCTACCAACTTAGACTATGTCCTGTATTCTTTTCTATAAAACACTCTCCATACCTTGAACCTTTTGGGCTGTTTTCTCTGCTAATGTGACTTATATTACAATCCCCACAGCTATCAAAGTTCTCTCAAAAGCATGTGATCTTTACATTCTATCTCTCACCACTGCTTTAATAGTATCTCTCATGACACACCATATCCTACCTTGTTATACTTTTCCCATTTACTGGTTTTCTATCTCAAGTCATGCCCTAAAATGTTTCCAGAAGCTTGCAAAAATAGATGTAAATATTACAAGATAAAATAAATTATAAATGGGTAAAAAAAACTGACACAAAGGACCAAAAATAGGAGAAGAGTAATATATATTGAATCTGTTACCTGTTATTGCTTCCTTTCATGTATGTGTGTGTGTGTGTATATATATTTATTTATTCTTAAATTCAACTGCAGGCTCTCCTTAAGGATATAAATAGTGCTATGTATATACACGTAAATAAATTACATCCTTTCAAATACCCAGGAGATTCTGTAATCTAAGGACGATTTTAAAGCGTCCTCTTAAAAAAGCATATACCTTTGTATGTGTGAAGTCGCTCAGTCGTGTCTGACTCTTTGCAACCCCACGGACTGTAGCCTACCAGGCTCTTCCATCCATGGGATTTTCCAGGTAAGAGTACTGGAGTGGGTTGCCATTTCCTTCTCCAGAAGATCTTCCCGACCCAGGGATTGAACCCAGGTCTCCCGCATTGTAGGCAGACGCTTTACCATCTCGGCCACCTTGTATACCCGCACATATATGTGTATATTCCCAAATTTTTGAAATGGCAAACGAAAATGAAAAAAGGCACCAACATATAAAGGAATAAGTTTTGTGGCACTTTAGATGTCAATAAAATAATCAAGTTACATTTACTGTCAATGATAGCCTTAATGTTTTTCTCACTTTAAATAAATCTATACCATTTCCTTTTTGGTAGAGACTCTTGCCTGGAAAATTCCATGGATGGAGGAGCCTGGTGGGCTACAGGCCATAGGGTCACAAAGAGTCGGGACACGACTGAGCAACTTTTAACTCACTAGGAGTGCTCAGGGGATAGGAAGAAATAATTTCATCTCTTTCCAGTGCCTGGAAGAAACTGGCAATGGACTCTGGTTAGTACGCAAAGAAAGCACCTATGATCAATAACGTAAAGAACCCATCCTAGATATTTAGTTCACAGTTACTTGGATTTCCTTTCACTACTAAATATATTTAGGACACTTCTGCTTTGGATTACAAACACAGATAAAACCTATGGAGACATTAAACTGCCAAAATTGTACCTGAAGGTTAGAACCACTTATCCTTCAGATCTTTAAAACTGCAGCTATAAATCAATAGCTTTTCTGGAAAATCAGGGTTGTCTATTTCCTTTCTGACATAAGAGAAATGAAACATTGCTTTGAGGGAGGAGAAGCTAGAAAAGTGAATACAGTATTTTTATAAGTTGATAAATTTGCTAACCAAAGGGTTCCTGAACTGAATCATCTTACAATGAAAACCGCAATCCCCCTAATTTACTCCATTCATTAAGACTGCTTTAAGACAACTTTAAGACTGCTATGACTCAAGAGCACATAATCTATCTCAAATGGTTTTATTAAACCGTTGCCCCACAAAAATAATACAAGAGTAAGGTTTTATTACTATCACCACTAGAAATATATCATACCCATATGATAACAAAAATGTAATGCAAGATATTATTTCAACTGTACATCTATATGTTGTTTGACCAACTAGTCAATATGTGGCTTGTTGACATGGAGATATACACTAACCCTAATAACCAAAGAAATAAGGTAACTAGGAGAGCTGAGAGAGAACAAAGTCTCATCAACAGTGAGCAATTTTATAATCAATCCATCCATCTACAATTACGCAGAAAAAGAATACTCAGACACGTACACTGAGTACCAGGAGCTCCTCGCCTAGGTAGTAAATCAGTATTATAAAAATAATCTGGGCTGCCTGGAAAAATAAGATGCTATCTCATCTGTCTTATCCCCAGGAAGCTCAGAGTACTCTACTCTATGGCTCCGTGGATGAGAAAAGGCAATACCATTCACCACGATCTAATCCTTAATAAAATCAAGCTACAGTGAACCTTCTCCCCAGTCAACACAAATACAGTTTTAAGCCACGCAGCCAGTTTTAACACCGGTATGTTCACAAAAGGATATGAAAACCTTTAAAGACTCTTAGAACTAGCCTCTGATGACCCCTGAACTACAACAGATTTTGTATTTTCCCTTCTGTTTTTAATAACCCCAACCTTAAAAGGCCTCATCTCTTAATACCTTTTTACTCCCATTTAATATCCATATATAATCAATTAAACTTATTGCTAATTCTAATCACTGCCTCATATTTTTCATGATTCTTTGCCCTTAACAGAAACCATAACTTACTAGTTTAGTAACAAGTAACTACATTGACCAAAAGCAAAACAAGCGGTTAGGAATTTTAAACAAGTAATTAACTCAGTGCTTACTACACTAACAAAGGAAACTCTTAATACAAACAAGTGGCATTTTGCCAGTTAAATGTTTATATTTTAAACAGCTGAAACTGCTAAGAACTTTCAAGGTAATACTTAGATATTTGAGAATCATTTATGCTAAAGAGCTGAACCAGTCAAAAGGAGATAAAGAAAAATACTGACACAATGTAGAAATAAATGGGTTTAAGTTGGAGAACTCATCAATAAACATACATAAACAAAACATATGTGCAAAAATAAACAGAGATGCTTGTTAAAAGCAGCAAGTAAGCATTGCTTTTTTGCTCATAAACACAGAAAAAAGTAATCATTCCTCAATCAACTCTCTCTCAATCAACTCTACTAAAGGAGAAAATAGTGTTATCACATGATGTATCAAGAACTTATTTACCTTTCAAATATGTCATAATAGTGTTTTTAAAAAGAAGCTGTCCTTATGCCAACATTAAATTTTTTTTTCTTCACTTATTAAGCAGATTTTTACTGAGTACCTACTGTCAGATACTGACATATACTTTATATATATAGTAGCAAACCAAAAACTTGTTTGAGAAGCTTAAAATCAAACAGATAATCACACACAAATTAAAGGCTGTACTAAGCACTATAATATAACAAGGTGATTTTAAACAGTGTTAACAAACAATCTAAGTTTAGACTGGTATATCAGAGAAGGCCTCTTAAGGCGACAGTGAGGCTTTAGGGAGGAAAGGAGGAAAGATGACATAGAACACATTCTGGCTAAAACAGCCCAAGCCAAAGCCCGGAGGAGAGAGCAAGAAAGGATGACAACCTGAGGATCTGAAAGGAGGCAAATGGGACTCAAAAAGTGAGGGGAAGGAGCATATGAAGCCAGAAGGGAGCAAAAGCAAAATGGAATCATCTTAAAAGAAATGGAAAGGCTTTAGGGATTTGGGACAAGTGAGTAACTGAAACAGATTTCCATTTTAAGAATGTCATTCTGACTATAAGACACAAAATCAGAGAAAGGCAAGAATGTATGCAGAAAGTTGGTGAAGAAGCAACTGCAGTACTTTTTAAGAGTTGAATATGTTATCTTAGGCTAGAGTTGTGGCAACAGAGATAGCGAAAGAAAAGATAAATTCAAGATATATTTAGAAAGTAATGGTCAGAATGTAGAGGGTGAGAGAAAGGAAACTATCAAGAAATGACTCAGGCTCCTAAAGTGAAGAACTAGAATGAGGAGTAACATTTATTAAAATGAGGGTAACTAATACATTTGAGAGGTCAGGTAATAAGGAGGTTAAGGTTACGATCTGTTGAGACTGAGAAGCTGTGAGAACGCAAGTAGAGATAACATTAAGGCAAAGGACCACATCAGTCTAGAGCTAAGAAGAGAAGTGTGGTCTAGGGATATGCATTCAGAAGTTGAGAGCATACAGATCTCATCTGAAGCCACAGAACAGCCAACTACCTAGGGAAAAGGGAGGGGATGGGAAGAGGACACAAACCCAAAGAACTCCAACGATGAGTCTGACAGAAGAGCGGAACTGAAAGTAAAAGAGAATGGGTGCTTCAAGGAGGGAAAACAAAGCTCAACTAGACCTAATGAGAGGTCCAGTATGATTTTCGGGTCTAGCTGATAGGTAAGGAAGAAGTGAAGGGCTGGGGATGCAAGCTGAGGAAAAATGTCAACCTGGAATCCAAAACTCAGTATAGACAGATCACTCTTTTAAAATAACATAAACATCCTTTATCATTTTTCCCCTCGTGTCATTTCTTTTAATAAGCCACTAAAGCATATTCTTACCATGACATAGTCAACCCTAAAGACACAGTGACACAGCAAAAATCAACCACTATGGCTCAGATAATGCCACATATTTTTAATGACTTCATATTTTTAAATTGAAGTTTCTAAACAAAAAATAAGATCTATTTGCTTTGCAATACTGAAGTCAATGTTACAAAGACAGAATTTAGATTAGAAAATTAAAATGGTTTTCCTGAAAAGATAACTTTCATACAACTTTCCGCCCAAAATGTTAAAACTAATTCATCTAACATTTGTCTGTCTACTGTGTTTTCCAGGTACATCACTCTTATGACTCTGCCCACTTTTTTCCTCATCAAAGGGTCACAGGTAAATGTTGATATGTTCTAGGGCAATCCCATGATTTGTACTAAGACACAAATCAACGAGGCCTGCCTTCTTTTGGGTTTTCAGCCACTCTAATATTCCTTAGGGGCTTACCTCATGTTGGCTTTATGAGCAGTAGAAACAGCACCAGATTCTGAGTTAGAAAAACGACTTTTAATCCTTACTCTGCTTTACTGTTATGTGTGTAACCTTACACAACTCACTCGGTTTCTCTAATAAACCAAATAAGCTTCTGTTTATGCACCAGTAAATTAGAAAAAAACTTAATTCACAAGGTTGTTTAGTGATTAAATGCGATAATAAGTATTAACTGAATCTAATCCTAACATTTTAAATCACTTCTGTGAACTAAAATACCAAGTTATATGCCATTCTTATTTCTGCTGAATATAAGCCAAGCAATTCCACTCAAAATTTATGTACTAATTACAGATCAAATCTTGGAACATGAATCATTAAAATTAGCATCCTTCTTCAGATTTAATAGCATAGCATTCTACAACTGAAATAGACGTGTAAACACATTTATTTTACACTCCTTTCCTAAAAACCTCACAAAAATGACAGAAAAGGAATTTTTAAGATATAAAAAGCCATGAGCCCACAAAAATTGAGAGAATGGGTGAAAAGACAATAGCAACAAAAATTTGGAAGCTGGAAAGCAGATGGTTGAGTGACAAATGACTTAGCAAACACTAGGAAATCAAATCTTTAGCAAACAGTGGGGAAGCCAAGAACAAACCCAATTTAAACTGTAAAATCCCCAAAAGACTCAGGAATTGGCAGTACCACATACATCTGAAGTGGGATGTGGGGGAGAGAGAGTGCTAAAATAAGAAAGATTGTTTAAAAGTCTGTTTAAGAAGCAACCAGCCCCACAGATACCAACCACCCCTCCCTAACCCCAACAAAAAACTGAAAATACATTGTCTAGTGAATATAAAACACAAGATCCTGGGACTGAGAAAACGAGGCACAGCAACATGCAGGAGAGCATTCCGAAAACAAGCTGAGTGAGTGAAGAAACACATACAGAGGTGCCCGGACAGGTCACCATAGAGTGCAGCTAACAAAACCTCTCAGAATTTCCAATCAGCATTTTACTCCCCTACTCTCAGACACAACCACCACCTAAGGAAAGGCTGTAACACAAAAGATAAAGACCAAACAAATAAAAACTAAGAGTAAAAAATGGAGGACACAGATCACACATGGAGAAGAAACCTTAATGAAAAAAACAAAACTAAACTAACACTTATACTCAGCTAAGAGAAAGTACGATTGCTACCACAACAGGATAGATACTATTCACAAGGACCAAAGACAAAAGCTCTTGGAAATTTAATATATGATAATTTATGATAATAGATGAAAACTCAACAGCAGTAGAGCAAAAAGAAAAAGATGGAAAATAGCCAAGAAAATATGAGAAAGTCAGAAGACTGGTCAAGAAGGTCTATCATCCCAATAAAAGGAATTTGAGAAAGAAAAGAGAAATCGGAAAGAAATAATCAACAACCTCATTCAAGAAAAAGTCCCAAAACTAAAAGGCGTTTCCAGACTGAAAGGGCACACCAAGTATTCAGCACCCTGAATGAAAAGAAATCCACATAAGGAACACTCACTGTTAAATTTCAGAATGCTAAAAACAGATACACTCTTAAAAGCTTTCAGAGATTTAAAAAAATGAGAGAAGGGAAGAAAAGAGAATAAATAAGAGGACAGGGGTAAAAAGGAAAAACAAAACACACACAGGCCACATGTAATATCTGTAAGCCATCAGAACAGCTTCAAACTTCCCAAAAACAACATGGAAGCTAGAAAGCTATGGAGCAAAATTATAAAATAATACACTTTCCAATCCAATATCCTTTACCTAACTGTATAAGGGTAATATAAAGCCATTTTAAAATATCGAGCAAGCCAAGGAAGAATATGACGTGGGTCACTGAAAAATGGAGACCCAACCTCAGCACCCCACAATATTAGTAAGTCTAAAAGGTAATTAGTCCAGAATGAAGATCAGAGAAATATGAGAGCCTTCCTCAGAAAGATAAAAGAGGTAACAATACCCGATATGTCTGAACATCTCCAGGGACATGTGATGAAACGCTGAGTCAGTGATTACTACAGAGAAAACTAAAGCGGCAGGGAGGCGTGGAGACAATGAATTCCAGCCAGATCAGCCTATGGAAAAGCTAACAGTCAACAAGTCACATTGAGAACTGCTTATCAGCTCTTAAGTCTCCTACATTTAAGTACACCCAGAAGATCAAGAATTGCCAGACATCTGAGGAGAGGCTCTATCACAAAAGGTTAAACCCAAAACCCACAAAAATGGGAAGAAAGGCAACCTGGAGGAAACAGATGATGATGGAGGAAAGCTTGGGGTAAGGGAACCCACTACTAACATTTGTATACGTTAAACAATACACAGAAATATACATACAAGTATACCATACATACTAGATGGCTGGGATAGGAGGAAGGCAAGTGCAGGACATTAGACAGGCCAGGAAAAGTTATATTTTACAAGAAAACTGAATAATCAACAGTGATGCAATCATAACTATTAAGATGAAGAGGGGACCAGGAGGAAGGAGGACCAGCTGAGTAGATCATGACAAAGTTAATCTTCATTTTCTACCCAGGAAGTTACTAAAGCCAAAAACAAAAGCAAGTATTTTTATCTAACACACACTTATACAAAGCAAACCTAAAGGAAATCAACTTTGAATATTCATTGGAAGGACAAATGCTGAAGCTCCAAGATTCTGGCTACCTGATGGAAGAGCCGACTCATTGGAAAAGACCCTGATGCTGGGAAAAATCGAAGACAAAAGGAAAAGAGGGCAGCAGAGGATGAGATGGTTAGACAACATCATTGACTCAATGGACCGTAATTTGAGCAAACTCTGGGAGACAGTGAAGGACAGGGAAGTCTGACATTCTACAGTCCATGGGGTTGCAGAGAATTGGACACGACTTAGCAACTGAACAGTAATATAGAGCATATGAGTTAGAGACATTTCAAAGGACTTTCCAAATTCGTTTCATTCTTACAAAATCCTATGCAGTAGATACTATTCTCCCCACTTTCTAAAGTGAGCAAACTGAGGCACAGAGAGGTTAAGCAACTGGTGAACGACAGAGAGGGTGGCTCAGACCTAAGCAGTCCACTCTCCTAACCACCTGGCTGCATTGCACGGCGAGCAGTAATACAGGCGGTTATTTAGAGACTAGGAGATAAATATCACAATCGTCATCTCCAAGAGGTGAAAGTGATTGCTTCCAGGGAAATAAAGAGGGCAGGAAGCTTTCGTTTGTTTTGGTAAGCACGTAAACTATTTGGCTCTTTAAACTGGGCAGGTACAACATAAATAAAAATTAGATCTTATAATCTAGTATTTCACAGTTAAAGTATTTTATCTGATGCAACCATCCTAAGAAGTTGGCAAAAATGAGTATTACTCCTATTTGATAAGAAAACTCAAATTCCTCATTAATATCTATTTGAGGAACTACTCTATATACAGGTACTGTATTTAGAAGATAAATATCAATTTACCTCAAGGTATGAAATTTCTTTTCATTTTTGGCATTAAATTATATGATCCTGCATCTCCAACAGTTATGCTTAAGGTGAGAGACAATACAAGTTTTAAACCATACAAAAGGCAAAGAAAGGTCTGCTCATTAATTCTTTCAAAAAACACTTAGCTCTTGCCCTTGAAGAATTCACAGTCTTGTGGGGAAAATGGGTAAACGTAATTTTAATTGAATGTGCACAGTGCCTTGAATAGAGGACCACTAAAAAGGGTTAAGGCAAACAACATTTCTTGAAGAGAATGCTACGGAGGGAACATCTGAGCTGAGTCTTAAAGGATGAATGGAAGTTTGACCAATTTCACAGAAAAGGCTGTATTAACAATCACAAAACACTGAAAACATCAGTGTGAAATACCTGCATCTTCCCTGTGCTGTAACAGTAAGTTCACATTAAAGGCTAACCTAAGACATTACGTGTTTTGTTTGCTAGCCACCCAGTTGTATCCAACTCTTTGCAACCCCGTGGATTGTAGCCCACCAGGCTCCTAGTCCATGGAATTCTCTAGGCAAGAATACGGGAGTGGGTAGCCATTCAATTCTCCAGGGGATCTTCCCAACCCAGGGACCAAACTCAGGACTCCTGCACGGCAGGCAGATTCTTTACCATCTGAGCCACCAGGGAAGACATTAAGACATTAAGACCTTTTTAATGAGAATGATTTTTTTTTTTAAAGATCATACATAATCTTAAGGCCTGATCATGTTTTCTAATCTTTATAGTCTCTGCCAGTAGCCAACACCAGTAGACACATGTTCCCAACATTTTAAAATTTACCATGTGTCAATATTATTTCAAAAGATGACTAAAGAACAGCCAATCTTCATTTATCCTACCACCTAAAAGTTTTATTGCTAATGTGTTTTCTAAGTCATAACACTGACATTACAATGTATCCTTTTCTCCCATGAGATCCATAGGTGAAGCCCAGAAGACACAAAGGACACAGAAACTAACATGGGAAGAAAAAAGTAAAAACAATTTTTTAAATCATTATCACTTAACAACTTTTTCCAAACTACAGTGATAATCTGCAGTAAAATGCCAAGAAAATAATACACAAATTTACCAGATCTGACCTTTACAGCTATTTTAGGAGTCATTTTGATATTACAGAATTTAAAGGATGTTAACAAAAGCTCAAATATGTGGTTAATTCAAAACAGGTACAGTCAACTCAAGTTACTGTACACCAATATTTAATCATATTTCTCAGTATCTGTTTTGCCCCTTTAATTTCAAACTATTCTACATAATTTGCCCCTAATTAGTCCTCATCTCAGCTGCTATATGGAAAAATTGATTCTGTTCTAATATCTTAAACTGGGACTCTAGCTCTATAGTTAAAAACCGAATTGTAAGTAGCAACATCTGACTTTAATCATCTGGAACACCATGTTATGGAAAGCTCTATCATGCCCTACCACCAGGAGGAGAAAACAAAAAGGAAAAAGTCATGCCAGGAGACCACAATGGTAATTAGTAAAAATCATGGCAGGTTTGAATTCAAAGTATGTGGTTTTCATTTGTGTATCCACCCATCTTTTACTTCTCTAAATTTAGCATCCACATAACATACCTGTTCTTATAGGGATTTTACTCAGATCACACTCACTAGATTTAGAAAACCTGAATATCTGAGGTAAGTTAATAATTTAAAATTATAGATGTGTATTAGCATGATTTGATAAATTTAAAGGTTTAGCAATAATTATAATACAACTATTAAGGAAACCACCTCCTAGAAGAGGTCTCTCTTTTAAAGTATAGCCTTGTATACATGATACAGAATACATGTGGCTAGATAACAAGATTCTATATATGACTTAGAAAAATAAGAATCTTCAAAGGCAAGAATTTAAATTATTTCAATTAACCATGCCTTTACCTTATATCTTTTAAGTAATTTTTTAAAAAAAAGAAGGCCTCACTGAAACATTTGGCTTTTGTTTTTCTAAAATGGCAATTCTTTTGAAATATGCTCAGTTTTTCCAAAGTAAAAATCACAGATATACATTTAGAATGTAAATGTTCCAACTGGCTTAATAAAAGTTCAATCACAAAAATTTCCAATACCAAAATATTTAAGTATCTTTCACATTTATTCAAAGTTCCACAGTGAAAATGAATAGCCTCTGTCAAAACTCCTTGATCAAAACTATTACTTTGATCAAGGTTAGTAAGGCAGATCTGTGAAAAGAACATTCCTTTAAAAATCGACTTAATTTAAAGCCATGTAGTATCATGAGAGATTTCACAACTCTTCTAGCTGGCCAGCTTCAAAGACACAATTTGATTCAAAAAATCACCATATTATTACCAATCCTATTAAGAAAACAATGGTCTAGTAATGTATTTTAGGCTTTCTGTATTTCTCTGGTCAGAGAAGAGAACAAGTGGAGTAGATTAGCAGGAGAACAAAGTCAGTTTCATGTCTCTATAAATTCAACCCTCCAAGACATTCTCTTTCTTTACTCTTTAAAACAGCTACCATACTGCAAAAGGAAAAACATAGTGCATACTACTGTCAAAGATAAACTGGCCTGTTTTTAAGTGTATGCCCCTCCTCCCCCACAAAACACTTTACCATTCCCATTTCTTTACTGCTCAGATAAAACGACCATTAAGTAAGGACACAAAAGTCGGTCAATTAGTTTGAGAGCAACCTGTATAACCCAGCTTAGGTCACCTTTCCTATAATATCTGACTAGGAAAAGCAGTAACATGATCTTTTTCAGACTAATGGCAAACACAGTAGACTTTGGGTTATCCAGTCCAGTGAAGGAGAAACAAATGTGGGAACCACAACCTCCCCTCCTGCCCCCAAGAGATGATCATAACGATTTTAGTAAGTCAAAAGAAGATATGAACGATTAAGCTGGGTTAGCAAAAATTAAGCTTCTGTTCATAATTAATTCTAAAAAAACCATCTCGTAAATAACAAAACCGCTTGGGGCTCCCGTACCTACTCTTAATGTTCAAAAACTATTCTGTCAAGTATTGTTTACCTTTTACTTGGACCACTTCCTAAGCAGTTTGAAACCATTCCATCACACTCCTGCTCTAGAAAACTTACCAGAAAAATGCTCGTTCACCTCTAAAGAGGAAAAAAGTAGATAACGCTTTTAGACTAACCCTGTGCATATGCAGCGACTAAATAGAGGAACTCTGAATCTGTTGAATGCCTGCAGAAACACGGCGTGAGCTTACCTCTCGTCCTCGCCATCCACCAGGGGTGTCGTCAGCGGTAGCACCTTCAACGGGAAAAGAGAAGCAGAGGCTGCAAGGCTGCCGCTACTGCCATCTGAAACTGCTGACACTCCCCCACTGTCACCACTGATGGTCTGAGGTAAGCCAACTAAGGGTTCCGCTGGGCGCCTGGCATCTTCGATTTGGCTTCCAATTGCCTGAGCTAATGATTGTGCGGAGAATTGAACAGAACTGAGTGGTAGCTGTTGTGCCAAAGGCAAATTTATATTAGATGCTAGCAAGGGAGGCTGACTGACACTTTGAACCAAATTACCATTCTGAGTGGCGGGGGCTTGTGCTATATTCTGTGACGGAACCAAGTTTGTCGGGGCAGAAGGCAGTCCAGAAGGACCAGCTGAACTAACCTGATTTGTAACAGAAATACTACTAGCAGAGGGCAAAGGACTAACTGCAGGCAACTGCTTTGAAACCACTCCTGGAGCTACCGACTCGACCCCCTGTGGCTGGGGAGGCACAGGTAACAGGGTACTCTGGGGTGCAATGACCAGTTGTTGAGGAAGGCTTGAAGCGCTGGGCTGAACTCCCTGATGAAGGATCGCAGCTGGAGCAGGTGGCACTATCTGTGAAGACGGAGGAGCACCTTGCTGGATAACTGAAGGTGTGATTTGGGTGGAGGGCTGCTGCAGTGCCGATGGTAGGCTTGTCTGTTGACCAATATTTGCGATTTGACTGCTGGGAGGTACAGCAGCTACTGTCGTGTGAGCCTTGCCAACAGGTTGGCCAGCTGCCCCTGCAGGTTGTGCCTGGACTGCCGCGGGCTGCACTGGGAGCTGGATGCTCTGTGGCTGAGCCATAGGAATCACCGTGGCTCCCACGGCCACCCCTGCAGAAGTGGGCTGTCCAGAGGATACCGCTGTTTGGAGAAGCGGTGAGGGCTGAACATACTCGGAGGCTGGGTTCGGAGTCACTGATGTACCGTGGCTTGGGGCCATCGGAGGGGCCACAGCTGGCGCCGGCTGGCCATATTGTACCTGTTGGGGTGGCGCCCCTGACAGGGGAGCTTGCACTGGGGGGGCCGCCTGGGAATACGGCAGTTGGGGTTGAGCCAGGCTGGCGATGGAAGGCTGCTGACCTAAAGCCGAAGTGACGCCCACCACGCCAACAGGTGACGGCTGAATACCGGCTTGCAGAGGTACTGGTGGAAGACCTGGCTTCGGCTGATAGCCCAGTTCTTGAGACGGTAACTGGACCTGCGAGATCTGCGACTGAGAAATACTCTGAGGGATGCTAACTGCTGAAATGCCCTGTGGAGCGGCGCTGCTGAAGTCCATCTGCGGAAGGGCCACCCCTGGAAGGGTCGGGGGCGGCTGCGGCTGCACTGGCGGGGCCGCCAGGGTGCCCATCTCTCCGCTGCCCACACTCTCCGTGTAGTGACTCAGTGTGCTGACGCTGCTGCTCACGGAGCTCCCACTCGTGCTCTCCCTCTCCGAAGTCGCTTCAGTCGTGTTCTGTCTTACACTTTCCACCACCTTATTTACCACCACCCCTTCGGTGGCGGGTACGGCGGCGTTTTCCTTTTCATAGAACTCAGTGCAAGTCCATCGACCTTTTTTGAAAGGCTCAGAAGTAGAATCTAACTTCACGACTCTGAACCTGGACGTGTTAACGGTTGGCTGTTGCTGCTGACTGGAAACGGACCCCACTGTCATGCCCACTGCTGCACTGGCAGCGCTGTTAAAGGCCGCGGAGGAAGCAACCATACCATTGCCCATACCACTCAAGATATTCACATTAACCCCGCTGCTCACTGCAGGCCCGACACTCATACTAGCAGCACTGGGGATACTGCTCACACTTATATTGGCGTTACCAAGCATGCTGCTGGTCACAGCAGGATTAAAACTACCCACAGCAGTGATGTTAACGTTATTCATCGTAGTGGTGCCCGTAACAGAATTTATACCTAGGCTGCCGGTAGTACTCGGAGCACGGACACTAGTCATGACAGATGCCGGCGAGCCACTCGATGATACAGCAGAAGTTGGTGCAACTGGCATAACACCGTCAGAGCTTCCCGCGGCCGAGAGTTTTCTGGACACTGGGCTTGAGGGCGGTCCTCCAGGGATGGATGTACTGGCCACACCGGCATGGGATGGATGGTGGTGCCCGTGGTGCAGGTGGTGGCCATGAATGGGATGGTGGTGATGGAGGGGGTGTGGATGAGCATTCCCATTGATCACAACGTTCTGTTGTGGAAGGTGAGGCAAATGAGGCTGAGGAAGGTGGGGCTGGTTAGGAGAGACCGCCCCAGGTGTCTCGGCTTCCTGGAAGTTATTGAGAGTCTCTTCCGAGGAGCTGCGTTCAGGCTCCCCTAAGTCCGTAGCCCTGGAAAGCGACACATCAAGGATCTCGGAAGACGACAGATCTTCCGTGTGAGACTCATCCAAGTCGTCGTAGCTCTCCGTGTCCTCTGCGATGCTGTTGTTCGAGCTGATGCTAGCGGAGATCTGAGCCGGGGTCACGCTCGTTATCTGGAAGCCACTTTTCTTTTTCATCTGCGTTCCGCCTGGAGCAAGAGGCTGTGCCTGCAGCTGAGCCTGCGAAAGGAGGTTCAGGCTTTGTGGAGGCGGAGGCTGTGGTCCCGACAGAGATGCTGCAGGCGGCGGCGGCTGGAGCAGCGACGGAGGCGGAAAATCCTCGGCAGATGGGACACTACTACCGACGCCGGTACCTGCTGCACCGAGAGCTGAGGCGCTGCCCCCGCCGCTGCCCCTTCGAGGGAACATTGCCGGGTGCGCCATCTTCCTAGCACTCATGTCTGCAGCGGCCGCGGCCGCCGTGGACTCGGGCGGCTGGTGCATTGTGTTGGGTACCGGGGCGGGGGGCGGAGAAGGCGAGTGCAATTTCCTTCTGCACCGTAATCTTTGTATTCAAGACGCCGAGGAGGAAAACGGGACCTGACGCTCCGCCCGGCGAGATTCCCCCACCTCCTCCTCCTCCTCAGCCGCAGGCGCCGGCCGTTCCTGCCTTCGAGGGCGAGCTTCGGGAAGGGAGGATGGACGAGGGTGAACGGGGCGGCCAGGGACTCCAAGGGGGGGACCCCTTCAGTCCTTCGCCATCCACTTTCCCCGCTGGCCTCACACCCCCTTTATACTCCGCTTCACGTGGGGTGCGGGGCGGGAGGGAGGGGGTGGGGAGGGGAGCGGGGAGGCGAGGGGAGGGGGGTGGGAAAAGCCAAGAAATGCCCACCTTCTCCGGACAACTCCGGAGCCACCTCCGCCCCTCCTCCCGTCGGCGGCGGCGGCGGCCGCTGCAAAAAGCCTCCCGGTCGCCCTGCACGAAGGCGGCGCCGAGCGAGTGTCGCCTTCCCCTCGCCGCCCCCCAGCGCCGCCGCGGCTGCCGGCGGCGAGCCCCGAGCTCAGTCAGTGTCGCTCAAACCTCCGCTCCCGGCCCCGCCGGCCCGGCTCGGGCCTCCTCCCCCCGCGGCCCCGCGGACCCTTTCAAACCCCTTGGGCTCGCGGCGGCTGCTGCTGCTCCGTAAGGAAACGCTGGCCGCGACTGAGGCCGGCGCGGCGAGGCTCGGGCGGCGGGGCGCCCGGTACGGTGAGCCCAGCAACGGGGCGCGGGCGGGCGCGCAGAGACGCCGGGTCCTCGCGGAGCACGGCCGGGGCGCGGCGGCGGCGGTGGCAGCGGGAGCCCAGGGACCGCTCCATCACTGGCAGCCATGGAGCCCGAGCATTTTCCTCCCTCCGGGCAGGCGCCTCAGCTCGGCACACGTCCTCGGGGAGGAAGGGGCCGGCGCCCGAGCCTCCCCGGAGGGCGGCGGGACGTGCGCTGAGGAGCGCCGGCGGTGGTGCGAGCCGCTTCGTCCTCGTCCTCCGCAGCCGGTTGGTCCTCTCACCCCCGCTGCTCCCGCGGCCCGGGCGGGAGGGGGCCGCAGGCGACGGCGACTCCTCTCTCGGCGGCGTTGGTGGCCAGACGGGGCTGGTGCAGCGACTGCAGCCGACGCCGTTCAAAGGAACGAGAGGTGGGGTTTGGTCGGTGTCGGCGAACGGGGCGGGTGAGTGGGTGGGTGCCGAGGGAGGGCGGCGGGCGAGGAGGGGGCTGTGGTGGTTACTAGTGCTCTTCTCCGGCTCCGCCGTATCCCCCGGTCTCTCGCGGCATCGGGAGAGGAGGGACCAGCGCCCGAGCGCAGGAGGAGGAGGAGGGGCGACCGCGGGCGAGAGGAGGCGGAGGCGGTGGCAGCGGCGGCGGCGGCGGCGGGAGGGGGCCGGCTGAGGAGAAGGAGGGAAGATGGCGTCTGCGCATGCGCCCCGGCGCCGCAGACATAAAGCCGGGTCTGGCGGTAGAAGGAGGCGGCGGCGGCGGGTCTTCGGGCCTCGCCGAGCGCCGGGTGTCCCGGCGGAAATTGCCGAAGGTTGACTGAGGCGCCGGCGGTGGGGGGGTGGGGAATTTCGGCCTCGGGGGAGAGAATCCGGGTCGGCCCATGGCGGGGTGGGGCGAGGCGCGGAGCGCGCGCGCCTGTTAGGCGTGTCCGCTCCTTTTTCCACACGCGGCCGGCGCGCGCGCGGGTACGCGGCGGGCGGAGGGGCCCGCGGAGGCCGCCGGGTCCCCGGGCTCGGGTGTCCGCGTCCCGGGTGGTGTGTCCCCCCCAGCCCCCGCCTGCGGAATGGGTAATGAGGCTCTTCTCCGCAGCAAAAGCATCACGAGTTTCAGTTCCCAGGAGTCCGCCGCCGCCACGACATGAGTCAGGCGTTCCTCCTAGGCGCGCGGCTGGGCCCTCCTCCCCGCCTCGCCGCACCTGGGCTTGCCCCCCGGGCCGCGCCGCCCTCGCCGGCTCCGAGGGTACCCCCGAGCTGCGGGGTCCGCGGAAGGCCGGTGGCTCCTCGCGAGCGGCGCCCTCTTTTGTGCTGCGCGGTGGCAGCTGCCATGCGGTCCCCTCGACCCTTTCGACGGGCAGGGGCGAGCGAGCCGGCAGATGTTGCTGCTTTCTGCCCTCAACGGCCGGAAGGAGGTCATCTCCAGAAAGAGAGCGCTTGCAATCCATCGTTACCTGGAGGGAAGCAGCCCGGCCCAGTGGCGGGGGTGGGGGTGGCGGGGGGAAACTGACCTCAACAGGTGGAGCTAATCGCCCACAGGGACAGCTTTCCCTGTAATTGTCCAGGCTGTAGGCCGCGTAGGTTTTGACTTGGAAGACAAAGTGGCTTGGTCATGGTGGCAACGCGAGGACAATGATCAATGAAGACCACCTCTGCGATTAGAAAAAGAACTATCTGCAGTTCCAGTTTGGAAAAAAGAAAGAAAAAAAAAAAAAAACACCTGCATAGTTCTACAGAAGCAGGGTTAGGTTTGATTGGAGGCAACTTAACTGGAAGTTGCTGCTCTGGCCATTACAAGTCAAAACGTTCTAGCCCTAAGCATTTTTGACCACTAAATAAAATGTACTTCTCACCTAGGAACCAAGAAAACAAAAACAGTATAGGAAACCTCAGAAATGTTTTTTTTCAACTTAGTGTTGAGGGACTAAACGTTTATGGTCAGACCGCTGATTCACTAAATCTCACAGACCAGATCTAGCAGTCCTATTTCAGGAGCTTTTTAAAAACATACATGGCAGGGTTTGAAAGATGCATAATAGTAGATTCAGCATGTTACCTTTTAGCTTTCTCTAAACTTTTCCCCTCTTTCCATCCCCTAAAAGGTTAGGAACCCCACCATTCTATTGCAGTGTAGAGAAGCACATGCTCAACACCCCTGTATAGCTTGTACCAGTTTTGATATATTGCTTTTTCTGTGCTCTCCTTCACTAAACTCAGAAGTAGGACTACCTGTTTTTAACGAGTTCTGGGGTCAGTACGAAGTGCGTGCCTGCTCAGAGGCAGCAGACTTTGTGATCACATGGACTGTAGCCTGTCAGGCTCCTCTGTCCATGGAATTTAACAGGCCAGACTACTAGAGTGGGTTACCATTTCCTTCTCCAGGGTATCTTCCCCATACAGGGATCAAACCCCCAAGTCTCTTGCGTTGGCAAGCAGACTGTGCCATTAACCACTGTGCAACCCAGAGGACATAGGTACAAAGTTCAGTTCAGTCGCTCAGTCATGTCTGACTCTGTGACCCCATGAATCGCAGCACGCCAGGCCTCCCTGTCCATCACCAACTCCCAGAGTTCACTCCAACTCATGTCCATCAAGTTGGTGATGACATCCAGCCATCTCATCCTCTTTCATCCCCTTCTCCTCCTGCCCCCAATTCCTCCCAGCATCAGAGTCTTTGCCAGTGAGTCAACTCCACATGAGGTGGCCAAAGTATTGGAGTTTCAGCTTCAGCATCACTCCTTCCAATGAACACCCAGGGCTGATCTCCTTTAGAATGGACTGGTTGGATCTCCTTGCAGTCCAAGGGACTCTCAAGAGTCTTCTCCAACACCACAGTTCAAAAGCATCAATTCTTCAGCATTCAGCTTTCTTCACAGCACCAACTCTCACATCCATACATGACCACTGGATAAACCATAGCCTTGACTAGATGGACCTTTGTTGGCAAAGTAATGTCTCTGCTTTTGAATATATTATCTAGGTTGGTCATAACTTTCCTTCCAAGGAGTAAGTGTCTTTTAATTTCATGCTGCAATCACCATCTGCAGTGATTTGGAACCAAAAAAATAAAGTCTGACACTGTTTCCACTGTTTCCCCATCCATTTGCCATGAAGTGATGGGACCAGATGCCGTGATCTTCATTTTCTGAATGTTGAGCTTTAAGCCAACTTTTTCACTCTCCTCTTTCACTTTCATCAAGAGGCTTTTTAGTTCCTCCTCAGTTTCTGCCATAAGGGTGGTATCATCTGCATAATGGAGTTTTGCCAAGAGAAGGCACTGGTCATAGCAAACACCCTCTTCCAACAACACAAGAGAAGACTCTACACATGGACATTACCAGATGGTCGACACTGAAATCAGACTGATTATATTCTTTGCAGCCAAAGATGGAGAAGCTCTATACAGTCAGCAAAAACAAGACCAGGAGCTGACTGTGGCTCAGACCATGAACTCCTTATTGCCAAATTCAGACTTAAATTGAAGAAAGTAGGGAAAACCACTAGACCATTCAGGTATGACCTAAATCAAATCCCTAATGATTATACAGTGGAAGTGAGAAATAGATTTAAGGGACTAGATCTGATAGATAGAGTGCCTGAGGAACTATGGAATGAGGTTCCTGACATTGTACAGGAGACAGGGATCAAGACCATCCCCATGGAAAAGAAATGCAAAAAAGCAAAATGGCTGTCTGGGGAGGACTTACAAATAGCTGTGAAAAGAAGAGAGGCGAAAAGCAAAGGAGAAAAGGAAAGATATAAGCATCTGAATGCAGAGTTCCAGAGAATAGCAAGAAGAGATAAGAAAGCCTTCTTCAGCGATCAGTGCAAAGAAATAGAGGAAAACAACAGAATGGGAAAGACTAGAGATCTCTTCAAGAAAATTAGAGATACCATGGGAACATTTCATGCAAAGATGGGCTCGATAAAGGACAGAAATGGTCTGGACCTAACAGAAGCGGAAGATATTAAGAAGAGGTGGCAAGAATACACAGAAGAACTGTACAAAAAAGATCTTCACAACCCGGATAATCACGATGGTGTGATCACTCACCTAGAGCCACACATCCTGGAATGTGAAGTCAAGTGGGCCTTAGGAAGCATCACTACGAACAAAGCTAGTGGAGGTGATGGAATTCCAGTAGAGCTGTTTCAAATCCTGAAAGATGATGCTGTGAAAGTGCTGCACTCAATATGCCAGCAAATTTGGAAAACTCAGCAGTGGCCACAGGACTGGAAAATGTCAGTTTTCATCCCAAACCCAAAGAAAGGCAATGCCAAAGAATGCTCAAACTACCACACAGTTGCACTCATCTCACACACTAGTAAAGTAATGCTCAAAATTCTCTGAGCCAGGCTTCAGCAATATGTGTACCGTGAACTTCCAGATGTTCAAGCTGGTTTTAGAAAAGGCAGAGGAACCAGAGATCAAATTGCCAACATCACTGGATCATCGAAAAAGCAAGAGAGTTCCAGAAAAACATCTATTTCTGCTTGATTGACCATGCCAAAGCCTTTGACTGTGTGGATCACAATAAACTGTGGAAAATTCTGAAAGAGATGGGCATACCAGACCACCTGACTGCCTCTTGAGAAATCTGTATGCAGGTCAGGAAGCAACAGTTAGAACTGGACATGGAACAACAGACTGGTTCCAAATAGGAAAAGGAGTACTTCAAGGCTGTATATTGTCACCCTGCTTATTTAACTTCTATGCAGTGTACATCATGAGAAACGCTGGGCTGGAGGAAGCACAAGCTGGAATCAAGTAGGTGGTCACAAATACTGAAAAGGAAATGGTAGTAAAAATCAAGTTCACTTGAAAACATCAGACTTGTTTTATGATATTCATGAATTGATAGATGAATAATTGGATTTTTTACATAACTGTGGCCATTTTTTTACATAACTATGGCCATTGAAGATGGGAGGAGAAGGGGATGACAGAGGATGAGATGGTGGGATGAGATGGTGGGATGGCATCACTGACTCAATGGACATGAGTTTGAGTAAACTCTGGGAGTTGGTGATGGACAGGGAGGCCTGGCGTGCTGCAATTCATAGGGTCACAAAGAGTCAGACACGACTGAGCAACTGAACTGACTCACTGACTGATGGCCATTTACAAAAATAATTATTGTTTTAAGGCTACAACAGCCTTTGCTTTAAGAGATACACCCGATTAATGGCCGCCATTCATTGCTGAAATGAAACTCTGACTTGCTTTTTAAATAGTTTTTGAACGGAAAATAGGAAGTATGTATCCCAGAAAATTGAAAGTGCAGTGGAATATAGTGGGGCTAAATGTGTCTCTGAGCTACTATGTGAAAGAAAATACTCACAGTCCCTCACATGTTGGCTTTTAGGTCAAAGTTTTAAATTACCCCCAAATAACAACACACCTGGGGTCACCTAAATACCCACCATGATTGTGCTGATAGAGTTTGAAGCAGAAGAAGCACATAATCAAGTCTTTCAGAGTTGGACAGAATGACTCACTGAGATAACCCTGTAAAAGCAGATTTCTAATAACTATAATAATGAATATTGTTATTTTTGTGCTGTTTTGATGTTGGGGGTGGGTCCCCCCCGTATTATTTTTTTTAAAAGAAACTTGTTTTCGTTTTTCCAGGATAACAGTAAGACCTAAGAAAATACTGTCTTTCGAAACATGTTTCACTTTTACCTGCCATTTCACCTTCAAATTCCTGGTGAGGCAGCCTCAAGGCCCACTGAGATATGACGAGCAAGTCTGCAAATATGGAAAACCTGAGTTTGAGAAATGTTTCTCTCTTTCTCCAGTAGCCAGCATTTCTATGACCAGTGATACATAAATATGAGTCCCTAAAAACAAACAGAAGCCTTTGAACCAACCTGGTGGTGTTATCATGTTCCCACCTTTCAGTTTGAAAAGTCTGGATTTTTTTTACATTATTATCAAATGCCCACTGCTGTGTGGAATGAAGTCATTAACACTCCTTCGAATCCAGTACTTGGACTTATCCTTTGTCTTTTGAAAGCCTACATTTCACCTATTTACATTCTGAAGGTATAATTCTAAAAGGGAAAGGGAATTCCCTCAGTCGTGTCCGACTCTTCGCGACCCCATGGACTGCAGTCTACCAGGCTCCTCCGTCCATGGGATTTTCCAGGCAAGAGTACTAGAGTGGGGTACCATCGCCTTCTCCCAAGTAGTTCTGAATTATTCTCTATTGTTCATCTTAGTCCTAGGTGCAGTGTTCACCTAAATCTCGTTATCGTGACATTGCAAACAAGCACGTAAATTTCACTATGTCAGGAGTTTTTGGTGGGCTTCCCAGGTGGCACTAGTGGTAAAGAACCTGCCTGCCAATGCAGGAGATTGGATTCGATTCCTGGGTTGGGAAGATCCCCTGGAGGAGGGCATGGCAACCCACTCCAGTATTCTTGCCTGGAGAATCCCAGAATTTTTTCTACCATAAAATAGAAAATTTCCTGACCATTATAACTTAATTTACCTATTTGTGAGAACTGTGAAATAGATGGGCATTTAAAACCAAGTAACGGACTTCCTTGCGCTGAAACTGCGGAGCCCTCATGCCCTAGAGCCTGTGCTCCTCAATAAGAGAAGCCACCATGACGAGAAGCCTGCACACCACAAGAAAGAGTAGCCCCCTCTCACAACTAGAGAAAGCCGGCACAAAGCAAGGAAGACCCAGCGCAGCCAAAAATAAATACATTAAAATAAATTAAGTTAAAAAATAAAACCAAGAAGGGACTCCCCTGGCAGTCCAGTGGTTGAAACTTCACCTTCCAATGCAAGGGGTGCAGGTTCAATTCCTGGTCAGGGAACCAAGAGCCCACATGCAAGGAAACTATATGCTGCATGCACAGCCAAAAAAAAAATTTTTTTTTTAATAAAATAAAACCAAGTAATTCTCCAAAAGAAGTGCCCTTGAGGAACAGGAAGAGAATACTTGCACTCAGAATGGCTGTGAGTGCAGAGATAAATACTAAAGAGAAACGGGTGCAGAAAATACACCATTGATCCACTCCAGTAATTATTCTGGCTAACCAGGGCTTCAGTCATGCTGTAGTTATGTGTAACTTTTAAATGTCATCTTAAAAAAGTCAAATTTTTAAATAATGAGTTATAAACATGAAAAAAAGTCATACATTTTTACATATGAAATTTATGCATGGGGATAGTACAGCATGTTTATTAAATCAGTTTGCTCTCTAGAAAATTAATATGAGACCAGAAGTCATATGTGCTCTTTGACTTTTGCAAATTGCACAAAATACTTATTTTGAAACTTTTCATTCACATTTCACTGAGTATAGCTTAACTTATAACTGATTCAATTTTGTAGCACTTATTAAACTTTTAATATAAATATGTTTCTGGTCAGCTAAACAATTTTATATCCTCAAAGGAGACATGATTTTTTTTTTTTAAGTATAGAAATTTGAATTTATGGTTCAGTGGGCACACTGATATACATTAACTCGTTAAATTCTACCCTTTGAGGGAGAAGGCTTTATCATTCTCATTTTAGAAGTAAGTGATCACAGAGAGATTAAATAACTTGTCCAAGGTTTATGCCTAAATCTGGGTACTCGGGTCCCTCCTCATTGCAGATTCCATGCCTCTGTGCTGAGGATTTTCCTGCAAACACAGTATGACCTCTAGAGACTAATATTTTTCAAAGCTCTTTTGGAAATTAATGAGTGTTCTTTTAATGCTTTTGAATGCCAAGGAAGATAATTCAGCATACACACTAATTGTACACAGCATTTCTTCTACATGAAGGGGATGAAAGACTTCTTCCCTGTCTGAAGCAACATAAATGTTACAGACGCTTCCACAGTCAGTCTTCTCTAAGGAATGTGTTAATTTGGAGAATTTCCTCACAATTAAAATAAATTAAAAAAAAAAAACATTTCTAACTTCTGCTACAGAACTAAGTAACATTAAAAAAAGAAATAATTTGTTAACTTCGTTGTTTTTTTTTTTCTAAGTTTATAATCAAATAACCCTCCAAATCTCCCCAGATGATAGCTAATATTTATTTAATGACTACTCTCTACCACACATTTTCTAACTGCTTTAAGTGTTTTATCTCTAATTCTCACAACTGTATAATGTAGGAGCTGTAATTACCCCATTTTGCAAATGAGGAAAATGGGGTTCAGAGAGTTTGTGGTCTTAAAATTTAGCAAGTGTGGGGCTAAGATAGAAATTCCTGCAGTGTAACCTTCTCTTCCTTCAGGGCTGCATCTGAGACACGTTGTTAAATCAGGTTTCTGCCAACTCTAGCTCCCAAGTTAAATTTCCACAGAATACTCATGTTTTAATTTGTCCAAAGACTCTGGGGACACCATCTTCTCCTGATGTAGAAACATTCTAGGAAAGAATGTACATTTTAGAATATCTACTACAGCCGCCTAGGAATTGGACATAAATGAGCAGAACCACGGCTTGATAAGTTGGATGATCCTTCACTGATCAAAAACAGATGTCAAATGCTTGGGGGGGGGAAGGCATTAATCACACATAATTGGGGAACACTGTCTATGCAGGACAAGATAAATGTTTTCCCATCCCAGCAATTAGTGTTCATTGAACATGAGAGCCTATAAAATAGAGACAATAATAACCTAATCTTTCCAACACGTTCTAAGGACCAATTTGTATTTGCACATGTTTTTGAATACTGAAGTTATTGAAATAAGCAAATTCATTATTTTTCTTTGTGTTACAATTCTGAGAAGACCTCTGTCCTTCCACCATATGTGAACCAAAACCAGGTTGAGAAGTACAAACAGATCATGGCAGCCAATATTTCTTCATATTTAAAGATTAGGTCCACAAACACAGGTCTGTTTCAAGTCTCAGAGCTCAAGGAAAAAAGAATGGCTCTTGAAGTCATTCCTCAGTGTGGAATTTTCCTTTGGTCATTCATTTTCTCCTACTCTGGATTATCTTTCAGGAGAAAAACAATAAAATAGTTTTCAGTAACTTATACTTAAATTGACATTCCCAGTTAATTTCACTGTGGAAGAAAACAGGAAATCAGTAGTCATAAAGGCCAAAATCTTGTCTGATTTTTATACCTTTGATGGAAAATAAAAGAAAATCTTGGATATGTGCAAGCTAAATTAGAATCAGAAGCACAAGATAAAATCCTTTTAAGTGTATGACCACTGACTGCTAAATGCAACTGTTTGCATAAGGTGTTTACAAAACCTTCCTATGTGAGTGATATAATTAGAACAATTAAATGGGAAAGGTTGGAATTTCAGAGAAAAACATGAGATAGGATTTAGAGAAAAGAGCCTAACAAAACTGATTTAATACATGCAGTGTATATACACTTGTCAAATTCAAGAAAATTAAATATATAGCTGACTCAGCCCCTTCATGAAGTTAAACGTAAAGTTAATTGCAAGGATGCCAGCAAAGCTTTCCATCAAAAACTAGAAGTGAAGGTTCAGGTGCTTTCTTGCTCCAGTTATTTATAGATAGGAATGGGATCATGCCATAATGCCAACTCAGTGGTTTAACTTTGATGTTTTAAAGAGTTTCTAAACACCCCTTTTATCCAAGGCATAAGTAACACACAAAAAAATAGTTGTTGGATTACACTTCTATCAATATACATTTTGATTAAAATGTATATTGGGATAATACTGTATGGGATAGTACTGTTTTACCCCAGTGTTGATCCTAAATTACTTAATAAAAGAAAAAGCATTTTGAAAAGAATACTTCCAGTGAAAAACATCTTGAAAAAGGATGTAAGTTCTCTTTATTCTGTCAAGCATATGATAGGAACTCAATAAGAACTTGTAAAGAATTTCTTAGATCCCACATTTTGTAATAATATTGTCAACATAATTTATCACATGAACTTTCATTACTGAACTTTTCACAGGATGTTTCTGCAGAACATCAGGTTCAGAAATTATGACAGTAAGAAACAAGCTCACTATTAAAATTTCAGTCAGGGGCATCCAATGGTATTACATTTCCTTCTCTGTTTTTTGATCTCTGTAAAATTCTCCTTGCCCAAACTAAACTTATGATAATTTGCTGACTATTCCTTTTCATGGAATATCATGCCCAAAGCATTTTTTTTTTTTTTTGTAAGAAGCAAAGTTCAGTGAAAATGGTAAGAAGATACAAGTTGAATCTGCATCTCCGTTTCTGATAGCTTTGCATTTGTTTAGGGATAGAGCATCACTGGAGCGACTCAGCAGCAGCAGAGCATCATGTTAAATACTGTTGAGAACTGAGATCCTTAGTCCCTGGATTCTGGAGATTCATTCCTTACATCCTGGCTTCAGGATATGGGGAATTCAGGTGCTTCTTCTTCTCAGATGAGCTCCAGAACTACTATCTAAGAAACTTAACTTGGCATGACTCATCACAGAGCTCACACAAAGACTACAATGAATAATTTCAGATAAAATGATTAATTTTTAAAGCTTAGTTAACACATCTAAAAAACTTACTACCTGTTCATTGGTCAAAACTTCTATTTGGGGGACTTCCCTGGTGGTCTAGTGGTTAAGAATTTGCCTTGTAATGCTCCAGACTTGGATTCATCCCTAGTCGGGGAAACTAAGATCCCACGTGCCACGGAGCAACTAAACCCATGCAATTACTGAAGCTATGCACCACAACTAGAGAGTCCATATGCCGCAACGAAATAGACAACATGATGCAATGAAGATTCTGTGTGCCGCAACTGACCCAATGCAGCCAAATAAATAAATAAATAGTTTTAAAAAAAGAAAATCTTCCATTTTGAGGTATTAATACCAAATGAGGGTTCTGCTATTATTTTTGCATTTGCCGCCACATGAGACACTTTTTCCTTTTATTTGTCATTGTGAAGTGTAGCATGGCATACCACTCCCAAAATATGCTGCTTTGGTATATTAATATTTTGTGATGTAGGCACTTAAAAAACAGCAAGTGCAGGAAGAGGCTTTCTCTGAACTCCCCTTATCTGCCTAAAGACATATCCTCCAAAAGGAATTCCATTGTCAAAAATCCCCTCCCCGGGAGTTTCTTTAATTCATTAACCAGGAAAGATGGACTTATCACAGGAGGAGAGTGGAAGTCAGCACCACACTCAGACAAAAGTTCTTCACAAGCTATCATACTTCCAATGTGTTCTTCTAAGGGTCCACTCATCTTTCCTAGAAGTCACTAACTCTGCCTTAAGAGATCTACATCCCCCCTACCCTTTCCTAGTAAGATGATATTTAATCTTGAATTTTAAGCCACCTGGGAGAGAAAAGGGAAGCTCTCCTTAGAACTAGAAATAGAAAATAATAAGATTGACTGAAGTTCAATATCATTAATTGAATATCTACTACTATTTTTTAAGGAGACAAAATTGCCTAGGCGGTGCTCTTTTATGTATCGATAAGGGCACAAACGAAGGCCAGCCTTACCATGGACCCTCACCTCCAGCTCAAAGGTGTATTTATATAACTTTGTTGTAAACAAAGAGCAAATGGGAAGCAGCAGGAGAACAATTTGGTTCACGTTTCACCAAAGATATTTTTCCTCCAGGTTGAAGGTAACCAGAGACTTCTAAGTCATTGCAAACATGTCTTAATCCAGCAATTCCATATAGGCATCATATGAATCTTTGGAAATTAGATAAAAAGAATTCTAATGTAACACAATAGCAACATTATAGTTTAGAAACCATGATGCCTCATGATGCATACATCTGCTGGGGAATGAGCATATGGTGGTGCCCAGAACAGAAGTAAAGAAAACCTGCAGTTATGGCTCTTCAGTATGATAATTGATTCTGACTAAACATGAGTTTTGCTGCTTGTCTAATTTTCAGTTGTTGGGTTTTTCCTTTTGTTCATCTTTTTAATGGCAGATGTTCGGGAGGCAAAAAGCCTCTATGTTCCTGGTGTAACTGAATCTGGCAATATTACTAGTAAGACCAGGGAAATATACTAAACTTAGCAGAAAGCAGAGACAATAACAACATCCAAAAGTATTCTTTGAGGCTCCTTATCCTCTGACAAATGACATGATAGCCAACCGCCAAGCACAGAAAAAAACTATGTCTGTATCTCATATGTTTAACATTAATCAGTTTTATTCTATGGCAGCCCATTATCTATATGGTGACAGATAGAACATTCCATAAGTAGAAAAACTAGAAAGGGGGATTATATTTAAATAAAAGCAATGTTATCAGCCTCACCTTTAAAGCATTGAAATGAAGTTTTTCGTTCCTTTTTATGGCTAATATTCCATTGTGCATAAGTACCATATCTTCCTTATCCATTCATCTGTCAATGGACATGTAGGTTGCTAAAATGAAAATCTTGAAACATGAACTTGAGTCCCATTTTCAACAGGGAAACAGGATGAGAGCAGAACCTGTAGTCTATTGCACAGATTGAAGTGCATTTTAATCAGTATTTCAGGGACAACCACTGCCTGATTATCTGCATATGCTTGTCCCCTGGGCAGTTTGCATTCTTCAACCATCTCAAACCTCCCAGTCAACCCCACTGGGTTCCCCCATCCCCACACTACAATGTGTGTGTGAGGGATGGCAAATCATTTACAATTTGGTCTAGACCAAAAGAGAAAAAGTCTAGGCATGTAACTCTATTGAAGTGGACGTCTAAGTCTGCTATACTTTATCTACCATTTTGGAAGAATTCTGTTATTGCTTTCTTCTAATAGCAAAGATAATAAAAAAGCTATTGTTTCAATGAGGTCTCTCAGCCCACAAACATTTATTAAGGACTTGCCTAAATTGTAAGTCATTTTTAGTGTGGAACAGAAAAGGCATGTTTGTGCCTACATACCTTATAACAGAATATTCTAGAATGATTATAATATACATTTCAGTCAACTCTATCACACTTATACGACCAGCAGAAATATGACATAATCAAGTTGTCAAAAAGTAAGGGGGGAAAAAAAGAAAAAAAAAGTAATAGAGTGAGTCATGGAGCAAGAACTTATTTAAGGGTACTGAGATCACATACAGAATTCTTCAAAGGCTGCATGAAAATAGAAATAACAGAATTCTTTGGTGCCTATGTGTGGTTGGAAAGCACCTGGGAGAGGTCTCTGGAAGAGTAAACAGATCTCTTTGTCTCTAAGGGACCCACCTTTGTCCCTGAATTGGCTGCCTAATTTTTATTTATTTGGGGTGAGGAGAGTAGGTAGACAGGAAGTCTCATCTTCAAAGAAGAAAGAAGCCCAGACATAACAGAACCTAAACTCCTGAACATCATTTTCTATCATTACTGTCTTCTGCTGAAACCTAAGCTGATTTCCTAATGGCAGTAACCCTGATACAGAGTTGAGTGGTCTGAAAGACAGATACAGTCAGAACTATATTATGGAGAGTCTGCCATCAAAAGTACATTAGGGGGAATTCCCTGGTGGTCCAGTGGTTAAGAATCTGCCTTCGAATGCAGGGGACAAAAGTTCAATCCCTGGTCCAGAAAGATTCCACATGCCTCGGGGGGAACTAAGCCCACAACTTCAACTACTGAAGCCCACACACCCTAGAGCCAGTGCTCCAAAGCAAGAGAAGCCACCGCAGCAAGAGGCCTGTGTGCCACAACTAGAGAATGCCTGAGCGCAGCAACGAAGACCTAGAGCAGCCAAAAAAAAAAGAGTCCATTGTGTGTAATTATCCACTTTTCTTTATCCACTCATCTGTTTATGGACATTTAAGTTACTTACACCTCTTGGCTATTGTGAATAGTGCTGTAATGAACATGAGTATGCAGATATATCTTTGAGATCCTGCTTTGAACTCTTTTGGATATATGACCAGAAATGGGGTTGCTAGATCATATAGCAATTCTATTTTTAATTTGTGGAGGAACTGCCATATTGTTTTCCATAGTAGCTCTACCTCTGATCACAATGTATTTTTCATACATTTTTGCACATGATTTGTTAGTAGTCAGTTCAGAAAGTTTGCATCTGAATTTGTAAATGAGATTGGTCCATTATTTTCTTTCCATAAATTGCCTTGTCTGGATTATTTCCAAAGACCAGCCTTTGGTATTATTGATCATCTATATTTCTATTCTTTTCTACTGTTTCCTTAATTTCCATAGTTAATTTCATTATTTTTCTTTGCTACTTTGTTTAACCCTAATTTTATGAATTGAACATATAGCTCAAGCTGTCTTATATTTTAAATAAATTCATTTACACATATGCATTTCATTCTAATTACTATTACTTTTCTAATTATCCCAAGTTTTGATATGTTGTTGCACATATAAAAATGTTATCATTTCCATTGTGATTTCCCCTTGAGTCCATGAGTTCTGTAGAAGATTTGTTTTTTCAATTTATAACCTCCAAATTCTGTTTTATAAGTAAAGAAACTAAAGTCCTGAAAAATTAAATGTCCTGCTCAAAACTGTATCACTAATTCCTGGGCTGAAAACAAAATCTCCTGATTAATACTCCACTTTGCTTTCCCAAATTCTTAATTCATATTCTTTACTCTATCAGAAAGCTTCTTGAAATTAAGCCAACGTCTTTAACTCATATTACAAGTAGAAATCTACTTTTATATTAGCCTCATTCATTATACATTTTTAAAATATTTGCCTAAGCCTTTTTCTAAATATATTTAGACAATTTTCTTACCTTCTCATCCAGCCGGGATTTATTAATTTCTAGCCACATCATTTGGCATAGTGCTTAGCACAATGTTAGACTTTCAATAAAAAGTTTATTTAGGGAACTTTTGTTTAATGAATGTTTAAAGAGTAGTGTTAGTGCCATATCTGAGCTTTATTAAACAGCAAATGACAAGGATGGAAGGATACTTTCCAGCTTACCATAACACAAGTCCAGTGAATTTATAATAAAACCAAAACAAAAAAACAAGAAGCCAGAATCACTGTTGGAATGAACTACAATTCCATGGTCAAAAAAGGGACAGTAGAAATATGTGAAAACATAAAAAATAAAGTATAAATGACAGTAACCAACTTTCATGAAACATCTGTGAGAAATAGATTTTATTACCTCTACTATATAAATGGGGAAATGGAGTTGCAGTCCTGAATATTCACTGGAAGGACTGATGCTGAAGCTGAAACTCCAATACTTTTGTGACTTGCTCAGGTGACATAGCTACAAGTGACAACTTCGCATTGGAATGCAGTTGTCTCCACAGCCCATCCTCTTAGCAGTAAACCACAATCTTCTCCAAATCCTTTATCTGAGCTCTTTCCTCCCAGCTGTAGCCCAGGTCCAGCCCACCCCCTTGGCTGTAGTTGGGAAGTGAGAGATAGCTCTGAAGCAAAGGGAAAGGCTGGTAGTATCAGGATCAATCTCCAGTGAACACAAAATATTTTGTGAGAGGTTAAATATTACCACTTTTTTTTTGTCCTTGAGAATACTCTTTGGTGAGGGCCAGGGGGAGGAATTGGACAGTTCTGCTGCTAACATCAATTCAATTCAGTTCAGTCCCTCAGTCGTGTCTGACTCTTTCAGACCCCACAGCCTGCAGCATCCAGGCATCCCTGTCCATCACCAACTACCAGAGCTTGCTCAAACTCATGTCCATTGAGTTGGTGATGCCATCCAACCATCTCATCCTCTATCGTCCCCTTCTTCTTCTGCCTTTAACCATTCCCAGCTTCAGGGTCTTTTCCAGTGAGTCAGTTCTTCACATCAGGTGACAAAAGTATTGGAGTTTCAGCTTCAGCATCAGTCCTTCCAATGAATATTCAGGACTGATTTCCTTTAGAATGGACTGGTTGGATCTCCTTGCAGTCCAAGGGACTCTCAAGAGTCTTCTCCAACACCACAGTTCAAAAGTATCAATTCTTTGGTGCTCAGCTTTCTTCACAGTCCAACTCTCACATCCATACATGACTACTGGAAAAACAATAGCTTTGACTAGACAGACCTTTGTTGACAAAATAATGTCTCAGGTTTTGAATATGCTGTCTTGGTTTGTCATAGCTTTTCTTCCAAGGAGCAAGTGTCTTTTAATTTCATGGCTGCAGTCACCATCTGCAGTGATTTTGGAGCCCAAGAAAATTAAGTCTGTCACTGTTTCCATTGTTTCCCCATCTATTTGTCATGAAGTGATGGGACTGGATGCCATGATCTTAGTTTTTTGAATGTTGAGTTTTAAGCCAGCTTTTTTACTCTCCTCTTTCACCTTCATCAAGAGGCTCTTCAGTTTCTCTTCACTCTCTGCCATAAGGGTGATGTCATCTGCATATCTGAGGTTGTTGATATTTCTCCTGGCAATCTTGATTCCAGCTTGTGCTTCATCCAGCCTGGTATTTTGCATGATGTACTCTGCATAGAAGTTAAATAAGCCTTGATGTACTCTTTTCCCAATTTGGAACCAGTCTGTTGTTCCACACCTGGTTCTAACTGTAGCTTCTTGACCTGCATACAGATTTCTCAGGAGCCAGGTAAGATGGTCTTATATTCCCATCTCTTTAAGAACTTTCTATTAGCGTAATGCTATTAACATACTGTCCACCTTTTTTTCCTAAGTCCTTATAAAGCTCACATAGGAAATCTCATGTCCGAAGTTGCAGTGCTCTATTAAAAATATCATACTCAGGACTTCCCTGGTGGTCCAGTGATTAAGAATCCACCTGCCAATGCAGGAGACATGGCTTTGATCCCTAGTCCCTGAAGATCCCACAGGCGTGGAGCTACTAAGCCCGTGCACCACAACTACTGAAGACCATGAGCCTACAGCCAGTGCTCCACAACAAGAAAAGCCACTGCAGTGAGAAGTCTGTGCACTGCAACGAGAGTGGCCCCTGCTCACCACAACTAGAAAAAGGCCATGCAGCAACGAAGACTCAGCACAGCCAAAACTAAACAAATATACTAGTCAATTAAAAACAAAAAGAATACCATACTCACAAATAATGAGATCCTTTATGCATATTTTCTCTAGGCATCTTTTCAAAATGTAGGCATTTCCCTTTCATTATTTAATGTGTGTGTGCTAAGTCACTTGAATTCTGTCCAACTCTTTGTGACCCTGTGGCCTGTAGCCCACCAGGATCCTCTGTCCTTGGGATTCTCCAGGCAAGAATCCTGGAGTGGATGCCATGCCCTCCTCCAGGAGATCCTCCCAACCCAGGGATTAAACCCACATCTCTTATGTCTCATCATTGGCAGGCAGGTTCTTTACCACTAGCACCACCTGGAAAGCCTTTATTATTTAATAATACTACCTTAATTAACCTTACCAATATAATTTGGTGCTGCACAATAATAATTATTTTCTTGATAGTGTTGCAGGAAGGGGGACACCTTCCAGGGCCCGGAAGTGGGCTCTTGTCTAACACTCAGAAATGTATTGTCCGAGGAGACACATGTGCTGACAAAGGAAGAGATTTTATTGGGAAGGGGCGCCCAGATGGAGAGCAGTAGGGTCAGGGAACCCAGGAGGACTGCTCTGCCACAGTCCTGGCTTGCAGTCCTGGTTTTATGGTGATGGGATTAGTTTCCAGGTTGTCTTTAGCCAATCATTCTGACTCAGAGTCCTTCCTGGTGGGGCATGCATCACTCAGCCAAGATGGATGCCAGAGAGAAGGATTCTGGGAGGTGATTGGACACATGGAGTCTCCTTTTGATGCTGAACTCTCCCTATGACCAGTGTGTTCTCTTGGCAAAACTCTATTAGCTTTTTCCCTGCTTCATTCTGTACTCCAAGGCCAAATTTGCCTGTTACTCCAGGTATTTCTTGACTTCCTACTTTTGCATTCCAGTCCCCTGTAATGAAAAAGACATCTCCTTCAGGTGTTAGTTCTAGAAGGTCCTATAGGTCTTCATATAACCATTCAACTTCAGCTTCCTCAGAATGACTGGTCAGCGCATAGACTTAGATTATCGTGATATTGAATGTTTTGCCTTGGAAACAGAGATCATTTTGTCGTTTTTGAGATTGCATCCAAGTACTGCATTTCAGACTCTTTTGTTGACTATGATGACTACTGCATTTCTTCTGAGGGATTCCTGCCCACAGTAGTAGATATAATGGTCATCTGAGTTAAATTCACCCATTCCAGTCCATTTTAGTTTGCTGATTCCTAAAATGTTGATGTTCACTCTTGCCATCTCCTGTTTGACCACTTCCAATTTGCCTTGACTCATGGACCTAATATTCCAGTTTCCTATGCAATATTGCTCTTTACAGCATCAGACTTTACTTCCACCACCAGTCACATCCACAACTGGGTATTGTTTTTGCTTTGGCTCCATCCCTGCATTCTTTCTGGAGTTATTTCTCCACTGATCTCCAGTAGCATGTTGGGCACCTACTGACCTGGGGAGTTCATCTTTCAGCATCCTATCTTTTTGCCTTTTCCTACTGTTCATGGGGTTCTCAAGGCAAGAATACTGAAGTGGTTTGCCATTCCCTTCTCTAGTGGACCACGTTTTGTCAGAACTCTCCACCAAGACCCGTCCATCTCTGGTGGCCCTACACGGCATGGCTCATAGTTTCATTGAGTTAGACAAGGCTGTGGTACATGTGATCACATTGGTTAGTTTTCTGTGATTGTGGTTTTCAGTCTGTCTGCCCTCTGATGGGGAAGTATAAGAGGCTTATGGAAGCTTCCTGATGGGAGAGACTGACTGAGGGGGAAACTGGGTCTTGTTCTGATGGGTGAAGCCAAGTTCAGTAAATCTTTAATCCAATTATCTGTTGATGAGTGGGAATGTGTTCCCTCCCTGATATTTACGTGGGGCCAAACTATGGTGGAGGTAATGAAGATAATGGCGGCCTCCTTCAAAAGGTCCCATGCACTCACTGCTACACTCAGTGCCCCCAACCCTGCAGCAGGCCACCACCGACCCACGCCTCTGCTGGAGACTCCTGGATGCTCACAGGCGAATCTGGGTCAGTCTCTTGTGGGGTCACTGCTCCTTTCTCCTGGGTCCTGGTGCACAAGGTTCTATCTGTGCCCTCCAAGAGTCTGTCTCCCAGGCCTGTATAAGTTCTGGTGGCTCTATGGTGGGGTTAATGGTGACCTCCTCCAAGAGGGCTTACATCATACCCAGGTCCACTGCACCCAAAGCCTCTACCCCTGCAGCAGTCTACTGCCGACCCATACCTCTGCAGGAGACACTCAAACACAATTCTGTCTCAGTCTCTGTGGAGTCTCTGGGTCCTGGTGCACACAAAGTTTGAGCCCTCTGAGCATCTCTGAACACTTGCTCCTTGGAAGAAAAGTTATGACCAACCTAGACAGCCCATTAAAAAGCAGAGACACTATGTTGCCAACAAAGATCCATCCAATCAAAGCTATGGTTTTTCCAACAGTCATGTATGGATGTGAGAGTTGGACTATAAAGAAAGCTGAGTGCTGAAGAATTGATGCCTTTGAACTGTGGTGTTGGAGGAGACTCTTGAGAGTCCCTTGGATGGCAAGGAGATCCAACCAGTCCATCCTAAAGGAAATCAGTCCTGAATATTCATTGGAAGGACTGATGCTGAAGCTGAAACTCCAATACTTTGGCCACCTGATGTGAAGAACTGACTTATAGGAAAAGACCCTGCTTCTGGGAAAGATTGAAGGCAGGAGGAGAAGGGGACAGCAGAGGATGAGATGGTTGGATGGCATCACCAACTCAATGGACATGAGTTTGAGTAAGCTCTGGGAGTTGGTGATGGACAGGGAGGCCTGGCGTGCTGCAGTCCATGGGGTCACAAAGAGTCAGACACAACTGAGCGACTGAACTGAACTGAACTGAACTCTCCCTGTTGGTGATGGCTTATTAGTTCTGTGTTCCTTACCAGGACTTCCTGTCGTAAAATAACTCATGCAAATGGTTACTAGGATGCCTGGCCAGGGTGGGCGGTTTCAGTGTGCGTCCCCTAACAAAAAGAGTATTACTGAAAGCTCAGCCTCTTTGTACATCAGAGCAAATCAATTCCTGGAGACAGAGTTTTGGGTGAAGTAGAAAAGAATAGCTCTACTACTTTGCCAGGCAAAGGGAGATACGTCAGGCTCCT